>NC_065536.1:54244353-54556853 GCF_932294415.1 Quercus robur
GAGTGAACAAAATGTTTCTTTATTTATTTACTATTTTTTAAATCCGTCATAATAATAACATAACTACTAGAGTTGGAATTGCCTTATCTGTTTATTTATTTATTTTTAAATAAGATTTATTTAGATAACTTTCTAAAAAAAAAAAGGATATTTATTTCGATAAGAAAAATGTCCTTGTTTCTTTACCTTCTTGGTATTTTTCCTATTTGGTAAAAAAAAAAAAATACATAGTAAAGTATTAAATACCAAATCCCAGGACTGTGTGTATATGAATGAATCTAAATATAAATTCATAAAGCACAAACACTACAGCAAAGCTTAATAACAACAATTACATCTTTACAAGTACACAACACCACCAACCCAACCAAACTTGAAAGTTGAGAAGAAACCAAACAAAAGAATTTTTCAGAAACCAAAATCCCATCTCTCTCTCTCTCTCTCTCTCTCACACACACAGCTTATTATTATAAACAGATTCTATTCCCTTTCCTCTCTGCCCATTAAAATTCTCTAGCCTTTACTCACGTTTAATAACTTTTTTTTTTGGTTCACAAACGAAAAGGCTTTCCCAGATTTCGTTTTTTCCAGAGGAAGTGGTTTTTCTCGTGATTCTCAAACTTTTCCTAACGGTTTCCCATACCCGGATCTTGTTCCGGCTATTTGGGTTATTCCAGGTTCGTCTTTTTTTTTAAAAAAAAAAAAAAATTTAAAAATCAGCTTGTGTTTGTGTTTGGTTGCTCAGTTAGGATTTTGTAGTTTAGAAGGAATTTGTTTTCCTTGCTTGAAACCCAGCAAAGAAAGTGAAAAACCTTTACTCAGTTGAGGTATATTCTTGTTACTACTGTTTTGCTTTGATTTGGGTTCCAAGTTTACTCTTTTGTTTTGTTTGTTTGTTAGTTTTCTCTACAATCTATAAGAAGCTGTCACTTATTGAGTTCTTCAAATTATGTATTATTAAAGTAAAAATAAAGATTAGATTTTTTTTTTAAATAATTTGCCTGCTGGGTTCTAAGTGGTTTGAGATTTTATTTTATTTTATTTTTTGGTTTTTGAATTAAAGTTGCTGTTGGGTTCTTGTGCCATGTGTTTGTTTCTCAAGTATCTACTTTAAAATTGAAGCTATAATAGTATAGGTAATTACTAAGACAAAAATAATGATTGGATTTTATTTTTATTTTTTTATTATAATTTTTGAGCTAACTTAATGGTTGAGTATTTTGTTGTTGGTCATTTTGTACTGTCTTTCAATGTAAGCAAGCCCCAGTTTTTTTTTAGTCTTAATGAGGATACAATTACCTGGGGTAATGGGTTTCTGTGATTTAATTAAGAGATTTGGGTATAAGTCAAAATGGGCACAAGGTTACATAATTTGGGGAGTAATGGCATGGCTTAATTTGTGTTTGTTCCTGGGTTATAGGCTTTTTGACTAGGGCAGCACATGGTTGCTTGTTTGGTAGAGTAGCCTGTAGAGGGTCATAAGGGAGAAACACATGGTTACTTGCTCATGGTTTCACTCATATTATGTTTGAACAAGGGCTACTTGCTGGCCTTGAGTGTAGAATTTTCTTTTTTTTGTGTCCAAAGAGAAGTGTTTTGCACCCGTGCGGCAGTGCTATACTGCTATTTAATGTTTCTTATTCAGGTTTTGGGATTACACAACACCAAGACCCCAGAGAGCGAGAGAGAGCTTCTTATATAAGCTTCTGAAGTTTGTGATAAAATTATGTTCTGTAGCAACTCTGGGTTGTGAGAAGAGCACTTTAAATGAGCTTCCAAACTTTGTGATATAATTACACTAGATAACAACTTTGGGTTGTCACTTGTGAGTACCACCCAAAAGTTCACCCAAAAATTCATAAGATTTTTTCAACCTAAAAGTATGTATTCTTATATGCTTTTTTTTTCTCCATCAAATGCCATGTAATAATTCACACTTAGATGAAATTTTACTGCTGCTATTATTTTGTTTTATCTTTCACAGAGTGTTCATATTCATATGGTGCAATACTTAAACTTATCTTCCTTTTTATAAAAAATGTATGGCAGGTATTGGTTCCTTTCATGAGGGTCTCTGTTACTTTCATGGAGGACTGGCAACTCAAAACTTGTTAGATAATGCAGATCAGCTGCCCTGCTTTCTTTGTTGCAGCTGTTTTTTTGGTGAATATACAGTCAGAAGATTGTAAATAAAATGGGAATCCTTTCGCGCAGGTTCAGTATTACTGCTGGCATATATCACTAGAAAGATATTTTGAGAAATTTAAGAGGCGTTTTAAGTTATGATAAGAAGTTTCTTTATATAATATATGAATCTTCTTCACTGCAGTGCAGTTAGCAGAAAGCCAAACGAGACGATGAGGCTTATTGTAACTACTTTTGTTGGAGTAGTTTTGGGTTTCTTCATAGGAGTATCATTTCCTTCATTGTCATTAACTAAGGTACACAGACTTAGAATTCTTTGTCTGGTATATATTCATGTGCTTCATCATTTTTATTTATTTATTATCAAGATGATGGGACATTTTTCACTGTGTAAATTTTGCAGCTGAATCTCCCATCCAGCATTCTTCCTTCCATGGATCTCTTACATGTGAGGGAATCAGGCGATGAAAAGACTTGGCTACCTGTGAATAGTATTAGTAGCCGCTCAACTGCTCAAAATGTAACCAATACATCAAAGGTAAACATCCTCTCATACTAGTATTATCAGAAAATTCTGGGGTTACAGGTTTTACTTGGTTTTGAACTTTGCTGAAATTAATAGGTAATCCAATATTTTTTGGAACCAGATCCATAAACGCATTTGAGATTCTTGCACTTTCCTACTTTCTTGGGAATGCTTTTTAGTTGGAGAGATCTGAGTTTTCTGGAAAGAACTCAAAGAACCCATTTGTTGTGAATGTTAAAGTGACACCTTTTTAACTTTACTGCTTGGAATAATATGGTATCGTAATTTATATGATGCAAACATCCAATTTTTTCTTCTCTGTTGACATCTTTCAACTATTGATCAACAAGTAGTGCAGTAGAAAAAACTTGTGGATTTTGAGGGCTGGCCAGGTGAAGATAGTGGATATAATGGTGAAATAGTCTTGAAGAGAAAAATAGGGAATCACTTTTAAGTGAAAAGATACCTTATAAAAAGGGTCATGCATCCATGACTTTTATCATTCCGTGTGCTTTACATTATTCAATACATGCATGTTAAGTATGATCATGGTGAAATTAGAAATAATGCGTGCTGCAAATTCTTAAGAAATAGTAATAGGTCATTTCTATACTTTTGTACTTTTCCTGCTTCACTTATTATTCTGCTGTAGATTTGGGTTCCATCTAATCCTAGAGGTGCGGAAAGACTACCTCCTCAAATTGTTGCAGCTGAGTCAGATTTCTACCTGCGAAGATTGTGGGGTAACCCTAATGAGGTGTGTATTTTTCTGCAACTTAAATATTCCTTGTGGTTACAAAATTTGTACAATGCCTACAACATTTTTCTTCATATGTGAATATGATGCAATTAAGAATTTCAGAATGTCATTTAGTTTAGAGGTCATACCTAGTGCACAAAGCTCTCACTTTTGTGAGGTCTAGGAAAGGTCATGGTAGCCAGTCTTTTTTTTTGATAAGTAGTCATGGTAGCCAGTCTTACTCCCCCAATATATTGGAGAGGCTGATTCCTAGACTCAAATCTGTGACTTGTCACTTTTTGATGAAAGGCACTTGCTATCACAACAAGGCTCGACCTCTAGAATGTCATTTAGTTTGGACCAACTAAATTAAATTATTGAAGACTGATTAAAATATGGTGTTTTTGTGAACAAATGTTTTTCTGGGATTTGTGACTTGGGATGAAGTGGAGAAGTTGTTTTACATGTGAGAAGTGTTAATGGTGTTATGTATGACCATAACATAGAAGCTATAATTTTCTTCATCAATGCTTTATCATATATAACTCTCCCCATGTCAGTGTTTGGTGTCATAATGTTTTTAGATTTCACAAAGCTGGTCTCAAATCTGAAGAAAGGAGGACTATTTAGGTCAAGGGCCAGCATAAAATTTAGTCGCATTACATAAATTTTGATCATTTAGAGAATTGAGTTGAGTACACACAAAGAAATATGTAGGACTTCGTAAGTGAAGAGAATGGTATTACTTATATTAAAAAAGAAATGAAGAGAATGATTATATGTCATAATTTCATACATGATGATAAAATGCATTCATTCATGTCCAGAATAATTCTAATACTTATTGTTCCAGTGAAAACTCTAACAGACAATAATAAAAAAAAATTCTCTCTCTCTCTCTCTCTGGTGCTGAGGAATCGTAAAATTTGCCACTGATGTTGTGACACTGATGCTTTAATGCCTCTGTTGATTTTTTTTTTTTACCCCCTGTAACTGAAAGACATCTGATGTTGGTCTATTAGAACATTTTAAAAACATGGAGTGATCAAGTTGGCATTTACAGGACTTAAAAAGCAAACCACAGTACCTTGTAACCTTCACCGTTGGGTATGATCAGAGAATGAATATTGATGCGGCAGTGAAAAAGGTCTCTCTCTCTCTCTCTCTCTCTCTCGTTTCTTTTTCTGTATAATTGTGTGTGTGACTGAATATGTTATTCTGGCAGTTTTCGGGAAACTTTACAATCCTTCTATTTCATTATGATGGCCGAACAACTGAATGGGATGAGTTTGAGTGGTCAAAGCAGGCTATTCATGTGAGCATTCGTAAACAGACTAAATGGTAAGTAACTGCTGCTAGGTTTTTATGTATTATTTATATGACAAGTTCTCATTCTGCTTTTGCTCGGTAGGCTTAGGTGGTTTCTTTAATTTATGCCTCTAATTTTTACCATCTGAAATTTTGTACAAGGTGGTATGCCAAACGATTTCTGCATCCTGCTATAGTGGCCCAATATGACTACATATTTATCTGGGATGAAGACCTGGGAGTAGAGCATTTTAATGCAGAAGAGTGAGTTGGATATGAAAACTCTTTCATGATAACTTTCTTTCAGTGTACTCCAGACAATTTTTTATGCCTCTTTTAAATTTTAATTTCAGATACATAAAATTAGTAAGGAAGCATGGCTTGGAGATTTCACAGCCTGGTTTGGAACCTAATAAAGGATTAACATGGCAAATGACAAAGAGAAGAGGTGATCGAGAAGTTCACAAGTAAGAACAATGGGACCCATTTATTGAAAGTCCGTTATTTCAGATTAATTATCACAGACAAATTAACCTTTATATTCTTTTTGCAAATTAATTTCTACCAGAGAGACAGATGAGAAACCAGGCTGGTGCTCTGACCCACATCTGCCTCCCTGTGCAGCGTATGTGAAAAGTTTTGTTATACGCTATGGTTCTAAGTTCTTCTCTATCTAATGCTTATATTTAATAGATCTTCCATTGTTTTTCCATCATTAACGCAGGTTTGTGGAAATCATGGCTCCAGTGTTCTCCCGAGATGCATGGCGCTGTGTGTGGCATTTGATTCAGGTATTGAGCATTCTACTATCTCCCAATTTAGAAATTAGTGTTTTTCAATTGTTTTTCTAACCTTCTGCACTATATTAAGTTTGCGTTACTTCGTTGAATTGCAGAATGACTTGGTCCATGGGTGGGGTCTTGACTTTGCCCTTAGAAAATGTGTAGAGGTGAGTGACCTACCTTTTGATTTTTCTGCTTTCTTCTTTATTTATTAATTCTTGGAGTGATTGCAATGCAATTCTTTATTAAAATACGCTATTTGCTTTCACGAAAACAGCCTGCACACGAGAAGATAGGAGTTGTAGATTCCCAGTGGATTGTTCATCAAACTGTTCCCTCACTTGGTAGCCAGGTAAAGCAGAAATCATTGGCAACCTTACATTCTCAAAATTTTGTTACTCTATAGAAATAAAACATTCTGGAATGAGAAACTAATATTTATTTATTTAATACTTTTGGTAGGGAGAATCACACGATGGGAAGAAACCATGGCAAGGGGTATGTAGAGCTTTTTTCACATTATAATTAGTTTTTTGCATCACTCTCCTTTCTCTCTCTCTCTCTCTCTCTCTCTCTCTCTCTAATAAATCAGCTATTTGTTTATGAATTGTGCTGACAATGTTTATATTTCACTTGTGCCAGGTTAGAGAGAGGTGTAGAAAGGAGTGGACAATGTTCCAAGATCGGTTGTCAAAGGCGGAGAATCAATATTTTAAAGCAATGGGAATTGGTTCTTCCAATTCCACAGTTCATTAGGGAACAGCAATAACAGAAGCTGATTGTACTACAAGCACAACACCTGCTTAGATTTTACATAAATTAGTAAAATTCATTATTATTACCTGTATCATTATTTGTTGAGAACCGCAATTTTCAAATCTTAGTTAAACACAAGGTGAAAGTCATATAGAATATTAGTGTCGACTGGAGGCTTTTTGGAGCAAAGTTTTAAATACCGTATCGGTCACCATTTGGGTTATATGGGCAGGTTGGCAAATAGGCAGTCAGATTGGAAGCTAGAAAATTGAGGACCAATTGTGCTAGGTGAAAATGTTGACACCCCAAAATCAAATGCCTTGCCTAGAGAGAGATTCTGTGTTCACCATTAAATAATTATATGGAAGCATGACCAAATAAGAAAACACATTTAAGGCTTCCTCAAATCAACTAGCAAAGAATCACACATTCTCGTCTCTTAATCTCTTTTTTGTATCTTTGCTTGTATGAATCATGAATTGCACTTAATGTTACCTAATAATGCTACAATGTCTCTAACTAATAGTCCCACTTATATAATTTTTTTCTTTATTGGAAAAACTCACACTTCAACGGCCATTCTGGGCAAAATGTGCTACCTAGAATTGAGGTTGGGGCATGCTGTGTCATTGAGGATGGGGCTACCGGAAATTCATGTTTTCACATGGTTTTGTGAGTTAATAGGACCAGTTGCGTGGTCCGCCATTAAATGCTCCAATGATAAACTGAACCGAAGAGTATGCAAGTAGATTCTTGGTATAATGTGTGTGTGGGGGAAAAATGATACCCATATGTTTTAAATGAAAAGCAACATATGTTTTACTCAAAAAAAGAAAAGAAAAAAAAAGCAACATATGTTGATATCTTGATTCCCTAATTTGTCAGGGTTCGACGACTTGGAGCTAGCCATCTCATCCTCATACCAATTTTTTTGAGAAGAATACCAGAAATGAAATGACATTTCTAAGGGAAAATGATTTATTTTCCATTATTTGATTCAAACCTGGAAAATGATTTGCCAAATTTTGGTTAAAGTGAAAACTCCAAACAATGCTGGTTGGTGTGAAAAATTGGTAGTAGTAGTCACTCACCAAATGATGGTGGGCTGGTGGTGACAACTATGGCGGTTAGGACTTAGAAATTAGAATGGATTCTAAGTTCTAAGTTCTAAGTTCTAACGTGATATTACTATATTAATTGTTACATTTGTAAAATAGAACATTTGATGAATATTTTCCAATAAAACTCATATGTATTTGTTCCATTAAAAAAAAAAAAAAAACTCAAATGTATTTAAATCTGTTCTGGTTTATCCAATCAGTTGGATGACTTCTTTTTTTTGAGAAGAATCAGCTGGATGAATTGAGAGTTGGGAAATTTTCCTTCAAATTTTGACAATATAGTTCTAGCAAACGTAGGGTACTCAACCTAGTTTAAATGTTAATAATAATTTTGTATTTCAATTGATATATTTTAGTATTTCCAATATAGTCATCTAAACTTCAAATCATTAATCACCCATGATCTATCTACTAAATCTCCAATTAGGAAAAAAAAAAAAAAAAATCCCTAGTTTAAACTAGGCATTACATATTTAAATTATATATAAAAAAAATTTGCATAAGTCAATCTTAAAGTAAACAACTTGAAAGTTCTAGAAGCCAATTTAACCGGATAGATTTATTTATTTATTTTTAATATGCAATAATCTTAAGAATCTCAATACGTTTCTTTGATGTGATTTTATGATTGTCTGATTCGAGCTCCGTAATTTTATTTTATATTTTTTTTCAAAGATTCCTTAAATTATGGAATATATAAAGGAAGAAAAAACCATCAAATAAAATTGGTTTGTGTCATCTTGATGACTTTGATGATCATAGAGTAGACCATTTCAAATTCACTTCAACGTGGGGCCCCACTAAAGCTTTGATTTCAAAGGTGGGCAGTAGACCATTCTTTCGGTCTACCGACATAGATCCTCACGGCCTAATAAAGTCACTTCACTCATAGGTCCTATAAATGGGTATAGATAAATTACAAAGATTTTTTTTTTAATTATTTATAAATAATAAAAAATAGATATCCACCATGTGCTCATCAAGTTCACGTTACATAACGGTAAAACTAATATTGGAGTTTTGATAAGACTATCGTTATAACTTTATAAGCACGACAATCAAGTCCACATTACATAACAGTAAAAGTAATATCACATATATTATCAGAACCTTGATGAGATTATCATTATAATTTTATAAGCACTGCATATTTGCCAAAATGTCACTGTTCAAACGGTCAAACCTTGTTGAGTATCATGTGAAGCAATAAGATTACTCATATACGCGGTGTTAGATAAAGCTTTTACGTTTTCTCAAAAAAATCATGACCTTTTACGTGTCACTAAGGAATCAAGAAGGTTCCATCCATTCCAACCCCAAGATGAAAGGTGATCAACCACTCCAAAAGGCGCCACCTAATTGGCCAGCACAAAGCTCCGCGGACACGCGGCTCTCTCTTATTTCACCCCTTCGTTCCAATTGAAAACGCCACCACAACCGATTTTTCCAACGCATTTTCTCTCATTGTCGTAAATGTAATCATCAATCATCAATCATTATCTTACTCAGAACGTACACGTGTTGCTCTACTGCCACATGTAACATTGACCCATCATGGTTAGCTCATTAACCCTGGTTCACACATTCGTGGTTAGAATCAGCTCCTTCTATGTGTCTATAAAGCTAAGCCCAAGTTGATAAATGTTGGTGAAGTCTTTTAAGTGTGTTGTTGGGCTGTGAGCAGTGTATTTGGAATTGGAAGTAAATTTTGCTACAAACTCTTCCACCACAAGTGTATAGCAAAAATTTTGTGCTATTTTTGTGGGATTTTTTGGGAACACAGAAAGATATGGGGCTCTCAAACTTTCCAAGTCCAGCTGAGGGAGTACTTCCTGTGCTAGTAATGAACACAGTTCTGTCAGTGGCTTTCTTGAAGAACATGGTGAGGTCTTTGCTCCAAGTGACGGGTGCTACTGCTAGTGATCAAAATCCTTCAAATTTAGAGGAAGACCCAGATGGGTGTGCTCAAAATGCAAGGGAGAGACGCATTTCAATAACCCAGTTCAAGTCTTTGTGCCAAAACAGGTCCATTAAGCTTGGCAGCACAAGTAAAATTAGAGGTGGAACTTGTACTAGTAGTAGTAGTAATGGGTGCACAATGGAATGCTGTGTGTGTCTATGTAGATTTGAAGCTGAAGAGGAAGTGAGTGAATTGTCTTGCAAGCATTTTTTCCACAAAGGTTGCTTAGAGAAGTGGTTCGATAACAAGCATACTACATGCCCTATTTGTCGCTCTATGGACTAGAAGAAGAATTAATGGCTTTGTTGGATGGATACTCTGAAATTTACAGCTTTATTTTTTCTCTATGTACTTTTTCCTTTTGTCATCTTTTTATTTTTTTTGAGCAAAATTAGAGAAAGTTATGTGACAATTTTGCTTTCATTGAAATAATTTTGCTTTCCTTGAGATATTTAAACCTCTCTTGAACTCCTTTTTTTTTTTTTTTTTTTTTTTCCCCCCTATATTTCGTTCATAATTTTGAGCTTTAAATTAAGGTATAACAAATGTTGGAATTTGATGGTTAAAAATGAGAAATGTGTAAAAAGAATATACACATAAGAAGTGTAAATTGATTTCCATACTTTTTTTTAATACACCTACAAAGTACCAAGAGGATATAGGGTTAAAAAAGGGGGATCTTGTGCCAAGTTTCCTATGAATAATGAGAATAAAATAAAATGGGCACTATTAATATTTCTTGTTGAATAAAATTAATGTGTTCAGTATTCTTTTTTTAGTTTTAACGTTGCAGCACTTAAAATGGGTGGGTTGAATACATGAAAGGCCGAAAGACCCAAAGCACTAGTCCAAGAGTGTTGGGCCTTTAAGTGAAATAACTCAATAAAACTCCAAGTCGGGTAAAAATGACCCGCATATCTAAAGCCAAGCAATTCAATCTAGGCTTGATGACGCAATTCAAGCCGGGCCTTATGGTTTCCAATTTCCACAAATCTAATTAGGCTAAAAGACCCATACCTAAATGGGCTGAAGGACCCACAAACTATTTTTGGCATTGTGATCCATTACACTTCACCCATGCAGATTGGGTCCTACAATTAATACCCTTATTTACAGCAAGTTTCGGATAGCAATGAAAGTCCATGCCGAAACCTCAAACGGCTTTAGTTTATTGGGAAAAAATCCATCACCCATTGCAAAGGTAATCGTCTCTTCTCGGCTTCAAATCACGGTCCAAACCCATGTATTTTCATGGGGGTTAAGAAATAAAATGGGAATTGTAGTTCGGAATGGAAAGTGTGATTGTGGTTTAAAATTTAACAGAAAGGAAGAGCTATACTTATACATGTGGGCTTGCCACTCTTTCAAGGGCATTGATTTTCATACACACTTTATTTATTTTATATTATTCGAATGCACCAACTATTTCATGTTTTAAATGTGGACATTAATATAAAAAAATAACAAGATTTAAGTACAGTACTTAAGTGTTATTCCTTAAGTTTTCTTCTTAAGATTTTGTTATGTGATTTTTTTTTCTTGAATAGAAGTATATTTTTTAGTTAAGTGGTCATGTGTTTTGTCTTAAAAAATATATATATAGACACTACGCGTAAAATTATGGACGTGTGTACAAAATGTACACCAACAAGTGTGAGAGAATAATTTCTCTACCTTTTATAGGCCACTTAAATTTCTAATATATATATATATATATATATATATATTAATAGGTAAAGTTAACAGAAAATCCAATTAAATTTCAAATTGTAATTCAATTAGAGTCTAATTTTGCGTCATTTGTCTTATCTAATCTAAGGTTTATAATTTTTGTGTCAAGTGAGTTAATTTAGTGTAAAAATTAAATTTCAATTAAAGTTTAATTTTGCGCCATGTGTCCCATCTAATTTAAATTTTTTTAATTTTTGCATCAGGTAAGTTAATTCAATGTAGAAAACGAGGAGTCCAATATAAATAAACCTAGGTAATATATATAAAACCAAATCTTAAATAAAATTTGATTAGAATCTAAATTAGATTTTGCCTTTGTTAGCTTTTCATACAAATTAAATTATTCATATTTTTTTTTGAATTAATGAATATATTTTTAATACTGTTTCTATTTAGATATTTTGTATGTGAAGATCTTGAATGTAACAAATTGTAAATGAGCTAAACGATCCTATGCACCTATTCCTAATCAATTTAGGAGATACTATTAAACAAATTTATTCTTTTATTTTGTATTGTATTTAGTAGAATTTCACGGACAATGATAGTGAATTGGTATTATATATGTAGTATCCAACAATGATTTTCAAAATTATAACATAACCAATATCATTAAAATTGCAAGGAAATATCATTTTAGTATCTCCAAATATTCTAGTCGAACTAATGTCCTATATATAATAACCCAAATTAATATCAATAGCACCACTACAATTCATCTTTCCTATGCGAAAGCACGGATTATATACTAGTTTTTTTTATTGATGTAAAGCAAAAGATTAAAAGATTAGACACATCATCATCAGTTTGATTTATTTAATGAAAACAAGTTAGTATTTGAAAGGAAGAGTTATACATGCGGGTTGCCCATTAAAATTAAATGCTTCTAGCCATGTTAGATCACACCCTTTCCCTAACTCAAACTCATTTGATCCTTTTTTGCAAAATATTTTAACCATTGAACTAACTCAAGACTTAACAGTTGGCTCTTAATCCTTTCTTTTAGCGCTTTCAGATTTTGTTTTGTAGGCGTGCAGTGATAAACACCAGTCATCCATTAACCAGTGAGTTTCGAAAGTGACTCCCTTCAAGAACCCGGATCTTTCAAAGTTATCATTCAAAATCTTACATATGACATTCATGAAATAGCATAATAATTTGAGTAATATTATTATCAAAATTTATCCAATGCTTTTAAAGTGTTTTTATTTATATAATTTTTTAAATATAACAGAATTTCAATTCAATATGTCCACTTCTTAATGATTATTTTTATTAATGCTTTAAAGAGTAAAAAATATTAAATTTCAAAAATATGATTTAACATTAGATACTACCTGTGTCTAATTTTTTTTATTAATTCCTAAAGTTAACAATTCATTAAATTCCAAAACATAGAATTAGATTTGGAATAATCACATGTATAGAACCATAATCTAAAAGAAATAAAATCAATTAAAACTTGAATGAAAACTGTTATAGATATTTGTTTATATACAGAATTAGTTACAAGGAAAAGCGGAAAAATAATTTAACTATTTTTTTTCGGTAAAACAAGCTTAAACATAACTTAGGAATTCACAAGTCTATTATAGCGTAAATTTGCCTTATCAAAGGCTAATATATCCTCCACCACAGACGGTGGATTACAAAAAGTTACAAAGCTAGACAAAAAATGCGTTCCAAATTTAGCCAATGCATCAGCGCATTGGTCTATTGAACTTAACTAAAATTACTCAAAAAAAAAAAAAAAAAAAAAACTTAACTAATTAATGGCTTACAGCTATACACCTTAATAGCCATCAAAACTACTGTCGTTTGCTATAGAGGCGGCTTGTTCTTCTTTCTTCACAGCTTTCTCTTCTTTCTTCTTCTTTTATCTTAATCTTTGACACTCTCCCCTTACGGTGAAAGGTTACAGATGCCCATCTTAATAAGAAGGGCTGAAGATTGATTAGAGTTTAATGCGTTTGTTAACAAATCTACCAACTAAGAGTGTATATTGATTTGAAGCAATTTAAATCACTTCAGCTTGTGTTTTATCTCTTACCACATGAAATCAAAGAATACGCAATAGCCAGTGATGGTTCTTCTTGAATCTGGACAAGCATCCCAAGCATCCGAGTATGCATCTTCAAAACCTTTCACATGTAGAAATATGCCTTGGACAAAAGTTCTATTTACATATTGAACAAGAGAAAACATTGGGTTCGGAACTGGCGCAAAACCAGTGTATTACGCTAGCCAATGAGACCACGCCACATATACGCTCAGCTTAAAGAAACATTTCACACCTTAAAAAAAAATATTTCACGCTCACACGCTCACACACCTCTGCAAGTTCAACAGCCCCAACACCACCAAAATAAATAATAACAAAAACCCAGAACACAATATGGTTCTTGAGTTGTGTATTTGTGTTGTTGAGATCTTTGTAGGTTGTAATTGGTGTTTTTGAGGGTTGTGATTGTGGGTTTGTGGGTGTTCTGTGTGTTGTTGAGAAAAAAAAAAAAAAAAAAAATCTAAAGAATGAGTTAAATCAAAGAAAGGAAGATGGGTTTGTGGTCACTCTGGGTCTGCCATGGGAACTTGCTTGTGGTATGGTGGGTTTGTCAAGGGAGGTGAGTTGCTGATTCAGGTTTGGTTGAGAGAGAAATAGCAGTACAGTGGGCTCCACAAATCTAAACCCCATGAACCCAGACCACCTCCTCGACTCTGCAACCCAGACCAGCTCCTCGGCTTGTGGACCAAGACCGTGAGTAAGTTTGTTGAAGCCATGGAAATTGGAACCAAAGATTCTGGGCAGGCTGAAGACAAAGAGAGCTCGAACAAAACCAAGTGTGTTATGAATATACAAGGGTACCCAGTAAAGGGTTTGTCAATTGCAGGCCATGAATCCTGCATAATTTTCCCTTCTCTCAATAGAGCCTTTGATATTGGTCGTTGTCCCCACCAAGCTATATAGCAAGACTTTCTCTGTATCTCCCATGCCCACATGGACCACATTGTGAGTGTCCCTTCTATGGTTTTTTTTTTTTTTTTTCATCCTTTGTGCCTTTGTGTTCTGGGTTTTTGTTATTATTTATTTTGGTGGTGTTGGGCTGTTGAACTTGCAGAGGTGGGTGAGCGTGAAATGTTTTTTTTTTTAAGGTGTGAAATGTTTCTTTAAGCTGAGCGTGTACGTGGCGTGGTCTTATTAGCTAGCGCAAAACACTGGTTTTACGCCAGTTCTGGACCCAATGTTTTCTCATTGAACAATCCACTACGCTAACAAGATCGAATACACACATAGCTAGATTTGCTACATGCGATTGGATTGATAAATTTGGTGAGGCCAGAGTCCAGCATTGGATTGACTCAACCTCAGATCATTGTGCTCTGGATAGTGAAGAGATGTACTGGAGTCAACGTTCAAAATCTCACTGGCTCAGAGAGGGAGACAAGAACACTAAATTTTTTCATGCTAGGGCCTCTGAAAGAAGGAAGCAGAATACAATCTGGGGAATTTGGGACAATGATGGAAACTGGTGTGGAGACCAAGACAGTATTGCACAGGCTGCCATTTCCTATTTTGAGAACATTTTCTCTACTTCTCAGCCGAGTCAGATAGAGAATGTAATCGCTCCCATCCCAACCATTGTAACTGCTGAGATGAATTCGGAGCTTACTAGAGCTTTCACGCGAGAAGAAGTGGTCTGTGCCCTCAAGCAGCTGCATCCCTCGAAATCACCCGGCCTGGATGGTATGTCAGCTTTCTTTTTTCAAAAGTACTGGAATATTATTGGGACTAATGTTTCTAATATGGTTCTAAATGTTCTTAATTCTGGTCTATCTTTATCTGATATTAATAGAACCAATATTGCTCTTGTGCCAAAAACCAATAACCCCCAAAAAATGACTGAATTTCGACCAATAAGTCTATGCAATGTAGTATACAAGCTTATCTCAAAAACTCTAGCTAACCGCCTCAAAGCTATCCTTCCATATATCATCTCGGAAAACCAGAGTGCCTTCACTGCTAACCGACTTATCACTGATAATGTTTTGGTGGCGTATGAAATTATGCACTACTTGAAACATAAGCATGGAGGGAATGATAGTTTTTTGGCTGCAAAGTTAGACATGAGTAAAGCTTTTGATAGGGTTGAATGGTCTTTCATTGAAAAAGTCATGAGGAAAATGGGCTTTGATGAGAATTGGATAAATCTTATAATGAAATGCATTTCCTCGGTGTCTTACTCAGTAATTATTAATGGCACAGCATATGGGAACATTATACCCACTAGAGGGCTTCGTTAAGGCGATCCACTTTCTCCGTATTTGTTCCTTCTATGCGCAGAAGGTTTCTCTGCCCTAATTCATGATGCTGCCCGAAACAACCAGCTCCATGGCATCTCCATCTGTAGGGGGGCTCCAAAAATCACTCATCTTTTCTTCGCGGATGACAGCCTTCTCTTCTGTAAGGCAAACGGTAATGAATGCAGCAAGCTAAAAGAAATTCTTAGCATGTACGAGTCAGCCTCGGGGCAGAAGATCAACACTGATAAATCCTCTATTTTTTTCAGCCCAAACACCTCTCAGGAGCTTAAGGATGAGATTTTTAACACTCTAGGGTCAATGCATGACTCAAATCATTCTAAGTATCTTGGCCTTCCCTCCCTCATTGGCCGATCCAAGAAGCTTGTGTTTGCGGATATTAAAGAGAAGGTTGGCAAGAAACTTATGGGCTGGAAGGGTAAGTTACTTTCAGCTGGAGGCAAGGAAGTGCTTATCAAAGCAGTAGCCCAAGCCATTCCTACCTATACAATGAGCTGCTTCCAGCTCCCAAAAAGCCTTTGTGAAGATCTTGAAAGGTTGATGAGAAGTTTTTGGTGGGGGCAGAAACATCAAGAGACAAAAATGGCCTGGATTGGGTGGAGAACGATGTGCAAACCCAAATCTCAAGGGGGAATGGGCTTTAGAAACTTGCAAGCCTTTAATCTTGCTTTGCTCGCAAAGCAAGCCTGGAGAATTCTCACAAATCCGGGTTCCCTTGTTGCTCGTATCCTCAAGGCAAAATACTTTCCTTTTTGTGATATTCTCCATGCCAATCTTGGTAGCAGCCCCTCCTATACGTGGCGGAGCATTTTCAATAGTTTGGAGGTTCTAAGATGTGGTACAAGGTGGAGTGTGGGAAATGGTCGACTTGTTCACATTTGGGATGACAAATGGATCCCAAACCCCTCATCTTACAAAGTCATCTCCCCTCCCTGCTTTTTTGAAGACTATCCAATGGTCTCATCCCTCATTGATCCGGTGACTAGATGGTGGAAACCGGGGACTGTCCGAGCTCTCTTTCTCCCCTTTGAGGCTGATATGATTTTAAAAATTTCCCTTTGTTATAATCTGCCAGAGGATAAACTCATCTGGTTAGGGAATAAAACAGGGGTCTTCACAGTAAAAAGCGCTTATTTTATTGCAGCCAAAATCCTTGACACGAGAGTTGATGGGGAATGCTCACTTGGTGATCCAAATGCTTGGATTTGGAGGAAAATCTGGTCTCTAAAGCTTCCTGAAAAAATCAAAATTTTTTCTTGGCGTGCCTGTGTAAATGGCCTTCCTGTGCTCACAAATGTGGCTGCAAGAGGCATTCAAACCTCCTGCACCTGCCCAGTCTGTGATGAGGAGTTTGAAGACCTTGTTCATGCATTAATCTCTTGTGATTTTGCTCTCTCAGTTTGGTCTCTGTGGCAAGACTGCCCAATGGATCTGCTTCTCAGGACAAAGAGCTTCAACGATTTAGTATTCCACCTATGCTCCTTCTCATCAGGCCTGAACTTTGAATTATTCTTTGCCATTGCCTGGTCAATTTGGCTTAACAGAAACAAACTTCTTCATGGAGAGAATGGGCTGCGGCCCCTTCAAACTCTTGAAATGGCCAAGAGCATGGCTGAGGATTACAGGGAGGCTTTTTTGTTGGACATTCCCCCTCGACAAGTCCCCCAAAGCAGCTGGACAGCTCCTCCCCCAAGCTACTTCAAGGTAAATGTTGATGGTGCTTCCTCCATTGATGGCAGTGGAATCTCTGGTATTGGAGTCCTCATTAGAGATGAAATGGGAAGGGTCATAGCTGCTCTCTGTAAAGCTCTCCCGGTGCACTACCCAGCTGAATTAACAGAGCTTTTTGCGTTGGAACATGGAGTTCTCTTAGCCCAAGAGTTGAACATAGCAAGGGTGATTTTTGAGTCAGATGCTTCCTCTGTCATTTCTACTGTTTCTCAAGCTTGTTTTGGTGGTGTTACGGGTCACTTGGTGCAGAGCATTCATTCTGCAAAGTCAGTCTTCTCCTGCTGCTCTTTTGTTCATGTGAGAAGAGATTGCAACAGAGCTGCTCACGAGCTAGCCCAATATGCTAAGTGGAACCAAGCTTCTAATCTCTGGAGAGGTGTTGTTCCGCCCTTCCTAGCTCATTTAGTTCATAATGGCCTAGAATGATCTTCCGTTGTACCTTTAGCTCCAGCTCTCTGTTGTACTCTGTTTTCTTCTCTTAATGAATTTAAGTTTCTTCTCAAAAAAAAAAAAAAAAAATTCTCGCACGATGTACGGTTCATTTTATTATTAATTTCCTTCAATATTTTAATAATTTTTCTTGTACAAAATTTTAATATTTAGCGTTCTATGTTTATAGACAAAATAAAAAGACAAAGTAGTGTAGTGATTTGATCATACTATATATATTTAAAAATTTAAAAATTGAATAATATAGTAACTAATATAGATAGGCATTTTTCATGCCTACTCAGGAATGCAAATATTGTTTTGGTAAATAGAAATTCTTTTTCTTTTTTTTACATTCTTAATTGTGTGTAATTAAAATTTTCTTCTTTTTGTTGGACTTTGTTTCAACTGTCCCAAAAGTAACTAAATTTGACCTAAAATACCATATTTCAAATCAATTGTTTCTCATACATATAAATCTTAGAAAAATGACATCAAAACTTTATTATAATTAAATAATTGTATTTATCACATTAGTAATCTTTTTAATTACATATAATAATATTTTAATACATAACATGAAAAAGAATGTCATATTCCAAATCAACTACTACTACTACTCTACTTTATTGTAAGGACTTGCTTTTGACTCTCAGCCCACTAGCAATGGATGATGGCCCAACGAGCCCACAGCAATATATTTTGTTAGAGAGTGAATTTTACAGGTAATACTTAGCAAATCATGTATGGGCCACAAGGGATTGGACTTATGCCAAAAAGAAAAGAAAACACAGTTCTACTCTACTTTATTGTAAGGACTTGCTTTTGACTCTTAGACCACTAGCAATGGGTGATGGTCCAACAAGCCCCAAGCAATATATTTTGTTAGAGAGTGAATTTTACAGGTAATACTTAGCAAATCATGTATGGGCCACAAGGGATTGGACTTACGCCAAAAAGACAAGAAAACACAGTTTAAAAGGGAATAATGCTCCTCGGTCAAATCCGAGGATCATCAACTGTTCTTATATTCACTCAAGCTTCTTTAAGTACAAGATATTCTCTCTCTCCCTCTTTCTCCTATTTTTCTTTCTTTCTCCGTGATTACATGCCCCAGTTCTCACAGGGGTCCTTTCTTTATATAGTTTTACTCCCTTTCAATCCCAGTCTTTCATCTATTGATTGTGTAAATGATCTTCTAAATGCTTGTCCCATCAGAGCCCTCTTGGAACCTTTGTATATAGCTGTAAGGCTCAACGTCACTGTTCAGGCATCATTTCCACATAAATGCGGCCAAATGGTTAGGTGCAGAACATTTAATGTGGTGGTAGCAACTTTCTTCTCAAATATTTCCCGGTTCACTATTGACTCTTTTATTTGAAACTTATCTTTTGAAGTATGGTGCTCCCTTGCATGGTATCTTCTAGGCAACCGGGCTCCAATCCTCCCATAACATTTCCCGAGGAAGTTTGGATCCTTGAGAGACAACGTTTGTTCGTCATTACTTGTCCTTGTCCTCGTTCCTTTGCTATACAAGTTTATCTTACTGTTCAACCCTCCTCGAGTAATCCTACATCCTTAGACAAGGCTCACAGCTCAATATTCCAACTTGGCCTATTTATCCCCACAATTATTATTATTATTATTATTATTATTATTATTATTCCAAATAAAAATAGTTTCTTGGAGAAAGTCACTCTAGATATCCTTGTATGGCAACCTTGTTATGAATATGTGCTTCAAAGGGCATATATCGATAGGTTAAACTTTTGTTTGAATATAACTTCTAGAAGAATGGAGACGACTGATTCTATCATCTCACTCAAGCGAATGTCAAGCATCTTGTGAACTTTTTATTTGACTTTAATGATCGTTCAAGAGAATCTTGATTTTGCTCTACCAAACATTCAATTCTTTGATATCTTCAAGCAACTCTTTGATATACTTTTACCTAACATAAAAACTCTTACAAAAACCCTTATTGACACATGTTTTGTCACATGGAATAGGTCAATCCAAACCCTAACTAATTGTGCTACAACGCTCTTTCTGATTATATATTTGTTATTCATGCCACATATGATGTGTTTGTTCAAAATCTTCAACCAGTAATTTGATGAAAATATCTGTCATGAAAAAAGGAGAGGAACAAAAAAAGTAAAAAAAACACAAAACACAAAACACAAATCACTTTTTTAGGAAGTATTTCACCATTACATATGAGACATAATAATGTCAAAAAAATAAAAATAAAAGGCAATTTGATGCATTATTTAAGCTATAGATAATTTGCAGCAAATTGCATGTACACAAATTAATGCTGTATAAACCTTATAATTGTTATCACTCAGCGAGACTTCATGGACAGCATCTTGCTCCTTTCAAACTTTTTGTGCTCAAGTTTGATAAATTCTTCAGCTTCTTGGTCGACAGCTTCATGAACATGATTACCACTAGGTTTGGCATATTGGGGAGCATACTCGTACTTGGCAAGTCGCGCCCTCCTTGGGCCCTCTGTAACACGTTCCTCCTCATAATCATTATTGTATGTCACATGTTGTTGGACATTTGGGTATTGAGGACGATCAATATTGAGGCTTTCAGTCATAACTTCAGAAATTGTGTTTTGATAAACTTGGTTATCATCTGAGGTACTCCTATTCCAACCATGATGATGATGGTGATGGTGATGGTGCTTGGAATGAAGATGATGATGAGTACTTCCGAACATTTTGTGTCGCTATTCAACTGTTTTTTTTTTGATGTGGTAGTTGTATTTTCGACAGTAATTTATAGAGTAATGGTTTTATTCCCCAAGGATGTGATTGAATATAATACTCTATTTTTTGGCCGAATTTTTGGACCCACGAGCCTAGAAAGAAAAAAGAAACAGCACTACGTTTTCTACCATCCATGTTTGGGTCATATCATCAAGGCATAAGGAATCTATAAAGTACTTGTAAGCTGTAACTTTGTTGCCAATTGAAATTTCTTAAACTAGTTGGGGATAATTAATGTTCAATTGATGGACCAAATATAAGGAAGAAGCATTCTCATACATGGAAACAACTCCGAATCTTTCTTTCTTTCTTCTTTATTTTTAGGTGAACAAGCCGAACGAATATCTTGCCGAACTTCTGGTTTAAAATAGTCCAAATTGTCTTTTCACTGGTTTTTGAAGATAGATGCATGAGAAGTTTGACATTGGTTTTTTTTTTTTTTGGGTTATCAGAAGACAAATTTGATTTCCTGACTTGGACTATTTAGTTTATGCTTGGGAGTTTAAGTTAGGTGTGATAAACGTTTTAACAATCTGCATAATTTTAGGGATAAACTTGTGGAATCTTAAGCCATGTCAGCATAATTGCGTATTACCAAATTCTAGTTGATATTAAGATGTGATTCGTTTTGATGAAACAATTCAGATAGATTTTCTTGAAAGTAACATATGACCCTTCCCAATCCAAACCATTAATTTATCATTGTTTCAATCCTGGCCATTCATTTAATTTTAATGGAAACCTGTTACTGGTAAAGTAGGTTAGTGTATATAAACTAAAAAAATTTCAGATGGTTCCTATCTCAGCTTTTTCTCTTTCTTTTGTGTTCTCTTCTTGTTCCTTTGGTTCTCCGATTCTTTCTTCTTCCTTTCTCAGATTTTGCTCTTGAGTTCACTCCACTCCCTACAGGGACGGAACCAGGATTCATACCTGAGGCGGACAAAGCTTAAAACCAAAAAAAAATTTGTGAAAATAAAAACTAGCATCTATTTCATATTCAATAAAATACTACATACAAAATAAGTATTTCTTAAACATTTCATATTATAAAACGCATCAATAAAGTATAACATACAAAATGAGTGTTTCTTATTTTGTGCGCGATTTTTGTTTAGTCCATATTTATTTTTTTATTTTGTTTTTGTAGTTAAAGGGGCATGAATTTTATTTATTTATTTATTTTCTTGTAGGTCAATATTTAAATATTTTAGAGGAGGAAAGACAAATATATATATATATATATATATATAAATAAGGGCAAATCTTAATTTTTTTATACTAGTTTTTTTTTTTTTTTAAATGTGGAGGGGGGGGCAATGGCCCCCCTCTGCCCCAACGTAGATCCGTCCCTGACTCCCTATATTCATGGTCACATTATATTCCTGTTTTTCTATCATTCTAGGTATGATAGAAAAAAACTACAAAATTTTACAAAGGTTTCCGATCTGCAAATCAGAAGCAACTTGAAGATAGAGATAGGTTGTTGCAGGTAATTCATCTCTACAATACAATTCTGTCGTTTCTTGCCCTGTTGAGTGAGGAGAAATCATAGGACCTGAGATTAAGCAGTGATTTTCATGGCAAAAAAATCGTTCTTCTAGAAAACAAATCCATATCCAGTAGAAGAAATTTCCGACTCTAACCATTCTCAGGTTGGTATTTCTTAGTCTAGATCCTTGCCTCTAGATTGGCAAAATATGGGATCTTTAATTCTTTGTAGGTCATGTATCTGTTTGGGGAAAAAAATTTCTTTGGTTTTTTTAATTCAATTAATAATCGAAATTTATGCCATGTAATTGATCTTTGACATGTACATGCCATAAGGTTCTTTTCCTCTCTTTCTTCTTTTAATTTTCTTGGATTTTATGATGTGAGAAGATAAAGTTGAATTGTGATTGAGTTAGTAAATAGGATTTAGGATGGAGAAATTTTTTGCATTTAAATTTTGGGTTTATTTATTTATTTATTTATTTTTATAAGAGTGCTTATGCATATACATGTTTGTAAAAATGCCAAAAAAGGCTTTTGTTTATTTATTTAATATTTTTTTCCTCTATGCATAATGTTTCCTTTCCTTAGTTATTTAATAGGCCATTGTACTGTTTTTGATGTGTTTGGATTCGATTGGCTTTTTGTCATGGCAATAGCTATGCTTTGCCATGCTTGGCTGAGCTTTGCATTTGAGCCTGAGGATAATGTCTTAATTCTTTTGAAAAAGAAAGAAAATCATGTCTCGTATTCTATGTTAATGATTTACTTGTGTTCTTAGTGTTTTTAGAGAAATAGGCTTTATTGGTCCAAAGGTCTACACGTGGAAACTATCATGATGACTATTATGATCATCATCATTATAGTTTCCATATGTAAACCTTTGAAAATGATAATAAATAGTCAAAATAAGAACTTATGGAACCTTGGTGTGAAAATAGTAATAATTCTAGAGACTTACAACATCTTTCTTCCATAAAAAAAAAAATAGAAACAGGCTGTCCTAACTCCTAAAAGACGTAGTAATTCAGCAAAAAAAAGAAGAAAAAAATGATGTTTTAATTCATAAAAGCAGAGAACTTAAGTAGTTTGCATTTTTGCAATAAATATTATATTAATGGGTACAACAATGTTTGCACTATAATTTTCATCTAGGACTTCAGAATATGAGGACAATTATGCAGAATGCAAAAGAACTCTTGAGGTTTATATCCATGAGATTTGCCTCTCATTAAATAGAAGCAATAGTTGCTCTGTTTGCCAATACAGTCAAGTGACTTCTACACTAAATTTGTATCATGAATATTGTTGATATCAAAGACTAATGTTCACGTTATATAAAATAAAATTCCTCAATTGGCTTAAGAAATTTGTTGGTTTCTGAAGGGTGCACTAGTTGGTTCACACAAGGGGAGTTGCCGTTTATACAATACATCTAGTACTAGTTTAGAAAGCTCTCTATGTGTGCATGGTTGGTTTAGTCAAGTTTTTTGTGCACCAACTGTTAATAACTTCTTTATCTATTCATAATTTCAGAGAATAAGTTGCAACAAAAAGGCCAAATCAATCTGCAGAACAAGAAGAAGAAATCTCATCACAAGAAAATTTGGTTTCCAGGTATTCTGGTGGCTCTACCATCTTGTACTTTTTATGAGATTATTATAAATTCAACTATGTTTATTTTTAGACCCCTTAAAAACACAATCGGATTAACCTAGTGAATTAACCAAGTGATTACTTAGTCCAAATTTCAGATCTAGGTTAACACAATCATATAATCATATCAATGTAAAATGCGAAATATAAAAAACACAAAGATATGATGACCTAGGAAATCACACCGGTAAAAATCTGGGGAGGATTTAACCTAACTATCCTCAAGGTAAACCTGAATCCACTATGAAAGAATCGAAGTTTTACAATAGCAACTTAGACCACTAACATCCTATTGCTACCCACCTGTAGAAACTTACTAACACAACCACGTGCAAGCTCCGAGACCATGGACTCCTTCTTTCTTGGATTCTCCAGCAAGTACAAGCACTCCCGCTTGTTTATCTTTAAGCTCTTAATGCAGCAACTGAATCGATCACCAAGTTCTTGACATAATCTTGAATCTTGGAAACCCTAAGTATGTGTGAAGGCAACCACCTCTTGATCTCACAAAAGATTCACACACACAGCATAAGGAGCAACCAAAATGTGGTTAGGATTTTCTCTTTTATACTTAAGACAAAACATAAAACCTTACATGTCAAGCGGGCTTGGGCTGAGTTGGAAAATTCTGCAGAAAAATATTTTGCCCGAGTTTCGATCGATTGAGTCTAATTCTCGACCGATCGAACCAGACAGAATTGCACAATAAATTCTGCAGTAACTCGATTCCAACTTTACATAAAACGTATACACTTTGAGCAAGTCTAAACAAGACTAAAACCTGTTTTGATCATGGTTTGTCAACAATACAAATTAGAGTTCTAATACATTAGTTCCTAATCCTTAGAACCTAACAAACTACAATTAACTTGCCGATTTCTTTCTATTTTACTCTCTCCTTGTTCAGCTGATTTTCACTTGCAAAGATGGTTTGTATGCCTACTTTGAGAGACAAGTTCAGCTACTAATCAGTTTATCTAAACAATTTGCTCCAGGTAGTTCATCAGAAGTTCTCATCACATCTGCAGATTCATGAATTCGGGTTGTTGACGGTATTGATCTGGTTCACAAGTTTAAAGGTATAAATAAGATACATCAAATTGCGTCTTCATTTGTTGTTGTTACTTTTCTTTTATTATTATTTATTAACATGAAAATGCTTGATACATGAAATTTTTGTCTTAAACCTGGTTAACACGATTAATATCATTGTACCTCCCAAAGTTGATGCCTTTCTTCATTTCCTGGAGTTCTCAATGGTACTTTCATTATGCAAATTGTTAAAAATTGCTTTGAACTTAATGGCCCTGGTACAGTGGTACTCCATGGCTAACTCTTAGATTTAGGCTGTTATAGTTCTGACTTGCAACTACTAAAATATTGTAAATATTTGATCTTTAGGAAGGACAATGGTAAGTCACTAATTTGGTGAGCAAGAACCTATTGTTAAGCCACTGTGGATCACAATTTTTTTTTTATAAACCATTATAGTAGCCTTTTAGTTACAATACGCTAAACCTGTGACCTTTGGAAATATGGTGTAGCACGAATGTGCCTGACTTGGCGCTCTTTAGAGGCGTGTAGAACTTACCTATAAAGGAAACTACATAATAAATTAGTTGAACTTTTCAATAAAATTACTTATCAAAAAAATAAATTAACAAATTAGTTGGAAAAAAACTTGCTGTCAAAAGGCATGAATCTTTGAGTTGGACCTTATAAAAAACTTATCAATATTTTGTTATAAATTTTAAGGATATTGATTTATTTTTAACTCTTGTGTTCCTTTTGTGTTTTTCACTTTAGTCATAATGTCTTTATTATATGCTTTATTTGATAAATTCCCCTTTGATGTGCAGAAAACTACCAGAATTCTCTAAGCAATGAGGTGTGCTCTTATGAACATCTCATTTTTCTAAGTGTTGATAGTTATACCATGTAAATGCAGATACTTTAGTTACGACTTGTGCTGCAAAAGGGACAATAAGAAATTCCTACAAGTTAGAATTGCCATGTTGAGAACTTAGGAATGAATAATCCAAACATGTAGACCAATTGCAAGATGCATTTGATTGTCTCTTTTTCAATTATTGCCATGATGGTATTCAAATATAGATATGAAGAAACACATTGTAGTGGATTTCTTTGTGAATGAATTTTTTCCTTCTTATGATGAGCAAGTAGCAAAGTAAGTAGAAGTCAAGATACTTATAATGGATTTCTTTGTAGTTTTTCAGCTTCCTTTAGATACTTTACAACAAGAGACCTGTTTGTAGTGCATGAAACTGGGTTGTATATCATTTCACGTTATCGTTATTATGAGGTAAAAAAACACTATATTTAGCTCCAAGTGCAAGTAGGTGGTATGTTTTCTTTGGACCATCTATGACATATACAAATAGAACTCATATATGAATTATTTATCCTTTCGTATATGAACTTGAGGAAAATGGTTTCATATATCATTCAGATCAAGAGAGCAAAAATATTATAACACCCAAAATTTGCCCAATCAATGCAAAAAAAAAAAAAAAAAAAAAAAAATTTACATCAGTTTATGTATCAATTGTGCAAAATATGAAATTTAAAATTTCAAAATATTTTAAAATAAATGGCCGGGAAGGGGTCATATGTGATGTTTGTTTTATTGAATGACTTTCCAGGGCTAACTCAACTATATGGTTGTGTGCTAACTACTTCCTGGTATTGCAGTTTTCAAGCTATAACGAGTTTTGTCCATGTTTAAAGATTGTTTTGAGAAAATTTTGTAGATACATAATGCCTTTCATTTCTACATAAGTTTATCACTAATACAATCATCACATAATGTCCTACTTTTTTTCCCCCTTTCCTTTGTTTTATTGTCCAATTTATTTTATTTAAGTTAACTCATTGCTTTTTTTCTTTTTTCTCCTTAGAAAAATACGAAAGCATGTGCTTATAAAAACAGAGTTATTGACAATTGGAGGACATTGAGATCTTGTGTGGGAGGAATAGAGCTCCTAGAGTTGGTGCAAAATTTATGGATGTTGCAGTTGAAGTTATGATTGAGGAAGGAGAAAAGTGATGAATTCTCCTATTGCACAACAACACGTCAACATTTGGTATCAATAAGTTATGCAATTGAACCTTGCCAAAGAAAAAAAAGTAGAAAATATCCACTTCGAAACAATTTTTTAGCTTGGGATTTTGAATGTTGTTAAAAAAAACCCATGTATTTTGGGTACTCTCTCTCTCTAAAATATTTTAGTTGGCAAGCGAATGGCGAGAAATTTTTTTAGTTGGCTATGGTGGAAGATATTTAATCATTATCTTGTCAATTGGTCTATCAATGGCTTCTTTGTTTTGAATTTTCTATAAAAAAACATATATTTTGGATATTTATTGTCTCTGTTGAAATAGAACTTTTTAGTTGTTAAGAACTTTGAAACAATTTTTTAGTTTGAGATTTTAAATGTTGAGAAAAAACTCATGCATTTGGGTTCCCTCTTTATGTTGATATAAAACATTTTAATTGCCAATAGTTTGCAAAAAAAAAAAAAAAAAAAAAAATTAGTTGGCACGATGACAGATTTTTAGTAATCATCTTGTCAATTGGATTATCAATGGCTTTTTTATTAGCTCATGTATTTATTAAAAAATGTTACTAAAATTAAACTATAGAGGGTTTAAAAAAAATAATAATTGGAAAAAATATTTTATTGATTTTTAAATTCAAATTGAAATCCAAATCCAAATTTAGGTATCCAAACAATGGAATTTCAAATCCTTCATTGTATAAAAAGACCCAAACAAGGAATTTAAAAATCAATAGATTTCAAATCAAGGCTTTTTAAATCCATTAATTTTAAAATCAACGGGTTTCAAATCAAGCATATAGAGTGGTTGTATAAAATTTTTATTGTCATTTTAGTCTTGCAAATAGAGGTTTTAGGAGGTATTTTGGTCATTTTTAGATTTCAAGGGTCCTTCGGTCATTTTTTAGGTTTCAAAGGTATTTTGTTAAGTTTCTAGGTTTTGGGGGCATTATAGTCATTTTGTTAGGTTTAATGGTCATTTAGGTCATTTTTTAAGTATCTAAGAGTATTTCGATTAATTTTTTAGGTTTAGAGGATATTTCAGTCATTTTTTAGGTTTTAGGGCCATTTCGATCATTTTTTTAGGTTTTAATGATATCCCAATAATTTTTTAGAGTTTCGGGGTTATTTGGTAATTTTTAAGTGTTCGGATGTGTTTTGGTAATTTTATTATATTTAAGCGTATTTCGGAAATTTTAGAGATTTTAGGGATATTTTTGTTATATATATTTGTCAATTAGTAGATAATTCGATGGCATTGGGTTGGGTTGGCTATGCCCTTATGTAATATTGGTATGGCTTAATGTGACGACAAAATTGTCAAATATGACTAAGAAGAAAAGAACCATTAATTGTAATAAAAGTACGGTCATGTGTGATGTTGGTACTATCCAATGTGACAAAGAAATCATCGAATGTAATATTGGTACGGCTTAATGTGACGACAGAATTGTCAAATATGAGTAAAAAGAAGAAGAAAAGAACCATTAATTGTAATAAAAGTACGGTCATGTGTGATGTTGGTACTGTCCAATGTGACAATAAAACCATCGAATGTGAGAAAAAAAATAAGGGAACCACTGAATGTGACAAAAGTACAGTCACATGTGATGTTAGTATTGCACAATTTGAGGATGGTCTTATCAAATGTGAGAAAAAAAATATGAGTACAACCGAATGTGGCAAAAGTATGGTCAAATGTGATGTTAGGATTGCCCAATGTGACAATGAAACTATCAAATGTGAAAAAATAAGGGAACTACCGAATGTGACAAAAGTACATTCACATTTGATGTTGGTAATGCCCAATGTAATAATGGAATTGTCAAATGTGGGGAAAAAATTCAAGTACTACAGAATGTGAGAAATGTACAATTAAATGTGATGTTGGCACTGCCTAATGTGACAATGGAATAACCAAACATGAGGGGAAAAAAAAAAAAGAATCATCGAATGTGACAAAAGTACAATTCCGTGTAATATTGGTCTTGCACAATGTGAGGATGGTACCATCAAATGTGAGAAAAAAAATAAAGGAACCACCGAATATGACAAAATTAATTATTGTGGTTAGGCTAATTTCTTGGGATGCTTTTTATTTCTTTTTATTTAAGATTTTAGATCTAAATTTTTTAATAACTTTTAGAAAATTACTATTGTGATGAGCGGTTATTAGTAAGTGAAAAAGTGACTTTAGTGATGGGCCGAAATGTAAAATTATGGTTAGATGTGATATTGGTAATGCTTACTGTGACAATGGAACCATCAAATTTGAGAAAAAATAAACGAACCACTATATGTTATAGAAGAACTGTCAAATTTGATATGGGAATTGCACAATTTGATAATGGAACCATCGAAATTGAAAAAAAAATAAATGAACCATTGAATGTAACAAAATAACTGTCAAATACGACATTGAAATTGCACAATGTGACAATGAAACTATCAAATGTGAGAAACAAATAAGGGAACCACCGAATATGACAAAAGAACTGTCAAATGTGATATTGGAACTGCACAATGTGAGAATAAAACCGTCAAATGTGAGGAAAAAAAGTAAGGGAACCACCAAATGTAAGAAAAAAACTGTCACATGTGATGTTGGAACTGCACACTGTGAGAATGAAATTGTCAAATGTGAGAAAAAAGTAAGGGAACCACCGAATGTGAGAAAAGAACTGTCACGTGTGATATTGGAATTGCAAAATGTGAGGATGGAACCGTCAAATGTGAGAAAAAAGTAAGGGAACCACCCAATGTGACAAAAGAACTATCACATGTGACAAAAATAAAGCAGATGTGATGTTGGTACTGCTTAATATGATAATAGAACCATTAAATGTGAGAAAAAAAAATAAATAAAGGAACTACTATATGTGACAAAAAAATGTCAAATGTGATATTGGAATTGCACAATGTGATAATGGGAACCGTCAAATGTGAGAAAAAAGATAAAGGAACCACCCAATGTGAGAAAAGAACTGTCAAATGTGATGTTGAAATTGCATAATGTGAGGATGAAATTGTCAAATGTGAGAAAAAGTAAGGAAACTACCGAACATGAGAAAAGAACTGTCACATGTGATGCTAGTACTGCTTAATATGACAATGAAACTGTCAAATGTGAGAAAAAAGTAGGGGAACTACCAAATGTGACAAAAGAACTGTCAAATGTGATATTGGAATTGCACAATGTGATATTGGAACTGCACAATGTGATAATAGAACCGTCAAATGTGAGAAAAAAAATAAGGAAACTACCAAATGTGAGAAAAAAACTGTCACATGTAATGTTGGAACTGTACAATGTGAGGATAGAACCGTTAAATGTGAGAAAAAAGTAAGGGAACCACCAAATGTAAGAAAAGAACTATCACATGTGATGTTGAAATTGCACAATGTGAGGATGAAACTGTCAAATGTGAGAAAAATGTAAGAGAACCACCTAATGTGAGAAAAGAACCGTCGCATGTGATGTTGGAACTGTACAATGTGAGGATGGAACCGTCAAATGTGAGAAAAAAGTAAGAGAACCACTCAATGTGATAAAAGAACTATTGCATGTGATATTGGAACTGCACAATGTGAGGATGAAATCATCAAATGTGAGAAAAATCTAAGGGAACCACCAAGTGTGAGAAAAGAACTGTCACATGTGATGTTGGAACTGCACAATATGAGGATGGAACCGTCAATTGTGAGAAAAAAGTAAGGGAACCATTCATTGTGACAAAAGAACTGTCGCATGTAATTTTGGAATTGCACAATGTGAGGATGAGACTGTCAAATGTGAGAAAAAAAGTAAGGGAACCACCAAATGTGAGAAAAGAACTGTCACATGTGATGTTGGAACTGCACAATGTGAGGATAGAACCATTAAATGTGAGGAAAAAAGTAAGGGAACCACCCAATGTGACAAAAGAACTATCGCATGTAATATTGGAACTGCACAATATGAGGATGGAACCGTCAAATGTAAGAAAAAAAGTAAGGGAACCACCAAATGTGAGAAAAGAACTGTCACATATGATGTTAGAACTACATAATGTGAGGATAGAACCATTAAATGTGAGGAAAAAAAGTAAGGAAATCACCAAATGTGAGAAAAGAACTGTCACATGTGATATTGGAACTGTACAATATAAGAATGGAACCGTCAAATGTAAGAAAAAGATAACCTGATATAGCAGGTTACCTACTAATGGGTACCGTACCCCCTTTTTTTTGGGGTACTGTAGAATTACCCATGAAACATAATATGATTAGTATGTTTTACTTTCATGTTAGACTCAAGAAAACATCATTGATGATGTTACGTATATGGGATTAAAGTGATGCAAGTTTCTCCCGTTAATGTGGGTGTCTAAAACTCTTCAAGCATGGATATATCGTGTATAATCTCTTGTCTAACACACATCACATAATTATAGGGAATATGATCCCTAAGTGTGTACAATCTCTCATCTAACACACATCAACATAATTGCGTATTACCAAATCCTAGTTGATATTAAGATATGATTCGTTTTGATGAAACAATTCAAATAGAAAAGAAATTTTCTTGAAAGTAATATATGAAATATAGTATGATTAGTATGTTTTACTTTCATGTTAGACTCAAGAAAACAAGATTGATGATGTAACATATATATGGGATTAAAGTGGTGGAAGCTTCCTCCATTATTGTGGGTGTCTAAAGCTCTTCAAGCATGGATATGCTCGAAGTGTGTATAATCTCTCATCTAACACACACCGTGTAATTATAAGGAATATCATCTCCAATGCTTTAATGGGGTACATAATGAATATATCTAGAATAATCTAGAAGACTAGCAAATAAAATTTATAAGGTGAAAATTAATTAATTAATTTTAAAAAAGGAGATAAGATCTGTAGTAATTACATCCAATTAGATGGTAGATAGGAATATGAGAAGAGGAAGAATAAAGGAAGTTGCTTTTCCAAATGGAGTTGCACTGACTGAAAAAATAGCTTCAAATTAATGGGATTGTGACACTTTAGTTTGAAATTATTTGATGGAGAAATGATAACCATTTTATTCATGCTTGTCATGTCCTTTTAACATTTTGAAGCTAGAACTCATGTATAGAATCAGATTAGGATTCTCTGAAATTCTTTGTATAATTTTTCCATGAAATTTCTAAAATTTTATCCATCTATAATGAGTGGTTTGAATTTTGCCACTATATCGATAATTAAAAAAAAAAATATTAAAATGATAATAGTTAATATTTATTTAAATGTTGATGACCAAAAATTTAGTCCACTCATTTTGTTGGCATATTTCAATTGAAAAATAATATACTTGCAATGAAAAGTTAAATTTTGACTATGAACTTTTACTCAATGATGGAGTTTTATATGAAACAAGGATTTTATTAACGATTTGCAATTATAATACCTCATATTTCTAGGCAACTAATTTGTAAAGTTAATTTTTATCAACTGAATGTGTCCATTGCATTCATGGCTGTGACTAAGAAATAAGGAGTACTAAATAGTTGAACCCATTTCTTTGCAATCTCTCTATTATCCCTGTATCCATCTGACTTCTACACAGTAATCTACATATAAACTCTCATAAATTAATTGATTTACCTAATAAAGCTGGAGGTTCTGAGATCAGTCCATAGACATCCTAATTTTTGAAAGGTATTAGAAATAATACATTGAGATACAGAAAACAAAAGGCACAATATTATAGAAAGTAAATTGATCTTCCTCCCTATTGTGAAAAAAGCATCCCATGCTCCAAAATAACGTTGAGACACCCTATCCAGTAATTTTCCTTCAAATTAAAGTTCAACTTTGACAATTTGCAATCCACACAACAGAACCAAATAAAAAAAAGAAGAAGGGACCATTAAATAGTAAATAATCAAGTTGGGTCTCTCTTCGATAACGACTTAAAACCTAAAAGATGGAACATTAAGGAAAAATCTTAAAGATACAAACTTACCCTTATTGTATGGTCCATAAAAAAAGGAAGAGGTTTTTTTCCTCCCCATTTTTCAAACAGTTTGTCATAATTTTTGAGTGGTGTATTCGCCAAGTCCAATGCAATCTCCATATACAGTTCAAAGAAGAAAAATAAAGGCAAGAGAGATAGAGAAAGGGAGTACCTTCAAGATAACACTTCTTGCTTTGTAAATCAATTTGCTATATTCAAATGAAAATATTAAATTAACACGTGTGATGCTCTCAACATAGCTATGGCAGCCATCCACAATCTTTGGCAAGGGATTAATTCAGTATGGATTATAATAAGAGAACCATAACTATCTTTAACAATAATGCCCAAACTTGCATAATTGGTGGCTTTTCGAAAAAGTTCAGGCGCCATATTCATTTTGAGATGAGGCGAAAAAGGTGACTGCCATTGCCATGTTTTAGGAGCTGCAGTTGTTGGCTAGCATTGCAAAACCTAAATAGCTAATGGTCCTAGATTGAAATTTTCATATAAAAAAATCCAAATTGCATAGAAAAGTTCCTAATTTTTGCAATTGAAAATAACCCCCCCCCCCCCCCCCCCAAATGATTAATTGCAACCGAGAAACTCAAACTTATAATTTGCTTGGTTGACATGTTCAGAAAGTGACCTGATCCTTTGCATTGAAATAGCATCCATGAGGTTTAGAACAAACCACCATCTAAAATATCACTTGCAATGTTATATTAAGTAGCAAATGAAGGACTCATGAGAAAAAAAAGAATATAATTTGTTAATTTGATGGACCCAACTTCCCAAAGTCGGCAATTGAATTCCCCATGAAAACTTGTTAGGCCTAACCTTTCATAAGCCAATCAACATTGAACAATTTGCACTAATGGTTGAATTTATGGAAAATAATGGTTCTGGAGAATTAAGATGTGAAAGACCCAAGATGAAATGATTTATCATGTAACTAAATAGGCTTCAAAGATTGATAAGTCTGAAGAGGACCTTACCTGTACTCTAAGAATTGGAGGTAGAAAATGCACAACCATACCAAATGGTGGATTTAATTTTAAGGCATGCAGGTGCTTTGTGGTCAACTTCACATCCAATTTCTATTACAAATCTCAACCACATGTTACATGAAATTCACTTGAACAAAAAGCAGCCAAAACACCAAAACATTTACAAATTCTTATAAGGTATATGCACCCTAAAATCCAAAAATAAGAAGCTAATCAACACTGGAACCCTTCACTTTCTAACCCAACAACTTTTGAGTGTAAATATGCTTTATTAACAGGAAAAAAAAATAAAAAATAAAAAAAAAATTCCCAAAGCCAAAGTTCACATGTAAAAAAAAAAAAAAAAGCGAAAGCCATTCAAACGAAACCCAAATAACTCAACATAACAAAGTTTTCAGCCTTTTGAGGGAGAGAAAGTAACAATTAGATAGTAAGGACCCAAGGCCACACATAAACCCAATTGGCAAACACAAATTGAATATAGCAATATGAATATATATGTAGAGCTTACATAGGTCAATCTCACATACATATACTTGAATAAAACCACAACATTAAATAGAAAACCAAATTTCCAAAGAACTAATATTGATATCACAATTGACAACATAATTTAAAAGAAATATGTAAATAGCATTGCACGTGCATAAGCAATTGGGTTCCACACATCCAATCCAAAGTTTAGTTTAAGCATTTCTTCAAACACTTGTGCAGCATTAAGAAACCAAAGAAAAAAAAAATAGAATTCCAAAAATTGAGAAACTAAATAAAATAACAATAAGCCAGAATTGAAAACCCAAAAGGATTAAAAAATGAAATATGGATGTTACAATACCAAAGAGAGAGAGGGAGAAAGATTAGGTATTGTTGTCATGATGTACCTATCTCCGTATTCATCTAGCCAATCTGATTGCTAGATGACGTTGTTGAAGCTCTTGGTGATGAGCTCTTCAATTGTGTAGTCGTGGCACTGCAAGGTTGAAAGATAAGTAGAATGGAAAAATTAAAAACAAAACTAAAAGATACATGGAGACTGTAAAAAATTCACCTTGCATTAAATACCCTGCCTTTGGTTTTTCTGAAACAGCAGCAACTGAAAGGACTTGAACATCTGGAGGAAGGAAGAGCTGCAATAATAGAAGAGGGAGAGCCCGGCAGGCATTATGAATCTGAAGTCTGAACTTTGAAGATTTGAAACTGTCTTTGGGAGAGAGAGAGGTTGCTGTTAGCAAGCTTGAAACCGTGAAACAAGGGTAAAGTAAAAGGTGGGGGGAATAGAAAGGGTTTTTTGCCGTTAAAAATTAAAAACCATTTGGCTGGGTTTGGGCTTTATGGTGGACAACATATAGGTCTGGGCTTCATGCTAGTCATCATTAATGTGAGATACATGTCTATAATTAAAGCTATAAAGATTAGGCTTTACGGTGGAGATAAGGTTGGGAATCATTTTTCTTTTATTGGTATTTTAAAATTTAGCAAAAGCATTTTAAATTATAAGAGAAATTCAGAATTTAAAATTTAGGAAAAGCATTTTAAATTATAAGAGAAATTGAAAAAAATTGTTGGTAATGACATGGTTGCTGATGTTACGTTTCAACTTTTAGTATTATATAGATATAAATTATAGCCATATTAAACTCACATTTTATACCCGCTAATCTATATTAACTTGACATATTTATTCTTTTTGTCACCCACTAATCCACTAAACATATAAATAGATTATTTTCATATATCCACCTATTAAAAAGATACACCATTTTTAATCTAATGCCTAATGGTTGGGAAAATTTATTCTCATATATATATAAAATAACTAATAGTCGAAACGTTTGACTTTTTGTTGACTGCTGCTTATTGCGTCAAGTGATTGCATAAATTAATGCAATGTCTACCTTTAAAAACACAAAACAATGTATCTTTTCATTTGGTGATTATACAAACCATTTCAGTACAATTTTTTTGCTATAGTTGGTGTTCAGTAGCATACTTGCATTGTTCCAACGGGTAGTTATAAATCTTACACCTTCTCTAATAAACTTCACCCAAAAAAATTCTTGCATATACTAAACTAGAGACGCATCGTTCTGCCTCTTGGATAGCAGTTACAAACACATTTACATATAGGATCCCACAAAAAAACTAAAACATAAAAAGTACAAAACAACACTTCTCTCAGTACGCTCTTCTCTCCCTCTCCCTCTCTCTGAAATTATTTTTCTGTCCACAACTTTGAAACATTTCTTTGGTGGTCCAAGGCCAATTTACTCCAACCCACAAATCTCCACAACTTCCATTACCAAATGGGTTAACTAATTGAAGAGAACACAAGAGAAGGATAACAAAGAGCAATACTACAAGAGAAGGATCAGTGTAGAAAACAGCACTACTACAAGAGAGGGATAACAAAGGATTTGATTGTGGGGAAAAGAAAAAGATAAATAAAGAGGCAAGAAGAGATAGTTACAGAAGATACGACGAGAAAGAGACAGAATTTTTCGTACCGGTACCTTGACATTGTCCCGCCCTTCTTCTTCTTTCTTTCTTTTTTTTTCTTCCTCTTCATGTTGCTTTACCTAGATGTGTAGTTTGGGTTTCCTTTTTAACCTTTTTTAGTATGATGTTTTGTTAAACATGCCCATACCTGTCTGACACACCACATGAATTGATTCTAATTCAAGTTTTTGCACATTACCAATGTTAATACTTAATAGCATTTGGAAACAGATGCTTTTAGCCTTTCTTTCTTTCTTTCTTTCTTTTTTTTTTTTTTGATAGGAATGCTTTTAGCCTTTTTAGTTTATAATAATAATAATATTATAATAATTATAATTGTACTTAAATTTTTATTGATAATATTGAAGTATATCAACTATTATAAATCTTAAAGTTTTTAAAAATTTATTTAAGTTTTGCCTAATAAACACATAAATGCATAAATAAATATTTATATCTATTTATTTATATATAAAATTAGCGATAACTTCAAAACAATTCAAATGTATTATCAAAACGTGTTTCTATTCAGTATTGACTCTCTTGAGATAGTCCCGTGAGATAGTGAAAAATGAAGCTTTTTGAAAGGTGCTTGATTTACAAACACCATTCCATACTTATTTACATAGGTACCTTTTCATTCAATAGACACATTTTTGGTAAGTACATTTTCATTCAATAGGCACCTTTTAATATATCTAATACAAAGAGTTATGACATTTCAATAAGCACATTTTAGTATATATATTACAATATATATTTTATATACCTATATATATAACACAAATTAAATTAGAGATTCAACATTCTGTCTCTTATTCCTTCCCACAAAAAACTGATAAATAAAAAAATGAGAGATGCTACGTCTATAATATTTTTACAACAAATCACACGTGGTTAGTTGTTATTGGTTCAAATTTGAAACTAACACTAAGATTACTTTTTTGCCCCATTAATAACAACTAGTAACAACCTGTCACTTAGGATTTGTTGTAAAAATATCGTAGACATATCATTTCTCTAAAAATATTTTTTTTTCTTCTATCTAACTAATAAAACTTTGTGCTATTTCTTTCAATATCTTTTTTTTTTAATATTTTATTTTATGCATTTTTGCTTACTACTCAAACTCAAAAATAATGGTTTTTTTTCCCCTAAAACTCATCCAAAATCTATTTCCAAGTATTGCACGGGTTAGCGAATAGTGTGTGTATATATATATATATATATATAAAATTTATTTTTATCCGTTAGAAACTTAGTATTGTCTTTTTTATACTAGTAAATTGTTGTTTCTATAAACATCTTTCAAAATGAATGGATATGATTTAGAAACTCAATGCTTGAAGTGGAACTCTAGAGGTTCATGATCCATACGGATCCCATATGCACGTTTTGCTTCCTAATTCGAATCTGAATTCTGTCCAAATAAGGGATGTTATTCAGTTTCAACAGTCATTTTCAGATTTTCTCAAACCTTACCAATATGATCAAGAGCACCAAATTTTGTATCAACACTAAAACAATAGAAGAGAATTCAAGACAACCAAGTTTCCAGTTAATAAAAGCAAGCTATTATTGATGCCTCTGGGTCAGCAAGTAGAAATTATTTAGTTTTCATATTATACACACTTAGCATCTTAATACAACACACAGAGGCCAGATAGTACAAGCAAAGAGAACACCAAGCACACTCTTCTTAGAAGATGTCAAATCTCATAATGATAATAGGATTTAACTAGGCATTCCAGCAGCCATTCCCATTGAGCATCACCATATTCCTACGGCGGGGATGGCCATTGTCACCCCAACTGCTATGCTCATACCTCATTTCCTGCACCCTCACTGTTGATGGAACTTGCACCTGGTTGAAAGTTTCATATTCAAAATCTTCCTCCATCTCATTGTTGAGCATGACCCCTTGTGAGAACTGAGAAGCAGCCTTGAAGCCATTGCCCCGTGGCAACCTATTGCCGCCAGAGACATGGCTAGAGTAGGCACTTGTTTCATGCCAGCCATTTTGGCTCATATCTTGGCCATGCCAGCCATTTTGGAGCCCCTCTTGGCCCATCCAGCCATTTTGATGCAGACCTTTCTTTCCATTGAAGTTATTTTGGCGCCTCAAGAGCTGAGAATCAATGCATGCACTAGGCATAATTTCCATGCCTGAATATTGGTTTTGATATTGATTTTGGGATTTCCAAGCCTCCTGCTGGCTCATGGCATAGCTCTGCTGTTGAACCTCTTCCTGCATCGCATAGCTCTGCTGTTGGTAACCATAGCTTCTGCGCATTTTGAAATCTTTTTAAGTTGCAAGAACTAGCTAGTAATTAATCTGTGAGATTTCTGTGGTATGCATTTCTTGGTCACTTGAGGAGTCATTTATAGGCTTCCACATTTGGCTGTTCATAGATAAGATTGCATCTCGTATCCAAATAATGGCCATGTTGGAATGGCATATGTTTGACTGAAAAGCTTTCACTAATTGGCAATTTGATGGTTCTGGAAACTTTATTCCCAACCAAAAGGAAAGGATACCCAATTTATAAAATTCTATGGACAAGAAAATAGCTTAATGGGTAGATTCGGATTTCTCTAAGGCTCTCACTATTTTTTTCTTCATTTGCAGAATAAATGATAAATAATATTGTTGATGCAACTGATCGTACAGTCAAACCCACAAGGGGTTGTAATGAAGATGAAAAATAAAATGGAGTGAGCTGCCAGGGACTGATAGGGACCTCTAATGCTTAAGTTAGCGAAGGCAGTGTTTAATTATGATACAATCTTAGAGAGTGATGGCTAGGTTTTTTTGTGCATACCTTAGATTGAGGTCAATGTGAACCTTGTATGTTGGTTGATCACCATGAAAAATCAAACTCCTTGGTGAAAAAATATAATTAGAACCCCTAACATGTTTAACTTTGCAGAATTAATAAATTTAATAATTAAAAACGCCAATATGAAAAATAACTTAGCAGATTAATATAATAAACCCATAGATATAAAATAAATTAAATTAGTGCAAGCAATAAAAATAGTGACTGAGAGATTTGGTCACATAAGTGGAAAACCAAGTGAGAACATTTCCAATGGAAAAAGCACTGCAAGACATAAACAATAGACGAATAAATTAGGTGTTGTCTCCATGTAAGTCCCTTATAGTTATATTAGGGAAAACATAATCAATAAAGTTCATTTTTAAGGTTTTAATTTTTCTTCGTAAATTAATTAGGTGTTGTCTCCATGTAAGTCCCTTATATTAGGTAAAACATAATCAATAGATGAATCTCCACCATTGAAATTTGCTACCAAGACATTTATTCTCTTTACACGTTAAAGAGGGAATCTAATGGTTCCCATGGGTCACAATTCTCACACCAAGCACTCATAATATTCTAGGATATAATCCTCGTTTCTTCTTTCGATCACCTAAAATGTTAAATATGAATAGTTATTTCACACTTTTGTCCCTAAAGTGTTGGAGCAGTTTTCTGTAACCTTCTAGATGGTAGGTTCCTTTCAAATTTGTATGGAATCAAATAAATGATTCCTCCAATCCGAAATAATAATCCTGCACATGGAGAGAACATAAGATAAGATACGACCACTAATTTCTTTTTATCCAGTTGTCCCTTTCCCAGTTTTTATGTTTAGCCAATGAGAAAATCCTAAGTAGAGATTTATTTATTTATTATTATTATTTTTTTTTTTTTTTATGATAGTATCAAGTTAGAAATTTGACAAGAAAATTTAAAATCTAATTTTCGTAAAAATAGAAACAAATTAAAATGAAGGAGCTATAAAACTTGATGGTTAAAATTAAGATACTACATATCAATAAATTTTAGTATCTTGGATCAATAATTTGTAAAGTCTAGGAGATATGTTAATCATAGTAAAAGAATAGGGGGATGAAGTAGAGTATAGAGAAGTGCAGTTGAAGTATTGTGTAATTGTAAAGTACCTACAAAATTAAAAGGAAAATTTTACTGAACTACTATAAGAACAATTACATTCTATGGTACTAAATGTTGGGCTATTATAATTCACAAGTGTGTAGGCTTGTTCATATGCACAAGTACAATTAAAAATAATCACAATTATATGATTTAAATCATACATTTTTTTTTTTTATATAGAATATGTTCAAATTATACATGGTATTAGTTTACACTTTTTTTTTATTCTTTAAAAAAAAAAAAAAGCTTACATTTTTTTTTAAACCATGCATTTCTAAAATATGTAATGGTTATATATAAATAATTGGTTTTAAAGTTTTCAACTTTTGCATCCAATAATTCATTTGCCACAAAAATTAAAAATTTAGATGGACATGTGGCGGAAAATTAGACTTTGATTGAAATCTAATTTAGAATCTAGTTGGATTTGGACTTTTCAATTTTTACACACAATAATTCACTTGACACAAAATTAAAAATTAAATGGGACACACGACACAAAATTGAGAATCCAATTAAAATCTAATTGGATTTTCTCTGAGGTTTTACTATTAATATATATGTATATATTATATGTATATAAACTAGCATATAACCCATGCAAACGCATAAATGCATTTAAAATGAAACACAATATTTATTATAAAAATATAATTAATTAGTCAAATTATTTTAAAAAACTAGTATGTAACATATGCATACGTATAAATACATTTAAAATTAAACACAGTTTTTATCATAAAAATATAAATAATTAGTTAAATTAGTTTTTGAAAAAGTAAACATAATTAGTCATAAATTAAAATTCTTACCTAAATTTAATACTACTTATTATCCTTTGTTTTTCTAATTTTTAATAAGATAGAATGTGTGATGACTTTTATTGAGTATATGTGATTAGTTTTTTTTTTTTTTTTTTAGTTTATACTGTAGGGGTGTCAATTCGTGTTTGCGGGTTGGGTTCGTGTCGTGTCGAGCCATAAGTACTCTGCTATATGAGTTGACCCGAACCCGACCTGTTTAGTAAACGTGTCAAGAATCCTCAACCCTAACCCGACCCGTTTATTAAACAGGTTGACCCAACCCGACACGTTTAACCTGTTTAATTAATAAGTCATATAAAAGTTAATACAAATAACCTATTTAATAACCTGTTTGATTAATAGGTCATTTATGACCTAAATAATCTATTATCAATTTTTATATATCTAAAATTAAAATACAATTACGGCCATAAATATAGTAATAAACATATAATTACAACAACAAAAAATTAAGCAATAATAACAAAATTTAATGCCTTTATTATTTAAACGGGTCAAACAGGTCAGACGGGTTCACATGTGTGAACCCGAACACGACCCATTTATTAAACGGGTTAGCCGTGTCAACCCGAATATGACCCGAACCCATTTAGCCTCAACCCATGACCTGTTTATAAACAGGTTAGTCGTGTCGGGTTCACGGGTCGTGTCAGATTTTGCCACCCTTAGTTTATAGTCCATCTCTATATATTAAGTGGATTCAAAAAGTTAGTTATGATTTCAAAAAATGTCAAAAATATTCCTAATCTAATTAAATAATCCTTATTCTTAAATTAAAAAAAAAAAAATTGGGTTAAAATTGTAATTCAACAAAATTCAAAAAAAAAAAAAAAAAAAAAAAAAAAAAAAAAAAAAAACCTACCAGAGAAAAAATTTTCCTAAAAATTAGCACACTCTCTATTTAAATATATATCACGTACATTTGATATATTTTTTCCTAAAATTTCTTTAATCTTTATATTAAGAGGATTCAGAAAGTTAGTTGTGACTTCAAAAAATGTCAAAAATACCCCTAATCTAATTAGATAATCCTTATTCTTAAAAAAAAAAAAAAAAAAAATAGGGTTAAAATTTTAATTCAACAAAATTCCAAAAAAAAAAAAACTATCGGAGAAAATTTTTTCCTAAAAATTAGCACACACTCTATTTAAATATATATCACGCATGTTTGATACATTTTTTCATAAAAATTAGCACATGCTAAACCCAACAGTTTACTCCTTTTCAAATCCTAAATTTTAGTTTCATAAAAATCCCTTCCGGTGTAACCTCACTAACAATAGATAAATTCAAATTGAAAAATTACATTAAACTAAAAAAAAAAAGTCTCATTGCACATGCGGAGCGTGTGTGATGAGACTAGTTAATATTAGATTCTTAGTATTTTGCATTCATTAACTCACTTGGCACAAAGATAAAAAATTTAAGTGGATATATGACACAAATTTAAGTGGATAATTATGGTGTGGTTCCCACATAACACATAAATTTAGACACATAACGCAAAATTGGATTCTAATTTCAAATTCTAATTGAACTTTCTCTGAATTTTACCAATTACTTCTTCCATCTTAGTTTCTTTGTCTTCTATTCTATTTTGGGATGTCCCAAAATATTGTCCTATTTCTAAAATTAGAAGTCATTAATTTACTAATGTTCCTATTATACCCCTACTTTATTTGCAAAACCATTTGAAAAGAAAACCAACAAATATTGGGTTTTTAAATTTTGATTAAAAAGATAAAACTAGAATTTGTATTTGAAGTAATCCAAAATTGCTTGGAGACAATACCTAATAGTTTTTGTATTGTGGTAGTTGTAGATTTTTCAATTTTGATTAAGAGGATAAGTTACAATTTGTGTTGTGTAATTTCAAAAATGCTAATATTAGTAAGGAGCATATTTTTGTGCTTGTAATTTCAGATTTTATATTCAAAATTTTTTATAAATTTTTTTAAAGGTAGTTTTGAAAATTTATTCCTTTTTTTAAGGTAGACAAGATAATAAATGGTGTTTCCTTAAAAAGTTTGATTTTTGAAATAGGACAAACAAATTAGGATGGATGGAGTAATATATACTAGCCTCATCATACGCACTTCGCGCATCGATGAGGCTTTTTTTTGGGTTTTGTGGCCCTATTTTATAGCCAAAAAAAAAAAACTGTCTTTATTTTTTATATATAATTTTTATTTTGAAAATCTAATTTATAAGTGGATAAAGCAATTTGAAAATCAACAGGAGAGTGACCTTATTTTTTAGGCAATGTTTTAGTGGGAGGTAGAGTGGTATTTTTACTGGATTGTCCTTAGTTTTGTCTCTACTTAAACATAAATGTGTAGGAGAATTTTTGAACCAAAAAAATGAGGATCCCAAACGAGGAGAAACCCCTTAAATAATAGTATAAATATAGATTTGTAATTGAAATGAAAATATTAATTTAGATAAGTGAAAAATATAAGATTTGAAATGAGAAAATTCGCTTAAAGATAAGGTAGCCTCTATTGATGGAAAGATGACGAAAAGTCACTTGAAATAGTTTGGTCATATTAAGAAGAGAGCAATAAATGTATTAGCTTACAAAAAAAAAAAAAAAAAGTAAGTTGACTCAAATGTAGGTAACACTTTCTCAAAAAAAGTCTAGGTAACGATTAAAAAAAGTTAAAGAATATCATAGATAATAAATAACATCAATAAAAGTAGTAAAAAAAAAAAAAAGACATGTAAATTAAGATAATAACAAAGTATATGACTTTAAATGGAATAGAGTGATAAGAAAATGAAATAACATAGCATACATTAAATGTGTAATTGAAATGAAAATATTAATATAGATAAGTGATAAATATACAAAAATATAAGATTTGAAATGAGAAAATTTGCTTAAAGATAAGGGGTAGCCTCTATTGATGGAAAGATGACGAAAAGACACTTGAGACAGTTTGGTCATATTAAGAAGAGAGCAATTAAAGTATTAGCTAAAATAAAAAAAAGTAAGTTGACTCAAGTCTAGGTAACGATAAAAAAAAAGTTAAGGAATATCATAAATACTAAATAACATCAATAAAAGTAGTGAAAAAAGACATGTAAATTAAGATAATAACAAAATATATGACTTTAAATGGAATAGAGTGACAAGAAAATGAAATAACATAGCATATGCAAATGCCCACTGGTCTGCAATGGATGGTGAGGCCAATGTGCAATCACTATTATATAGCAACGGATCAGATCAAGCAACCCCGGCAGCTCAGGCCAAGTGATGAAGACTAGTTGTACGTACTGCCCACTTGTTGCCAAAAAGGCATTTAAGTCTTTCTTAGCCAATTGGATTTGTAAAAATATGTTAGGGATGAAGCCCAAAAACAATACCCATTTTGTCATCAACAAAGAGTAGTGTTTACTTTGTTTGTTTGTTTTTTTTTTTTTTTTTGATGGGAAACTTTGTTTGTTTGTTTGTTTGGTTTTTATTTTTTATTTATATATATATATATATATATATATATTTTAGATAGAATTTCAACCTAATAGCTCTTTATCATACTTAGTAAATACTTATTTACTGACAATTCTATAAGCTGTTTAGCAACCATTAAAACCAATGATCTTATAAGTTACTTGTGTGTCATACTGCAAAGGAAATAACATAGAACAAAGTGATCATAGAACTTAGTTCGGAACCACTATGACTACTTTTAAGACTCCAAAAGGCTCGTATGACCAGTAAAGAGATAAGCCATAAATTCCAAAAACTTGAATGTTTGATGCACATGATCTGTTAAAAAATAATTTAAATTCAAAATTGCCCATTAGTTTAGAGATTAGAGTCATTAGACTACAGAATCTAAAAGAATTTGAATGTTTGAAGCACAAAATCTCCTACAAAATATTTAGGGATTAAAGTTTCTGTTTCCTATCAATTTAAACTTTTAGAACAAGCAGTAATTTATCAAGATCATATAGATATCATGGCAATCTCTCTCTTAACGGCTTAAACTAATTTCTCTTTTTGTATAAATTTTTAAATTAAAAGTAGAATAAAATGAAAATCCTATCAATGCTAGGATGATACGGAGTATTTGCTAGAAACAGTAGTACTGTATTTCATTATGTAATTAAAAAAAAAAAAAAAAATTGTCTTTTTGGCAATTTATTTTCCAACCTTATAATGTGCTTGACACAAATTAAGTTTTTTAAGGTTTCTTAGCTGCGCTAAGACTTCTTTGTTATAAATTTAGTGGTTGTTGCAGGCTCTCAGCTTCGAAAAAATATTTTGTATCAAATGATAATATGTTATTCATATCAAAACTCAATAAATGAGAGACATGTGTGTAAAAATAAGTACCCACTTATGGGTCAAGGGCCCAGCCCACGTATTGGGCTTTAGGCTCTGACCGAGAGCATGGTGATTCGAAGACAAATAAATGGAGTTGACAGAGTCAAGCTTAGAATCTAATAAGTGAAATACGAATGGGAGGGTAGTTTGAGGAGGAATGTCTCCTTGGATAGACTAAGCACAACTCAAATATGTCTCCTAAAAAGTCAAGGTGACCTTCAAGGAAGGTCCAGTGATAAGAACATGCCTTATGAACGTACAAGTAGGATGGGAGCTAGGAAATATCTAAAGGAAAGTTGTTGCCATTGCATTTAATGCCTTGTAGCTAACTTTCTGGTTGCATTTATGTGGATAAGACCCCTAAACAGTGTTGCCTTGGTTACCATAACTAACAGAAGGCCAGATGGGGTGTTTGATGGGACAGACACTTGAGTTGTGGCTCAAATAATTAACAGATGTAGGATCGAGATCATCCTAAGGGACCTATATAATGTAAGAGGTCCTCCATTGATAAGGGAGGGGGGAAAAATAGAGAAAAGGCATTGTAGCAATCTAAATTGCACTTGTACTCTGTTTAATTGATTTATATGAAAACTTACCTCCTCGGACGGTGAATTCATTTAGCTCTATGTTCTTTGTTCTTGCTTAATCATTTTCTACATCCATACTAGCCGTTGTCAAATTTATTAGAGCCTAGTTCTTTAACTCACTCTCTACAAATTCATTGTTTTGGGCTTTTTGGGCCTAAGTCCATTCATCTTGGACTGAGTCTCAAATCTGGTCCTTACACCACTAATACATGTCTTTCATTTATTAGTGTAGTAGTTATTTTTTGCTGACATATTTCATACTTATTGGATTTTGATACCGCTGATATGGTATCATTTGATACCAAATTAGCTTCATGGTCATCCAAATATTGATTAATAAGTTTCTGAGATTTTTATTTTATTTTATTTTTTATAATAGATTTCACATTTATTTTTAGAATATTCATATCAATTATTGCAAAAATTCATTTTTTATTTTAGCATAATATATTTTTTTTTCTATTTTACATACTTACTTTTCAAAACACTCCATGTTAGATTATTTATTTTAGTCTACATTTCATTAAAATATCAATTTTTCTTTATTTTTTTAAATTGTTTCTCTTTCTTCACACATAACAACCACCATCCACTATTTTCCTTCATTCTCACGTAAAGAAAAAATAAAAAATTAAATGCAAAATGAATACTATTAGTGCAAATTTACACGGTTATTGTAGTAAACTCTTGCAAATTTACACAATTATACATGGACTGATGTGAGTCAGTTTTAAGAAAAATTATATAAATATTTCATATTTTTCTATCACCCATTGATTGATGTGAATGCTGTTATCAATTCAAGGAATTCTTTGTGGATCCAAAAGTTCATTCTTGAGACAAATGAATGAATTCTGTTTCTCGTGTCAAGCCTATCTCTGGGTAGTAAAAGGAATCAGCAGAATTAACAAACATAATTGTATCTGACGTTATATGTTACCACCTCTATAACCAAAAAATGAGGCCAGTTAATGCTTTGGTGACTGGTGAGAACCTAATTTATGAGTTGCAAATGAACTTAAAAAGCAAATTCTGTCCTTTAAAATAATATTTGCCCAGCTGCACTCATAATGTACCAGCTGTTTGAACAATGACAGTTGAGAAATGCTTTAAGATTTTCCATCAGATATTGATACCCCACAGATGCTACTCACAAAGTATAAGAAACATCAGAGAAGGCAATTCAATATTGGCTCTTTGCCAATGTTTCAAACTAAAAATTACGGTAAAACAATTAAACCAAATGACACTATCTTGATCTACTGGAATTCCTTTTCCACATATATAAATTAAGTTTGTCTCATAAATTAAAACTCCCCAAAACAAGGGGAAAAATACAGGTCCCTCATTATTTTCTGGGTGTATTGGGGAAATGCCAAACCAATTCGAAGTTAACACAAGCAACTTGTGACAACTAAACTAAGTGATAAGGATATTTTGGGCATAACAAAGAAGCTAACGGCCCCTCAGGACCCGACGGTTTCGTATTAACAGACGAAGGATCAAGGAGATGATTCCACATGGCAGACAGACCCATGACATCTGACGAGCATCTCCATGAAGCTGAGGGGGGATCTTTAGACGAGTAAAGAGGCCGACTGGAATGAAGAAGCCGACGAGTCCAGCGTGGCCTAACTTGACCTCCACGAATATCCATACAAGGAAATGTCTTTTACTCCATGATTAACCTTAATCAAGGGAACCCTTATAAGGAAAGGATCTCGCAAAATATGTAAATTAATGAGGATCTTTCCCACGAGGAAAGACCCTCCCCGCCAAGAAATGAAAGTCATCTCTACTTTACTATAAAAACCCTAAAGTCCTCACAAATCAAGGTACACATAATTTACCCCAACTCTGATACTTTGGAGTTGTGAAAATTCTCTGACTTAACCTTCGGAGGGTATTTGGCCAGTACCATATTATCTGTGAGGTCTTCCTCTTCTTTGTTGCGCAAGTTTTGTCTAGAGCACATGAGGACTGTGTGATTTACTAATGATTTTTGGTATCATCAGTTGGCGCTGTCTATGGTAAAAGAAAATAGTAACAACCATGTTACCACTTCCCAGACAAAGAGTTGTATGGTACTCACTCGCTCGATGACAACCAATAACCATACCAGAGAGGAACCGCGCACTACTACCCTTGAAAGATAAGTATAGACCCTAGCTGCAACTGTGGAACGCCTTACTAAGCAAAACCACGACCTGGAGGAATAGCTGTGTCAAAGGGATGCTGGGCCCAACAGTCATGGAGAGGAGTAAGAGAGCATTAGCGCCAAAAGGAGGGACCAAGAAGGACCAGAAGGCAACAATGCTCCAAGCAGACAAGAGTGACAAGATACCAACCATCCATCCGTCGTAAAAACGGCACCGCCACACATGGTTGTGGATATGCAAATAATGAACGCCCTGATGGACTTCATGATGAACGCCCTCAGAGGACGGGTGTCAAGCGACTCGACGAGTTAGTCCATCGGACGGACTCACCTTTTATTGCACCCATCACTTCATTCCCCCTTTCGTAGAAGTTCCGTATGTCAAAGGTAGAAGCCTATAATGGGTCAAAGGATCCTTAGATCACCTGAAGTTATTCAAAACCCTTATGCACTTGCAAGGCGTGGCGGACAAGATCATGTGTCGAGCCTTCCTAACTACACTAAAGGGTCTTACAAGGGTATGGTTCAACAGGTTGACCCCCAACTTCATCAGTACCTTCAAGGAGTTGAGCACACAGTTTGCCTCGCACTTTATTGGGGGGCACAAATATAAGAAGTTCACTGCATGCCTGATGAGCATAAAGCAACAAGAGGATGAGACGCTGAGGTCTTTCATAACCCACTTCAACAAGGAAGCCCTTTCGATAGATGAAGCTGATGACAAGATACTGGTTGCCGCGTTCACCAATGGATTATGAAAGGGGAAGTTTTTGTTCTCCTTATACAAAAACGACCCAAAGACCATGTCAGATGTGCTGTATTGAGCCACTAAGAATATGAACACGGAAGATGCGTTACTAGCTCGAAAGGAGAAACCCAAGAAGAGAGAAAGGCAAGAAGATACACAATAGGATAGGGGACGGAAGACGACTAGGACCGGGGATCGACAGGAGGATAGGTGTTCTAAACCCCCGGTTGGAAGATTTACGAACTTCAACCCGCTGACTGCCCCTATCGATTAGGTCTTGATGCAGATCAAGGACGATGCAGGCTTGACATAGCCCGACAAGTTGAAAGGAGATCCTAGTAAAACGTCCAAAGATAAGTATTGTTGTTTCACTAGGACCACAGTCACAACACGTCTAAATGCTATGCCTTAAAGCAACAGATTGAAGCCCTTATCAAGTAAGGGAAACTACAACGATTCGTCAACAAAGAAAGGGCAGATCCATCGCAGGAGCAGGGTACTAGAAGGGATAACAAGCGCCCCAAGCCACCCATAAAGGACATAAGGATGATTGTAGAGGGCACCACGGCTTCTAGTTCATCTAAGAAGGCCCGTAAGACTTATCTTAGAATGATTCAAAATGTCTAGCTGACAGGTTTCATCCCAAAGATGGCATGGGCCGACAACCCTATAATTGGATTCTTGGAAGAAGACGTTCCACGTCTCTACCACCCACATGACAATGCACTCATTGTTAGTATTCGGGTAGGGGACTACAACACTCACCGAGTCCTAGTTGATAATGGAATCTCTGTTGATATCCTCTACTACCCGGCATTCCAGCAAATGAGGATCGAGAGAAAGCGACTCGCACTAACCAACGCGTTGCTTGTTAGGTTTGGATGAATGAAAGTATACCCCCTCGACGCGGTCACATTGCCCGTGACGGTCGATGACTACCCTCAGCAAATTACTAAAGATGTAACATTCCTTATTGTCGATTGCTCATTTTCCTATAATGCCATACTAGGCCGACCTACCCTCAACTCATGGAAGGCCATGACTTCAACCTATCACCTGATAATCAAATTCCTCACCAAGTACGGAGTAGGAGAGGTACGTGGGGAACAAGTGGCAGCACACGAGTGCTACATAGCAATGTTGGAAATGGACTACCACTTGCAGACCATAAGCATAGAAGAATAGAGGGTGATCGCGGAGCCTACTGAAGGATTGGAGGAGATACTTCTCGATAACTTTAGGCCCGAGCGAACGACTAGGATCAGCACCCTCGCCAGTCCAGCAGTCCATCAAGTGCTTATGGCATTCCTAAAGGAAAACCAGGACGTCTTTGTTTGGAGTCATGAAAACATGCCCAGGATCGACCCTTCAGTTATGGTGCACAGGTTGAATGTGCCACCTTTTTTTTCCCCTATTCGTCAGAAGAAGCAAGTGTTCGCCTAGGAACAAGACTAGGCTACAGTGGAAGAAGTCCGCAAACTGCAAGATGTAGAGTTCATCAGGGAGGTGTTCTACTCCGACTGGCTGACCAATGTAGTGATGGTCATAAAAGCCAACGGGAAATGGAGGATGTGTGTAAACTTCACAGACTTGAACAAGGCATGCCCTAAGGATAGCTACCCCCTCCTACGGGTTGACATCCAAGTAGACTCGATAGCAAGACACCAGTTATTGAGCTTCATGGACACATTTTCTGGTTACAACCAGATCATATAAGATGAAGCTGATCAGGAGAAAACTTTGTTCATCACTAGTCAAGGCCTCTTCTGCTACAAGGTGATGCCGTTTGATCTCAAAAACGCAGGCGCAATGTATCAGAGGCTCATGAACAAAATGTTTGCACATCAGATTGGAAGAAATGTCCAAGTTTACGTGGATGACATGCTAGTGAAAAGCTGAAGGGAGAACGATCATTTAGACGACCTCAAGGAGACCTTTGACACCCTCTGCTCTTACAACATGAAGCTCAATCCAAGCAAATGCACATTTGGGGTGACGACTGGAAAATTCTTAGGGTTCATGGTGTCTCAAAGAAGTATCAAAGTCAACCCAGACAAGATTCGGGCCATAATGGAGATGGCACCACCAAGGAATACAAAAAAAGTGCAATGCCTTAACGCCAAGGTAGCTGCGCTAAACAGGTTCGTTTCAAGGGCAACGGACAAGTGTCTACCTTTCTTATGCACGTTAAAGAAGTCCTTTAAGTGGATAACCGAATGCCAACAAGCTTTTGATGATCTAAAAGCATACCTTTCTTCCCCACTATTGCTAAGTCCTTCCTAACTAGGGGAAAAGCTATTTCTCTATCTAGCTGTCTCCTCGGCTGCCATCAGCGCTACCTTAGTTAGAGAAGAAGACAGAGTGTAGAAGCCTGTGTATTACCCTAGCCGGGCACTCCTTGGCATAAAGGAGAGGTACCCACCGATGGAGAAGTTCGCCTTCGCTTTAGTTACCGCATCCCGTAAGCTCAAGCCATACTTCCAGGCCTACATTGTGGTTGTTCTAACAGACAAACCTTTACAGCAAGCAATGACTAACACTGAAGCTGCTGGATGGATGGCACTATGGGCAATAGAATTGAGCAAGTTCGACGTACAATACCGCCCGTGTATTGCCATAAAGGGACAGGTAGTCGCTGACTTCATTGCAGAATTCACCAACATGGAAGGTAGTGGGCATAAGAGCATCCCCAATGGAGTATTCACATGGACGGATCGTCTAACAGGCAGGTATAGTGCTTCATTCTCTAGAAGGGGACGAGATCAAGTGTATAGTTCGTCTCGACTTCCCTACAACCAACAATGAAGCAGAGTATGAGACTTTAGTGGCAGGACTGGATCTCACCAAAGCCGTAGGGGCCATGAGTGTGATTGTGTACTACAACTCTCACGTGGTCACAAGTCAGGTGAACGATAACTACGAATACAAAGGGGAAAGATTGAAGAAATACTTGGAGTAAGTAAGGAAAAGGGTAGGCGAGTTTCAGGCCAAGTTTGTTCAAATCTCCAAGGAAGAGAACGAGTGAGCCAACTGTATTGCCAAAGTCGCATCAGCAGAACACATGCTCATCCCCAGTAAGGTACTTTCTTTTGTTTAGCTTTCACCTATGATAAACGGCATCGATGTGCAGGAAATAAACTTGAGAAGCAACTGGACCACACCGATAGTTTCTTATTTGAAAGACGGGACACTACCTGACGATTAGGAGGCCGCAAGAAAGATGAAGGTTCAAGCGGCATGGTTCGTCTTGATAAAAGATGTCTTGTACAAAAGAGGCTTCCCTTGCCTGTACCTAAGATGCTTAAGCCCCAAGGAAGTAGATTATGTCATGAGAGAAGTCCATAAGGGATCTGGGGGAACCATTTAGGGTCACGGTCATTGGTGCACAAGCTAATCCGGGCTGGGTACTATTGGCTTACCATGCAAAAGGATGCCCAAGCCTATGTCAAAGCCTACGACAAATGTCGAAGGTTCAGCAACATCATCAAACAGCCAATAGAAGAGCTCACTCCAATGATGGCTCTATGGCCTTTTGCTCAATAGGGATTAGAAATCATGGGCCCATTTCCAATAGTGATAAGACAACTGAAGTTTCTAGTGGTCGGCATAGACTACTTTACCAAATTGGTGGAAGTTGAAGCCCTGGCCACCATCACAGAGAAAAACGTGCGAAACTTCTTCTGGAGGAACATCATCTGCAGGTATGAGATCCTTAGAGTCTTGGTCTCAGATAATGGAAAGCAATTCGACAACAACTTGTTCAAAGATTTTTGTTTACAACTAGGAATCAAGAATCACTACTTTTCACCCGCCCACCCTCAAGCCAATGGACAAGTTGAGGTCACGAACTAATCCTTGCTTAAGATCATCAAGATTTGGCTTGAGGGGGTAAAGGGTATATGGCTAGAAAAGTTGTCAAGCGTACTATGGGCATACAAGATGACGGCCAGGACACCTACAGGAGAGACTCCATTTTGACTAATGTACGGGAGCGAGATTGTCATCCCAGCTGAGGTCGGACTCACAAGTTATAGAATGGAGAACCATGATGAGAATAGGAACGATGAAACCATGCACCTATAGCTTGACCTAGTAGATGAAGTAAGAGCAACAGTTAAACAAAGGTTAGCGCGGTACCTGGATCTCATGGCCAAGCATTACAACTCTAGAGTTAGATGCAGAGATTTCCAAGTTGGAGACCTTGTTCTAAGGAAGGTCACAAGCACCATGAGAGATCCCTCCCAAGGAAAACTGGGACCTAATTGGGAAGGACCCAACAAAATCATTTCATGGCAGAGGAAAGGCACCTACCACCTAGAGACGCTAGACGGGTAGAAGCTGCACCACCAATGGAACACGAAGCTCTTGAAAAGATACTACCAATAGACGACGGCGGTATGAAGAAAAACACTCCTCATTTCCAGTTTACTTCCTTTTAGTTAATTTTTACTAACTACAATACTTTTTAAGCCCGAATGGCAACTTTTTATTCTTTCGAGAACAATTTTTTACTTGTGCACGCATTTATCACAATAAGAGGAGTTATTTAGATGACTTGTGTATGTATACATTTCTATGAAACTACATCTGTGATTAAGTCCATAAGTGGACAATTCCATCCTAAGGGATGCCTCCAAATTAACAAGTCCTTAAGAGGACGGTTCATTATTTAGTCCATAAGCGGACGGATTCACCCCAAAGGGTGCCATTAAATTACTAACTCCATAAGTGAACGGATTCACCCCAAAGGGTGCCCTTAAATTACAAAGTCCATAAGTGGACAGGTCTATCCCAAGGGATACCTCAAATTAACAAGTCCTTAAGAAGACAGTTCATTATTCAGTTCATAAGTGGACGGGTTCACCCCAAAGGGTGCCATTAAATTACTAAGTCCATAAGTGGACTGATTCACCCCAAGGGATGCCTTCGAAATATTAAGTCCACAAGTGGACGAGTTCAGCCTAAGGGAGGCTTTGAAAACATCAAGTCCTCAAAGGGGACAGATACACCCAAATAGATAGGTTCCCCAAGTCTTCAAGGGGTCGTGTGAATGTCAACACGTATGCTAAGGCAAACAGATAAACACATTAGGAACCAAAAGCACACTCAAAGTAGCAAGGCTAAAAGCGATGGATGTAATGAAATATTAAATAAAGGCCCATAAAAAAGGGAAAGTGTTTACAATAAAGCCCAAAAACAAGGGAACTTACTATTGTCTGGAAATAAGATGGGATACATAAAAAATTAAGAACTAAAACTAAACTGAAGGGTTCTAGGCGTCCTGGGCAGCAGGGTTCTGGGCATCTTGAGCAAAAGGGTTTTCAACAGATGGGACAGAAGTGGCGATGTGGCCCTCAGGAATAGGTTGGGCAATGACCACACCATCGTCTATAGGAATCCGCTCCTCTGTATAAGCAGAGTCATCAAACTCCTTATCAACAGTGTCACTAGCCATAGGAGTCGTTGGCAATAGGTCGTCAATAGAAACCTTGGATAGGTCAAGGTCTGGGTAGATGGACCCAACTTGCTTCAGACAGTTCTCAAACCCGTCAGCGTAGTAGACGGCGCATGCATTAATGAAGGATTGGGAAGCCCTGAACTTCACCATGGCATCGACTTTCGCCTTTTCCATCTATTCACAAAGAAAGGCCAATTCCGTTGCCAAATTGGTCTTTGCCTTCTTTGCTTCCTCAAACCGACGGGTCTCTTCTGCAAGCACTTTAGTTTTAGTCGTCAGCTCCTGGTTAAGGGTACGGATGGCCTCCAAGAACTAAGCCCGCTCCTTGTTTTCAATCTCCTGGCACTTGTGAAACTGTTGGATCACCCCTTCGCTAGCGATGCACCTATCTTGAAGCGCCTTCATACGCACCAATGCCTAAGATCAAAACAACCATCGGCAAAAGAATAGACAAATAATGCAGGAACATAGTTTGAGAAAAGAAAACATACCCTTGATAGGTCGAAGAGACCTGACAACCCTAAATCTTCAGTCGTCTACTCGGCACAAGGATCCAAGTCCGTCTCCTTGATGATTGATTTAACCACCTCGATGGCATGCTCCTTATGCGTAAGTAAATGACGAACGACTCCCTGAGCGACGGGATCCTTCCCCATCATCAACCCTTTGCCAACTTCATAGCTGGGTTTTAAAGGCGATGGCTGCTTTGGTTGCTTATTGCCAACAGGGGTGCCTAGCCTTTTCTTGAGTGGACAGTTGTCTTTCCCTTCACTCTTCCGCTTGGATGTCCCCTTACTAACAATGTTGGGAGCCGACGTCGAGGCCCCATCCTTCTCCTTCTGCTTGCATGCCGTAACTGACACCCTTACCAAAGCTCTTTGCCTCCTTGCCTCCATTTCTGCAAAGGACGAATGTTACAAAAGTAGACATTAGTATAAAACGAACGGAAGAAAAATAAGCCAAAAAAAGTAAAAATTTATGCCGACGAGAGTAAGCGTTTAGTTTACAGGCTATAGGTGTCGGTTCAGGGCCACCATAGTAGGCGTGTAATGTATCAAGGGTGACAAGGTCCTTCCACCTCCTTTCACTAAAAGGGATGTCAAGCACACAACAGATAAAGGCCTCCTACTCATTAGTCATCTGTGGGCAGACGCTAGTTGAAAAAAGAAAAAAGCAGACGACATCAAATACTTAGCAAATAAATAAAGAAAATGTGAGAATGCAAACGGTACTAAACCTGAATCCTTGACAATACCCCAAGTATTGTCGAAGCCGTGGGGCATAGTAGTAACCCACTCCCCCTGTCGGCACACCCAGTCAGTCCCTTGGACAAAAAAGTACCTATCTTTCCAATTCCTATTAGAGTTAGGCACGTCCGACACCAGCCTGAGTGACATCTTCCTCGCCGCAAAGTGGTAGATCCCTTTGGACGAGGATATGTGTTAAGGTCTATAGCGATAAAAGAACTCATCTAGAGTAAACCGACGGTTCCCACCACTAAGACGACCCCAAAGTACTTCAGCTCCTATGAATATCCTCCAAGCATTAGAAGTTATCTAGCTAACGGGAAAACCTAGGAAATTGGCTAACTGACGGTGTAGTTTCGTCATGGTAATCTTAATCCTGCCGAGAATATGGCGTCATACATACCAATGTCTGTGGTCTTCCCAAAGTAGCATCGTTCGAACTTCCTAGGCAGACGGATGGGGACATTCTTAGGGATTTGGTAACGATCCGAGAGGTTCTTGAAGCTGTTAGTTGTCATCCTCGGCAAAAATTCGTTGACAGTCCATATCGCAGGAAGGATAAAGGGACGGGTCCTACCATCTCCTAGGCTTCTTAAACTTCCTCCTTCAGGTGCTCCCTCGTCGTCCTCACCTTTATACTCATCACCTTCTTCCTCACCCTCCTCCTCGTCCTCCCCTTCTGCTCCATCCCCTTCTCCCTCGTTATATTCGTCCTCCACATCTCCCTCATCCTCTCCTTCGTTTCCATCACTCAGAGACTGGGTAGATAGCTCCCTTTTTGGGGACCTAGGGGAATCTTCCTTAGGACGACGCCCTGACAAAAAGATCTCATCGTAGCCCGCACCCTCACAAATTGACGATGACAATTCACTTGTCACTTCCTTATCTGACATCTATCCACCTACAAGTGACGGAGGTATTGTCTAAGAACATATCTTGACAAGGACTCAAAACATAAAAGGGGGGGGGGGGGGGGGATGGGATGCAAAGGTATAAAATAGAAGAAAAATTTACAATAATAAGTGGACGGATTGAAAAGCGACAATTCCTTCGGAGATTGACGACAATAGGTTGACGGCAACAAAGGCGATAGAACAACAACTCTCCTTCTTTTATAGTTCGCAAAGATGAAATAAGGAAAAATAGGAGGAGGTGATGAACTATTTATAGGACGAAGGAGCACGAGAAATGAAGTGATGCTTTTGTTCAGAAACAGACTAACTAGCCTGTGCCACGTGTCCTAGCATTTAATGAAACTGCTCAAGAGCCATTAATGACACCCATTTTCTTTTCAAATAAATAATCATAAAAAAGCTAACAGATCACACTCCATGACCCGTCAGTTACAACCGACGGAGCCATGGAGTAAGGGGCAGCTGATAAGGATATTTTAGGCATAACGAAGAAGTCGATGACCCTTCAGGACTCGACGGTTTCATATTAACAGACAGGGATCAAGGAGACGATTCCACATGGCAGACAGAGCCATGACATTTGATGAGCATCTCCATGAAGCTAATGGGGGATCTTTAGATGAGTAAAGAGGCCAACTGGAATGAAGAAGCTGATGGGTCCAGCGTGGCCTAACTTAACCTCCACGGATATCTATACAAGGAAATGTATTGTACTCCACGATTAACTCTAATCAAGGAAACCCTTATAAGGAAAGGATCCCGCAAAATATGTAAATTAATGAGGATCTTCCCTACAAGGAAAGACTCTCTCCGCCAAGAAACAAAAGTCATCTCTACTCTACTATAAAAACCTCAAAGCCTTCACAAATCAAGGTACGCATAATTTACCCCAGCTCTAGCACTATGGAGCTGTGAAAGTTCTCTAACTTAACATTTGGAGGGTATTTGGCCGATACCACACCGGTACTCTCTGTGAGGTCTTCCTCTTCTTTGTTGCGTAGGTTTTGTCTAGAGCATGTGAAGACTATGTGACTTACTGACGATTTTTGGTATCATCACTAAGTATAAGATTTTGAGAGTGATTCAATCAAATCCTACACACACTTTAAATTACTCCTCCTATTGCAAGAAAAAAAAAAATATATATATATATATATATATATATTTCTCTCTATATTGTGATTTTTCATTTTTGAGTAGACAAAGTTTAGGTACAACCTTACTTAATACTATCTTTTTATTGGGGTGAATTTTGACAAATCCACCATTAGATTACATAATCTTCTTATATCCTCTTTGCTTGCAAAATTTCTAGAAAATTAAAGATCAATAGTTATGTCATCATTAAATTGTTTAAATTAGAAGTTTTTGTAAATTAAAATTATGCGTAAAATATAAATTTATAGATCATATAGTAAATAATATTCAATTGACACAAAATTTGACATGTGTATTAAAAACATAAAGAACATACAATTCAACGGTCAAATTTCCGAAATATGTAATAATGTTTATTTTATTGAGTAAAGTTGTAACCTGAGGCTACAACCAATTTTGTAACTTATGGATATTGATTCCTATTTCCGAAAAGCACCTGAAATGGTGAATATGAATAGTTATTCACACTTTTGTCCCTAAAGTGTTGGAGAAGTTTTCTGTTACCTTTTATATAGTAGTTCCTTACAAATTTGTATGGAATCAAATAATTGATTCCTCCTATCTGAAGTAATCCCGCACATGAAGAGAATATAAGATAAGACCACTTATTTCTCTTTATCCGGTTAGCCCTTTCAAAGTGTCCCCTTGTAATTTTTATGTTTAGCAAATGAGAAAACCCTAAGTAGAGATTTTATTTTTTAAGATAATGTGAAGTTAGAATTTGACAAGAAAATTTAGAATCTAAATTTCCTAAAAATAGAAAAAAAAAATGAAGGAACTATAAGAATAGCTATGTTCTATGGTACTAAATATTGGGTTATTATAATTCATTATATCTATCAAAATGTGTGTAATTGAAATGAAAACATTAATATTGATAAGTGAAAAAAATACAGAAAGATAAGATTCGAAATGAGAAAATTCACTTAAGGATATAGGTAGCCTCTATTGATGAAAAAATATCAAAGAGTCCCTTGAGATAATTTGGTTATATTAAGAAAAAGGCAATTAACGTATTAGTAAAAAGGAAAAAAAAAAGTCAGTCAACTCAAGTTTAGGAAAGTAAAAAAAGGTTAAGGAATATCATAAATAATAAATAACATTAATAAAAATAATGAAAAAGACATGTAAATTAAGATAATAACAAAGCGTATGGCTTCAAATGGAATTGAATGACAAGAAAATGAAATAACATAGCATATGCAGATGCCCACTGGTCTGCAATGGATGGTGAGGCCAATGTAAAATCACTATTATGTAGCAACGGATCAGATCAGGCAACTCATGTCAAGGGATGAAAGACTAGTTGTACCGCCCGCTTGTTTGCCAAAAAGGCATTTGATAGTCTTCTTCTTCTTCTTTTCTTTTTTTTTTTTTTTTTTTTTTTTTTTTGACATAGCTTTTAACGTATGACACCTGCTCTTAATTATTGCTCATCATCATCAGATCATGCCACTAATTGGATTTTGGTATAAACAGATATCAAACCCCAAATCTATTTCTTAATGAAAAGAGACTTTACCAATTAAGTTAACCAGAACTCACTTTAATAGTCTTTCTTAGCCCATTGAATTTGTAACAATATGTTAGGGATAATGCCCAAAGACAATACCCATTTTATCTTCAAAAAGAGTAGTGTTTGCTTAGTAAATGCTTATTTGCTGACAATTCTAAAAGCTTTTTAGCAGCCATTAAAACCAATGACCTTGTAGGCTTCAAGTGCATCGTTTTTTAAAGAAAATAACATAGAACAAAGTGATTATAGAAGTTAGTTTGGAACCATTAGGACTGTTTTTAAGACTCCAGAAATAACGTATGATCACTAATTAGTATATAGATTAGCCAAAGCCCATAGATTCCAAAAGTTTGAGTGTTCGATGCACAAGATCTGTTAAAACAAATAATTTAAATTCAAAATTTCCTATTAGTTTAGAGAGTAGACCATAGATTCTAAAGGAATTTGGAAGTTTGATGCACAAAATCCGTTTGAAAATATTTGGGAATTACAATTACATTTCCTATCAATTTAAACTTTTAGAACAAGTGGTAACTTATTAAGATTATGTAACAGTACTATCATCTCCCTCTCTTAACGGCTTAACTAAATTTTGAGGTTTAAGGTAAAAACTTTAAGCGGGGCCTTTTCTAGTCTTATAGTATTTAAATATTAATTAAGTAATATTTATTTAAAAGCTATTTTTCTTGCCTTTTTTCTTGTGTTTTCTTTAATACTAGTAACAAATTTATTCACAAATCCATTTTAAGATTTAATTTGTTTTTCAACTCCCTTATAGTTTTTTATATCCAGATTGAAATTTTGAAATTTTGTAGAAGACATTTATAATTAAAATATATATGACTAATTGAAACAAAATTTATAATTCAATTAAAATAAAACTTAGTATATAACAATAAACCTAGTTTGTCAAAAGCAATATTTTAAATTTACTAAATAAACATATTTCATATTAATCTAAAAGGTTTATTTATCACATAACTCAATAAATTAATATTGATACAAAGTAAATTCTAATTTCATATTTTCATTATATAAAATGTTTTTGATTAAAATAGTTATTACTAAAAAAAGTAGAATAACTTATGAAATCATATATAAAATATACAAAAATAAACTACTTAAAATAAAAGAACTGAGTCTATATTAATATATATATAAATCTAGGTTAATGTAAAAAAGAAAAAGAAAAAAGGAAAGTGATATAACAAATAAATAAATAAAAGTCAATCCCATAAAAAAAATCCGGTCAAATCACTGGTGGATTTATTGTAATTACATTTTTTTTCATTTAATTTTTTTTTTTTTTGGCAATTTATTTTCAAACCTTATATGACTTCTTTGTTATAAATTTAGTGGTTGTTGAAGGCTTGTAACTTCATGGTCATCCAAATATTGATTAGAAAGTTTCAGAGATTTAAAAAAAAAAAAATTATAATAGATTTCACATTCCTTCTTATCAAATCAAGGAATTCTTTGTGGATCCAGAATAAGTTCATTCTTGAGAATGTATTCTGTTTCTTGTGTCAAGCCCATCTCTGGGTAGCAAAAGGAATCAGCAGAATTAACAAACATAATGGCATCTGACGTTTTGTGTTACCATCTCTTACTACGTAATCAAATGCTTTTAAGTATTACCATCAGATAATGAGGTCAGTTAATGCTTTGTTGACTGGTGAGAACCTAATTTGTGAGTCGCAAATGAACTTATAAAGCAAATTCTGTCCCCTAAAATAATACTTGCCCAGCTGCACTCATAATGTCCCAGCTGTTTGAACAATGACAGTTGAGAAATGCTTTAAGTTTTACCATCAGATATGGATACCCCACAGATGCTACTCACAAAGTATAAGAAACAACATCAGAGAAGGCAATTCAATATTTGGCTCTTTGCCAATGTTTCAAACTAAAAACTACAGTAAAACAATTAAACCAAAAGACACTACCTTGATCTACTGGAATTCCTTTTCCACTATGGGTAGCTACTAGCTAGCAATGCTAAGGTTACATCTTCACAAGTTGAAAGTTGCTTTAGATTTCCTCAATTTATAGTCCCACCATAATCATAAACCAGTGGATAGCTTAAAGACAAGATTTTATCTGAGACAAAATCAAGAAACATGCTAGTTTCTTTAAGGAAACATTGAAAAATTTCATACTTCAAATTGTTCGTGATGGGAAGATTACCATTGTATGCAGCAGGCAGAGTTTGCAATATCAACTCAACATTAACTAGTTCTCAATATATACAGCCAAGCCAGATTGCAGTCTCTTTTAGAGGACTACACTCAGAGCAGTGGACCAAATTTATAAACATTCTTTTTATCTCAAATGAAATGGGAAACTAAGAAAGTGAGCATTATGATCAATAAAAAGATCCAAAAACAGTTGCATAGACAAATAAGGTTAAAACAACACATATAAATTTAGTTTGTCTCATAAACAAAACTCCCCAAAATAAGGGGAAAAATACAAGCCCCTCATTATTTTCTCGATGTATTGTGGGAAATGCCAAACCAATGCCAAGTTACACACAAGCAACCTGTGACAACTAAGCTAAAGTTTAATAATTTGAGAGTGATTCGATCAAATCCCTCGTACACTTTAAATTACTCCTACTCCTATTGCAAGAAAGAAAAAAAAAGTATATTTCTCTCCGAATTGTGATTTGTCATTTGTGAGTAGACAAAGTTTAGCTGCAACCTTACTCAAAATATATTTTTATTGGAGGTCAATTTTGACAAATCTGCTATTAGATTACATCAACTTTTTATATCCTTTATGCTAGCAAAATTTCTAAAAAATTAAAGATCAATAGCTATGTGATCATTAAATTGTTTAAATTGCAAGTTTTTGTAATTTAAAATTATGTATAAAATATAAGCTTATAGATTATATAGTAAATAATCTGATTAATACAAAATTTGACATGTGTATTAAGAGTGTAAAGAACATGCAATTCAAAAGTCAAATTTTCAAAATATGTAGTAATATTTATTTTATTGAGTAAAGTTGTAGGCTGAGGTTACAACCAATTTTGTATTTTACGGATATTGATTCCGATTTCCGAAAAGCACTTGAAATGGTGAATATGAATAGTTATTGACACTTTTGTCCCTAAAGTGTTGTAGCAGTTTTCTGTTACCTTTTATATAGTAGGTTCCTTACAATGTGTAAGGAATCAAATAATTGATTCCTCCTATCGGAAATAATCCCGTACATGAAGAGAATATAAGATAAGACCACGAGAAATGATATGTTTACAATATTTTTATAACATTTTTACAACAAATTCTAAGTGGCAGATTGTTATTAGTTGTTATTGTTGGGGCAAAAAAGTAATCTTAGTGTTAAGTTCAAATTTGAACCAATAACAACTAACCACCTGTGATTTGTTATGAAAGTGTTGTGAACATAGCATCTCTCTAAAACCACTTATTTATCTTTATCCAATTAGCCCTTTCCAAGTGTCCCCTTATAATTTTTATGTTTAGCAAGTGAGAAATTTCTTAGAGATTTTATTTTTTAAGATAATGTGAAGTTAGTATTTGACAAGAAAATTTAGGGGGTGTTTGGTTGAGTAGTTTGAGTAATATTGTTTGTAGTTTTTGAAATACGTGTGGGTGAAAAAGCGTGTAATGTTGTTTAAAATGTGAAAACGTGAGTTTGAGATAAAATACCAAAGAAGCAAGTGTGTAATGTTGTTTAAAATGTGAAAATGTGAATTTGAGATAGAATACCAAACAGGCCCTTAGAATCTAAGTTTCCTAAAAAAAAAAAAAAAAGGAAAGAAAGAAGTAACTATAAGAATAGCTATGTTCTATAGTACCAAATGTTGGGTTATTATATTTCATTATATCTATCAAAATGTGTGCAATTGAAAAGAAAAAATTAATATAGATAAGTGAAAAATATACAGAAAGATAAGATTCGAAATGAGAAAATTCACTTAAAGATATGGGTAGCTTCTATTGATGAAAAAAATATCAAAGAGTCACTTGAGATAATTTGGTCATATTAAGAAAAAAGGCGTTAAACATGTTAGTATAAAGAAAAAAAGTGAGTCAACTCAAGTTTAGGGGGGAAAAAAAAAGGTTAAGGAATATCATAAATAATAAATAACATTAATAAAAGCAGTGAAAAAGACATGTAAATTAAGATAATAACAAAGTGTATGGGTTCAAATGGAATTGAATGACAAGAAAATGAAATAACATAGCATATGCAGATGCAGATGCCCCCGTGAGGCCAATGTAAAATCACTATTATATAGCAACGGATCAGATCAGGCAACTCCAACTTATGAGTCATGCCAAGGGATGAAGACTAGTTGTACCGCCCGCTTGTTTGCCAAAAAGGCATTTAATAGTCTCTTTTTTTTTCTTTTTTTTCTTTTTTCTTTTTTGATATAGTTTTTAATGTATGATGTTTGCTCATCATTAGATTAAGACACCAATTAATTTTTGGTATAGATAGAGATCAAATCGCAAATCTATTATTCAATGACAAAAGACTTTACCAATTAAATTAATTAGAACTCACTTTAATAGTCTTTCTTTGCCCATTGAATTTGTAAAAATATGTTAGGGATAATGCCCAAAGACAATACGAATTTTATCATAAGAAAGAGTAGTGTTTGCTTAGTAAATGCTTATTTGCTGACAATTCTACAAGCTTTTTAGCAACCGTTAAAACCAATGACCTTGTAAGTTTCAAGTGCGTCATTTTTTAAAGGAAATAAAATAGAACAAAGTGATTATAGAAGTTAGTTTGGAACCATTATGACTGTTTTTAAGACTCCAGAAGTCACATATGATCACTGATCAGTATATAGATTAGCCAAAGCCCATAGATTCCAAAAGTTGGAATGTTTGATGCACAAGATCTGTTAAAAAAATAATTTAAATTCAAAATTTCCCATTAGTTTAGAGATTAGACCATAGATTTTAAAGGAATTTGAATGTTTGATGCACAAAATCCGTTTGAAAATATTTAGGAATTACAGTTATCTTTCCTATCAATTTAAGCTTTTAAAACAAGTGGTAACTTATTAAGATTATGTAGATATTACGATGTTATCATCGCTCTCTCTTAACGGCTTAACCAAATTTTGAGACTTAAGGCAAAAACTTTAAGCGGGGCATTTTCTTGTCTTATATTTAAATATTAATTAATTATAATTTATTTAAAAGCTATTTTTCTTGCATTTTTTCTTGTGTTTTTTTTTTAATACTAGTAACAAATTTATTCATGATCCTTTTTAAGATTTAATTTGTTTTTCAACTCCCTTATAGTTTTTTATATCCAGATTGAAATTTTGGAATTTTGTAGAAAACATTTATAATTAAAATATATAAATGACTAAATGAAACACAATTTATAATAAAAATTTATACAAAAAAAAAAAAAATCAAGATTGTAACTTTACTAAATGAACATATTTTCATATTAATCTAAAAGGTTTATTTATCACATAACTCAATAAATTAATATTGATCCAAAGTAAATTCAAATTTCATATTTTCATTATATAAAATGTTTTTGATTAAAATAGTTATTACTAAAAAAAAAAATAGAATAACTTATGAAATCATATATAAAATATACAAAAATAAACTACTTAAAATAAAAAATCGAGTCTATATTAATATATATAAAAATCCTAGGTTAATATAAAAGAGAGAAAGAAAAAAGGAAAGTGATATAACAAATAAAAATAAAAAGTCAATCCCATTAAAAAACATTCGGTCAAATCACAAGTAGATTTATTGTAATTACATTTTTTTATTTAAAATTTTTTTTTTTTGGCAATTTATTTTCAAACCTTATATGACTTCTTTGTTATAAATTTAGTGGTTGTTGTAGGCTTGTAACTTCATGGTCATCCAAATATTGATTAGTAAGTTTCAGAGATTTATTTATTTATTTATTTATTTATTATTTATAATAGATTCAAGGAATTCTTTGTAGATCCAGAAGTTCTCAAGCCAAATATTGATTAGTAAGTTTCAGAGATTTATTTATTTTATAATAGATTCAAGGAATTCTTTGTGGATCCAGAAGTTCATTCTTGAGAATGTGTTCTGTTTCTTGTGTCAAGCCCATCTCTGGGTAGTAAAAGGAATCAGCAGAATTAACAAACATAATGGCATCTGACGTTTTGTGTTACCACCTCTTACTACGTAATCAAATGCTTTTAAGTATTACCATCAGATAATGAGGTCAGTTAATGCTTTGTTGACTGGTGAGAACCTAATTTGTGAGTCGCAAATGAACTTATGAAGCAAATTCTGTCCCTTAAAATAATACTTGCCCAGCTGCACTCATAATGTCCCAGCTGTTTGAACAATGACAGTTGAGAAATACTTTAAGTTTTACCATCAGATATGGATACCCCACAGATGCTACTCACAAAGTATAAGAAACAACATCAGAGAAGGCAATTCAATATTTGGCACTTTGCCAATGTTTGAAACTAAAAACTACAGTAAAACTATTAAACCAAAAGACACTACCTTGATCTACTGGAATTCCTTTTCCACTATGGGTAGCTAGCAATGCTAAGGTTACATCTTCACAAGTTGAAAGTAGCTTTAGATTTCCTCAATTTATAGTCCCACCATAATCATAAACTAATGGATAGGTTAAGGATAAGATTTTATCTGAGACAAAATCAAGAAACATGCTAGCTTCTTTAGGGAAAGGTTGAAAGATTTCATGTTTTATTGACAGTTTACATAGTATAATTCTGGAGGTCCTCCAAGTCTGATTTCAAATAGTTCATACCATTGAATGCAGCAGGCAGCGTTTGCAATATCAACTAGTTCTCAATAAACACAACTCAGCCAGATTGCAGTCTCTTAGAGAATGACTACACACAATGAGAAGTGGACCAAATTTATAAACATTCTTGTTTTCTCAAATGACATGGGAAACTAATAAATTGAGCATTATGATAAAAATTAAAAATTAAAAAAAAAAAAAAAAAAGATCCAAAAAATAGGTGCATAGACAAATCAGGTTAAAAACAACAGTTTCTCAACCAAAAAAAAAGAAGGTTAAAAACAACATATATATATATATAAATTAAGTTTGTCTCAAAAACAAAACTCCCCAAAACAAGGGGAAAAATACAGGACCCTCATTATTTTCTGGGTGTATTGGGGAAATGCCAAACCAAAGCCAAGTTAACACAAGCAACCTGTGACAACTAAGCTATTCCCATCATAGCAAGCTCCAAACTGGGTATGCTCCACCATAAAATAAAACCCAATTCCAGAAAGCAAAAAGGAAGGTAAAAGTTATGTACAGAATGGTGCCCTAAGAATCTCAATCCAGGAGGTTGTCCAATTCCCTAAACATATTCCAAAGAATGATGTTTTCAGCCGGACAAATGGCAAGGCTATATCAGTAATGCACCAGTTAATGATTGTTCAAGTGAAATCTCCATAAAGAGACATTCAATCTAGAAGTCCAACTAACCTTTACAAAAACAGACAACTTTTGAAAAAATTCAGCCACTTTCTCTTTTGCAGTTCCCAGGCAAAAGAAATTTATACTTGTCTGCATTCTCCAAAAGATAAGATGGAAGATGAACAGCTGAGAAGGAACGAGGAACAGGTCCCATTTTCCCTATTATATCTTTGAAGGTGTACTCTTCAGGAAGCATATCAAACAAATCAGCCCCCTTGCATATTACTTTCTGAACTCTTTGAGGGTTCAAGTAATGAGAGAACCTAACCCTGTCATAATGGCTGTATGCTTTCATCTTAAAGATAAATTCACTGATTCGGCGGAAGCAAAAGCTACAATGCCACCCTGCATCTGCCAAGAGGTCATCTGTCTGGCGATAATGTGCATACCTTGTTTTACCAGACTGATACCTGTGTACTGAAGCTCTCCAGCTGCTATCATCCACATGGAACTCAAAAGAATATATATAATTCTTCAGTTGAAGATGCAGGACAGGAGGTATATCATCACACCACCTCAAGAGATTTATTGTGTGTCTGCTTGGGATCTCATCAACATCAGACATTATCAACAAGTCATCATCTTCAATACCAGCTTTTTTCAGAAGCACATCCAGTGCTACTCGCTGATATGCCTCCTCAATAAATGGATTTTCTCCTTTCTTAAACCTTCCCCCAATAGTCCCATAAGTCAATCGTGGCTCAACGAATTTGAAATCATCTCGATAACTGGAAAAAAACAAGGGCTTTGGCAATCCAGTGAATGTTGAATTCGACTCAAGGATAACAAACTGTGTTACATAGGGATACAATTCTTTCCATCGTAATTCAAGAATTTCCTTCTCATTACTAAACAACACAGCATCAAAGACACGCCTTGGGTACTCACGGATTTTCCAACCATGAAGTTTGCAAAGGTTCTCCATTGACACATTCTCATGATAATAATGCGGAAGTACATGAAAAGGTTTGGGTGGTGATTCCCACAGTGGGCGCAGGAAGTATGAGATCTTCTGCCCATGTAGATAGATGAAAAATATGCATGTCGGAACAAAGGCGAAAAGAAAGATTAAGGTTTTCACATCCCAGCCACGCAGAATGCAGCGGATTCTTGACATGCTTAACACTTTATTTGATTCCTGCCATATTAAATAAGAACATATTAAACTTAAAATGAGTAAGAACAAACAAAGAAGCAATAAAAATGTTCACAAATCAAAATATTTCTAAAACTTAGAATGACTATTTGTAAATATACCCAAGAGTAGCATCTTTATTTACTATAAGCATCATAACTTCACAGGGCTATATATATATATATATATAACCCAATATTTCCTCCAAATGCATATTTACTTCTAAAGACAGAAGATACAAAAGAAGAAAATTGTTTCTTTTCCAGAATTTACCAACTCTTTCTTTACTTTACTCACAATTTCATTGAGACAAGGTCAATTCACATATGACCAGAACAATTATTGATTTGAAGGAAAAGAGTTATAATTCCTAAAATACAAAATACCCAAATTCTAATTTGATCAAGGAGTATTGAACAATACCCAATTTCATAGCCCTAAAATATCTCCTTTTTAAAAATAAAATAAAAACTCCCCCATTTCTTCACCTCTTTAATCACTACAGAAAAAAAAATCCATTCTAGTTCTAGCAAATTGATCTTGCCAAATGCACACAAATTCAAAATTTTCCCAATCCCTAAGCCACCAAATTCCCAACAGCTTTTGGGGAAAAAAAAAAAAAAAAAAAACATATAAACCAGACTCAAGATTTGATATGATTTCACTACCTCAACAATGCTAATACAAAATCTACTGCCCAAATTAACAAATACAGAAACAAAAAAGGGTGGGATATGATACTTTGATTTCAAAGAAGAACACAAAACCAAACTTGAAAAGCACAAAAGTAATCGCATAAAGAACACTACCAAATTAAAGGGTTTTTCTTCTCCAACCTCAAGCACTGCTCAAACTTCCAAGATCCACCCTTTTTCCCATATTACCCCATGAATCAAACAAACATATCCACAAAACCAAAACCCAGTCACAAAATTCAAAAACCAAAAAAAAAAAACAGAAACCTCAACAGAAACAAACAGATCAAACATAGTACCACCATAATTCAAAAAAAACCCCAAAGATAGATAGATAAAGAAAAAGAAAAAAAAATACCTGTCCACAAACATCGCCACAAATATCATCGGTTTTCTTGTTACAATAATGTCCTCCTGTCTCACCCATCATCCACCACATTTTTTGTTTTTTTTTGGTTTTTTCCTTTCAATCTCCAAAAACCAAAAAAAAACCCTGTCCTTTCAAATCGCTTTATAGGTTCTACTATTAATAAAGCAGAACCAAACTGAACCAAACTCCACAAACTGACCAAAATACCCGTCACCCTTTTCCCCCAAATGGCAGAATCGTAAATACCCAGATTCAGAATTTTTCTCAGACCTCTTGATCTTCCTCTTCCTCAAACGGCTAAAAACCCCCCCCACAACTCTGATCACAAAACACACAAATTCACAAACAACCCCAACAAATATAAAATAAAAACAATAATAATAATGGGGTCTATAACAAATGCAACAATTTGAAGGGAAAAATAATAAAAAGGGTGCGGTGTCTGTGGCCTCTGGGGACTCTTATGGTTAATGGGTGGCAGTTGTAAAGCTTTTTTCTATTTTCTCTCTCTCAACTTCGTTTTCCTATTCTGCTTCTTCTGCTGCCCCCACCGTTCCAGCTTTTCTTTTTTCTTTTTTTGTTTATCTATATTGACACCTAGCTTTTAGAAACGGTTCAAAATGTAGTAATACTTTGTTATTTTTGACAATAATAATCATGGTTTTGAGAAATTTATAATGGGTGGTAGTGAGGGTGTTTGTGTCATTAAAACGAGTGAATTAATGCGGCTTGGGCTGGTTTGGTTTGGTTGGGTCCCCTACGCGTTAATTGACTGGCTCAAGGAAACTCTATGTGTCGTGTCGTGTCGTGTCCCTATTAGTTTGTGACAAGTGTTTAGATTTTTTTTTTTTTTTTTTTTGTTTTCTGAAAACGAGTTGTTCTCTTCTTTGTTCTTGTTCACCCCAAGTCTATTACTTGGTCTCTTCTTATTAAAAAAAGAAAAGAAAGAAAAGTATTACTTAGTCCGGACAGTCTGTTTAAGGGTAATTTTTATGTAATTTGGAGTACCAAAAAATAATATTTATTTCTTTCATATTAACATAGACACCGAATTTAATGAATAAATTTTATTATAAATGTGAGAGAAATTTTTTTTTTTATATTTCGGTAATATTTTAAAAAATTTATCTATGTAGGAGTTATTTGTGTGTCTAAGTATGACTAGAAGTTTAGGACTATTTATTTTTTATGTACTCTTGGAGTATAAAAAATAATGTTTATTTCTTTTATATTAAAGTGGACACTATCATGAATTTAATGAATACACTATATTATGAATGTGAGAAATTTTTTTTTTTCATGTTTTGAGAATACTTAAGAATTTTTATCATTTTAGGAGTTTTGTTTATTTTTAATTTGTGAGTTTAAGAACTTGTTTGGATACCACTTATTTTACTGAAAACTGAAAAAATTATATCAAATAATTTTAAAATCAGACTAAACAGTGCACACATGGGTCCCAGCAAAGATGGACAAACTATTTACACAACTAAATGTTGAGACATGCACAGTGCATAGTGGCTGAACTGCGTAAATGGACAAACTGCATAGTACAACGTGGGTCCTAGCAAGATGGACAAATTGTGTTAATGGCTGAACGTGCACAGTGTAAACGAGTCCCACTTCAAATGCAAAAATGCAAACGTGAGGGTGAGACGTTGTATCCAAACGTTATCTAAGTAAGACTAGGTGTGAGTTTGGATTGCGTTTTGCTGAAATTTTTTTTTGTGTTTTGCTAAAAATTTGGTGGGTCCCATGTTACTTTTCATATATTTTTTTGGTATTATTCATAAGTCTTATGAGTATATTATTTCAACTCACTTTCACATTTATCTAGAGTACATTTAGTAATAAATTTTTAATTTTAACAAAATAAATTATATCTAAACTCCTTATCTTAGGTTCTGCGAAAAAGCTTTTGAAAAAAAAAATATTTTTTAAAAACACGGGTTTTGCTTTTTCCTAAGAAGATGGACTGAAAAGTTAATGTTGGCTAAGTATATAAACAGTATCTAAACGCAGCTTATAAGCGGAGGACTGTTGGAGTATAATAAATATCTTAGGTTCTGCGAAAAAGCTTTTGAAAAAAAAAAAATTTTGAAAACAAGGGTTTTGCTTTTTCCTAAGAAGATGGGCTGAAAAGTTAACGTTGGCTAAGTATATATTCTTAGACGCGTGGCAGCCATGTGAGAGGGTCACATAAGGACTCCAAAGAAAGAGTTGGCTTGGTCTGTGTGGAGCTTTCTTGGTAATGAGACTAAAATGTGTTTTTTAGAACAAATATTGTTTTATACATCTCTTTCACCAGTTGTGATGGGATGAATGGAAAAGTTAAGAAAAAAATATTTCTATTTTCATAATATTTTTATAATCATTTCATAATAAATTTTAAGTAGTAAACAACTTACTACTTAAAATTTATTATTAAAGTATTATGAAAAATGAAAATATTATGGATGTAACATTTCTTAGAAGTTGAAGATGCATAGGGTATTAGTTTATGATTTTTTTTTAATAGAAAATAAACATGCAATTAATTTTTTAATGGAATTCTATATTTCTGATGAAAGTTATGTCAAAATTTTACTAAAATGATTTATTAATAATTACTCTAATGGGCACTCATTAACAGGACTAGTGAGTAATCGTGGTTGGAGTAATATGAATTTAAGTACGATTAACGGGTGCCTTCCAAGCATTTGTTAATAGACTATTTTAAGAAAGTTTTAATATTACTTTCTTGGAAAATATAAAAATCTATCAAAAATTTCAATTGTTTTTATCTTTTTCCATAAGAAGTTCTTTAAAATATTTCTTAAACCAATATTCTCATGGCATCCGTTAACTTTTCCCTACAATTTTTACACGTCTACCATTAAAATTACAGTATTATGCACCAATTAAAACAAGCCACATCACCAATCGTAAATAATATGGCACTTCTACATTTATTGTTATAATTGCAACAGCCTATATTAGAAGTGACGTTACTATAATTGCAACTAACTATATTAGAAGATAATAAAAATACTTTGTGAAAATAATTGTACCTATTAATATTAGTATTACTCTATAAAATTGGCATGAGAATTGAGTAAAAAAAAAAATTGGCATGAGAATAATGCATTCAACTGATTGTCGTGTAAATAAAATTATATGTTTGTGTAATTGTGTTATCAACAAAATAAATAAATGAAAATTATTTAAAATTGTGTTGTCTATATATTTATCAAATATCTTGGTGCTGTGCAAGAATAAGAACATTAATAAGAGAGATATGATGTCCATGAATATTTTATTGATAATTTGATAATTACAACAATAAAAAATGGGAAATTCAAACTTTAATTCTCCTAATTAAGAAGAACATATAATACCACTAAACTAAAAGGCTTTGAGCAATTTCCATGGACTTTAAGAATGAAATCATTAATTGTACTTCTTGTGGGCTAGTTATATAACTTATATATAAGATGGTGTATGTGCGAACTAAAGATTGAATCCTAAAGTCCATTAATATTAAGAAATGTAGCCTAAAAAAAACTTATATGAAAGTACAAATACTTATATTGATACCATTCTAACGAGATATATTTTTTATTGAAAAAATTAAAATGAAAAGAGGGAATATCCTATTAAATAAGTATGTATAAAGTATAAACTCTTTAAATTTTTTTCTGGGTTATAATTGCTTCTCGTGTTTCTGTACAATTGACGAAAACCATGCCCTCCTGTTTTTAATAAGGGAAATATTAACGAGTGCCCTTAGGACATTAGTTAAGAATCCAGTTAAAGAAAGTTTTTATCGGAAAAGAAAAAAAAAACAATTAATGTTTTGACAACTTTTTTCATTTCCCATAAAAGTGATGTCAAAATTTTCCTAAAATGGATTGTTAACGAGTACCCTAATTCGTTAACATGACCCTTTTAATAAATAAGCATATTTTTTATGCATGCTCAAGATCCAAACAATGGAAAATGTCAAAACTACAAATTATTGATATGGTGAGTGGTTATTGGTAGGTAAAAATGTGATATTAGTGGTGGATTCAGATAAGAACTAATAATAGTTTACAACATCAACCGTTTGTAAAAATGTTATAAAATAATTTATGTCTGTAGCATTATTATTTTTAAGCGGCCAATCTCTCTATTATAACTATGATATTTGTTTTCTTGTGGTGTTTCCAATGAAGATGTCAAGGTAAATCAAGTCCTTTGCCACTTAGGCTTAGGCTTAAGGCCCTCACTACAAAAAGAGCACACCTCTTCATTAAAAAAGGCATCACCCTTATAATAAAAAGGCATCACCCTTATGATAATAATAGTAAAAATAAAAATAAAAATTTATGCAATATTTTCTCATCCCTGACAAGATCTTCAAAATAAGAGACCAAGAGGAACCCAACCCAATTGAAAGCCTAAATTATTTTGAAAAAAAAAAAAAAAATTCTAATGTTCTAGATCTTCAATGATGATTAATCTATATCTATATACATAATTAAAGATAAAACTGAGAGAAAATCCAATTAAATAATAAATTAGATTCCAATTGTTATCTAATTTTTCACCATGTGTCCTATCTAAGTTTTTTAATTTTTTTTATTTAGGTGAGTTAATGTTGTGTAAAAAATGAAGGGTCTAATAGAAAAAATAAACCATACCACACATCCTTGATGTGGTAATCACTTTGTGGGGTGTGGAGAGTAAGGATCGGGGTTCAAGTTTCCAAAAAAGAGCTTCACACATATATAAACTTAGATTGGGCTAAAGTAAAATTTCTATCTTTTATATATATATATAAGCCATCAAAAACCCAATAATAAAAAAAAAGGGTAAAAATCATGTGTATATAAAAAAACTAAAATAAAAAATAAAAGAGAGAGAGAGAGAGAGAGAGAGAGAGAGAGACTCATCTATGACATAAAAAAAGTGTAACTTTTACACTAAGTGTAATTTGAATCCATATATGTTTGTAATTGTAATTGTAATTGTTTTCAATTGTATTGTGCATATGCACGAGTTATACATTAGTATATAATTAAAGTCAAAACTAAATGAAAATTCATATAGATTCTAAATTAGATTTTAATTGTTGTCTAATTTTGCATCATGTGTCCTATCTAAATTTTTTTAATTTTTGATTTAGGTAAGTTAATATTGTGTAAAAGACAAAGAGTTTAATATAAATAAATCATCAAAAACCCAATAAATAAAAAAAAGTAAACTCATGTGTGTATATATATATATATATAAACTAAAATAAAGAGAGAGAGAGGGAGTAAAACTCATTTATGATTTAAAAAATGTGTAACTTTTACACTAGGTATAATTTGAATCTATATATATGTGTAATAGTTATTGTTTTTAATTGAATCGTGCATATGCGGGTTATACACTAGTTTATTTATCTTAATAGCTTGAAACTCTTTTGTGTTTCTTGGAATGGTATAAAAAAAATAAAAAAATAAAAAAATAAATGCTTGAAACTTTAATTTTTGTAAACCAATGTCTTATACAATAAGTTGTTAACATTAACCACTTAATATCTCACGTAACCACACATATCAAACAATCTCTATCTTTCTCTAAATACCAAAATATAAAATTGAAAATTATATTACAACTTTAGTTAATTATGCATTGTCTTATGATCAAGATAAACTAAACATCATTTTTTCACCAAAAAAAAAAAGATAAACTAAACATCATTTTTAAAAATTAATAAATTTTTATTTCTTTTTGTTAAATTTTACGTTTAAGATATGATAAGACCGGCCTTAAACTGTATATGACTGGCCTTGTGAGATATTGAGTTTGAATTCATCCTATTTCATTATAACTATCAAATAAATAATTATTTTTTTTTTAATTTATATTATGTGGACCAACCTATGCTGAAGTTTTGTGAAAGGAAATTTAATTATTAGGAAAATATAAAAGCAATTTTTTTATTGTGCTTTTAGAAACAACTCAACCACTCTGGGAAACAGATCCAAGTCCAACCAATTGATAATCTCAAGAAGGCCCTCAAGTTGAAATATCGAATAGGTCGTTGTAACGGAAATGGGCCCTACCACGAGCCTGTCTCGTGATTTGTGCACTTCTATACGTTGATAACAATAACGGACCTTTTTTTATAAAAAGAATAATTAACGGGCCATTAAGAAGCCAGGATTTAATTTACCCAATTATTTAGCAGCACATGACTTAATAGTTGTAAATTCATCATATTATTACTACTACTAAATTTTATTGAGAAAACATTGGGTCAGGAGCTGTGTTTTACGCCAGCCAATCCTGACCCGCCACATCACCCTTTTTTTATTATTTTTTTAGCAAAAACATTAAGCCTTAAGCCTCTCTCCTCACCTGATCTCTCCATCTTCAAACCCACAACCTCTATGGCCGGAGTTTCAAAGCTCAACACAAGCCACTAGTCTCACAGCCTGAGTTTGAACCACCATCGGCCACAACCACAAACCATAGTAGCAAAAAAAAAAAAAAAAAAAAAAAAAAAAAAAAAAACCCACAACACCATCGCCCCAACAATCAAACCCAACAATCCATCAACAATCTAGCCCCAGCCAAAAAAAAAAAAAACAAAACAAAACAAAAAAACCTCCACTGTCACCCCATTTCCTCTTCCACTTCTCAACAACCCATCAACAACCACCATGCCACTAACCCATCAATAACACCACCAAGACTCATCATCACCATCGCCGAGGCCCCTCCGATACAGACATCCAAGACCCACTAACACCAACCCACTCACCCACCAAATCAAACCCAGGAACCGCCGGATCACAATCACCACCGTGAAACCCACCAAATCAGACCCACATCACCACCGTGCCTCATGACTACAATCGCCGAACCACCACTGTGCCTCTTGACCACAATCGCCGGACCATAATCACTAAACCACCAAGCACAAACAAAAGCACATGAGTGAATAAAGACAAAAAAGAGAAATGAGAAAGGAAAGAGAAGAGAGCAGAGGCTGAGGGAAAAAGAAAGAGTCGTTGGGCAATAAACTCAGGCTGCGAGACTGGTGGCTTGTGTTAAACTTTGAAGCTCCGGCCATGGTAGTGGTGATGGTGGCTTGTGTTGATCTTTGAAGCTCCGGCCATGGAGGTTGTGGGTTTGATTCAAAGATGGAGAGATCAGGTGAGGAGAGAAGAGAAAGAGAGGGAGAGAGGCTTAAGGATTATGTTTTTGCTGGAAAAAAAAAAAAAAAAAAAAAAAAAAAAAAAAAAAAAAAAAGGTGACGTGGCGGGTCAGGATTGGCTGACGTAAAACACAGGTTTTACGCCAGCTCCTGACCCAATGTTTTCTCAATTTTATTTTATCAAACTTAATTTATTTCACATACTATTAATTAATTAATAATTAAATTATTCTTATCTTTAGGTTTAGGGTTATTCTTTCTTTCAAGATTTCTAAGCTATTTTGTTGTTATGTTTGACAACTTCCTTGTTCTTAACTCCTAAAAAATAATCCTTTCGTCCTAAATTATTTGGCCTATATTCTTGTGGGGCCCAATAATTTATGGGCCCAGCCCGCTTGCTTATGGGGAGTCCACATGCCTAAGTCGAAGAAGGCCATGGCCCAAGCTCAAAGATAAGAAGCTCAAAATGGCCCAGGGATACAGCCGAGGACAGCTTGGTCCTCGGCAGACCTAAAGTCTCATTGATGAAAGAGGTATATGGGCAAACTTTAAAGATCAGAAAATATCTCAGGGAAGTTGTCCTTAATACCCTTCACTGATGAGACTCTGCACCTAACAGAACCGGATTTTTAGGCTTTATTAACCATTCCCAACAATTCTGGGATTAGATTGACGGGACAAATATCAGTCCTGGAAAAGTTGACCCTACACGTGGACGAGGGACATCGAACGTAAGCTAGTATAAAAGAAAAGGTAAACTAATCAGAAAGGGGGGGGATATCATCTCACTTATGGGGGAAAAACTCCAGGGATGAGAACGCCCGGACAACATAAGTACACCACCACGAAAAACCCACCACCGGGTAACCGGAGAAAGACATTAGTGCTCCTCGGACAGGATCCGAGGAGTCCAATCCTTCAGGTTATGAAGTTGTAGGGCTTGGATACCTAGACTGAAGCCCTTTCTTACCTGAGTTTCCCTAAGATTCGGCCTGGACCAACGTCCCGTGACCAGAACGATAGCCTTTTAAGCCCACTCTCTACAAATCATATTGTGAGGGATCCTTCACGCGCGAGCCCAACGTCATTGTTGGGCCGTTTGAGAATTGTGTCCCTACAATTCTATTTTGGGATGTCCCAAAATTATGTCTTATTTAAAAAGTCAAACATCATTAATTTATTAACATTCTCTTTATGTCCTTAATTTATTTGTGGGAGAATTTTTTTAATTAAAAAAAATTATAAACCTAAATTAAAATTTGATTTAAAGATAAAGATTGAATTTGAATTAGGCTTGGTGGCTATAGAATTTGGATTTGAATATAGGTTTGCAAATTCTAAGATTAGTACGCTAATAGAATTTGAAATCTACAATAACTTTGAAAATTGCCTGGTAGTTGGCGCCAATACTAGAAAATTTTTTTTCTTAAATAATTTTTTGATAAATTTGTTTAAGGGTAATTTAGGAAATTTTAACTTTTTTTTAAAAAAAGATAAGGCCGTTATTGATGTTTCCCTAAATAATTGGGTTTTTCTAACTAGGCCAAACAATTTGGGATAGAGGGAGTATTGGGGAAGTTAGAGAATATTTTATTTTTTTTAATAGTGGATATTCCCCTTAATGATTACTTAAAATATTGTATTTATCACTTGAGAAGAGGTTTATCACTTGCTCCGCAACACTAACTGTTGCGTGCAGTTTTGGTGTTGGCGTATGAGTGTATTCCTTTATCTTATCCCTCTTCCCCTATATATGTGTGTGTGTGTGTGTGTGTGTTTCTCAAATAAAAAAAGATACTCAGTGTTGTCGAGTCATCCTACATCAGTAAGGTGTGATATTGAGAAGGGGTTTATCATTTGCTCCGTGACACTAACTGTTGCATGCAGTTTTGGTGTTGGCGTGTGAATGTATTCTTTTATCTCATCCCCCTTCTCCTATATATGTGTGTGTGTGTGTTTCTCAAATAAAAAAAGATACTCAGTGTTGTTGAGTTATCCCACATCGGTAAGGTGTGATATTGAGAAGGGGTTTATTACTTGCTCCGTGACACTAACTGTTGCATGCAGTTTTGGTGTTGGCGTGTGGGTGTATTCCCTTACCTCATCCCGCTTCCCCTATATATGTGTGTGTTTCTCAAATAATAAAAAAATATTGTATTTATCCTTTTAATTTGAATTTAAATTTACCGTTATTTAATGTTATATTGCACCTTTATCATTTGAAAGAAATAAAAGGTCAATGAGTTACCATTATCTAAATTTTATGCGCTTTTTTATTATTATTATTTTTTTGTGTGGAAGGTTTATGCATATGCACCTCTCATTTTTTTTTTTTTTTTTAATGATTGATTATTAATTTTAAAATCATATTAGTTAGGCCTATGCATTGTGATTGCTCCAGATGGCTACTCTAAATTTTAGCAAGATTTTAGATAAGAACAATAACTTATTTGTTCATATCAATCTACATATTAGTTTAACTAGCAATTATTAGGATTTAGAAGAGATTTAATTGAAGTATAATTCATCTAAGTTCAAACTTCAACCAATTAAGAAGATATCTCCTTATCAAAAACAAAGATTTAAAATCTTATCTCATTCTAAAATTATATTCTAGTATATAATTAAAGTAGCCTATACCAAACCTCTGCACCAAAATTTAGCAAGTTTTTAAATAAGAGTAACAATTTATTTGTTCTTACCAAATATATTTTGTTCATATTTACATCTTAGTCTAAAGAAATTTAATTTAAGTATAATTCATTTAAGTTCAAATTTCAACTGATTAAGAAGATATCTCCTTATCAAAAACAAAGAATTAAAATCTTATCTCATTCTAAAATCTAGAGTTTTTTTTTTTTAGAGAGTTTCAACTTATAGCGTTCGCTTTTGATGATAGTTTTTTATCATCAAACCAATACACTAGTTGGTTTTTGGTGTAGGTAGGGATTGCACCTCAAATCTCTTATTCAATTATTAGAGACTTTACCAGTTAAGCTAACTGGAACCCACTAAAATCTAGAGTCCTTATTCTTTCACTTTGCTCTACATACACGGTTCACATAGCTTGCTCTCTCTAAGCAAAATGGCTTCTAAAAATATGGTTGCTCTGCTGTTAACCTACTAATGCTTAACTACCTATCAAAAAAAAAAAAAACTAATGTTTAACTAGACTCATCACACGCACTTTGCATGTGCAATAATGCTCTTTTTTTATTTATTCATTTTTTGGTTTAATATTTTAATGTTTAAAAGTGATATATAAATAGCCATTTGTATAATTTTTTTTAAGAAAGAGGTAAGGTAATGTGGAATAATATTTAAAAATGAGATGAAGATAGTGTCCAAAGTTTTAGGCTAAATGGAGAAGATATATGAAAAAACCTAAAATTTAGGAACAATAAATTACTCTTTTAACTAGTTTGTGTTTTTTAATTTAAAATTATTTAACTAAAAAATATGGATATTTTAGAGAATTTAAGAATTTGTGTCAGGGTATTTTAGAATGCAAAATATTGAAACCCAAACCGTGAATCTTTTTATTAATAGTATAGAAGATTATTAGATCTAAACCGATTTGTACCAATCCACATATATAAAAAAAACAAGTACCCTTCCATGGTGTGATTGTGTAGAGCTTTGCCAAAAAAAAATTGTTTGATTGTTTTGTTTTTTTTTTTTCCCCAAATTTACACAAAATGTTTCTCTTACAATTCAAATGCAAACACTTTGTTACAAATAATTACAAATGTCGTTACAAGAAAGTCGATAACTTAAATGAGAATTAAAAAATTATGCAGTTATAAGTTATAACTATTCATTTATTTATTGTTGGTCAAATAAATTATACCATAATGTGGTGTTTGGTATGTTTATCTTACAATTCAAATGCAAATACTTTGTTACAAATAGTTACAAATGTCATTACAAGAAAATCGATAACTTAAATGAGAATTAAAAAATTATGCAGTTATAAGTTATAATGTGGCATTTGGTATGGGGTAATGTTTTAAGATTCTTAGGAATGTTGAAAGATTCCCACGTTTGGTTCCAAATTACACTAGGGAATCAGATGTCAAGGGTATCTAGATTCCCCTCAACCCCCATTTTGTAGGAATGTAGATTCTCTTTAAAACAGGTAGGCATCTAGATTTCCAAGTTTAAAGGAAATTGTATTTTTTTTTTAAATTGACAATTTTAACCCTTTTTTCCTTATCATTTAAGCAATGGAAATAAAATATAAAACAAATCATCAATATCTCTTCCCTTATCTTTATCCATTCCCGCCAAAACAACATAAACATGATAGACAAATTTGTTGTTATATTCATTAACAAAGTTCTATTCAAGTTTCATGTGTGAAAAAAAAAAAAGTTTGAAAGGAACCCTCCATTGTTGCCAAGTATTCATTTTTACAGTTGTGTGTGTTGCTCAACAAATTATGTATAATGTTCAACTTTTGCATAGGCATGGAAAATACATCTAGTGAACATGATAGACAACTTTGTTGTTATATTCATTAACAAAGTTCTATTCAAGTTTCATGTGTGAAAAAAAAAAGTTTGAAAGGAACCCTCCATTGTTGCCAAGTATTCATTTTTACAGTTGTGTGTGTTGCTCAACAAATTATGTATAATGTTCAACTTTTGCATAGGCATGGAAAATACATCTAGTGAACCTATCAATGAAGGCAAGAAAGGTCCAAAATTTCAATGGACACTAGAAGAAGATGATAACTTGGTTGAGTGTTTATTGGAAGTGCTTGGCAATGTTAAATGGAAAGCAGATAATGGTTTTAAGCCTGGTTTCATAGTTAAATTAGAGGAATTGATGAAGAAGAAACTACCAGGATGTGGTATAAAGGAAAGTCCACATATAGAATCTAGATACAAAATTTTAGGAAGAAAATAACGGGCAATACGACCACCATTGCATCAACTTCAAGATTGAGTTAGAGGAAGTTGAGAGAAGAATGAAAGTATTCAATGAATTATTGAAAATAGAAGGACTATCTACATCAGAAATAATAGATTGCATATGTTTCATTGTAGATGATCTGCTAGTATTTTATATACCTAAATATTGTCAGGTTGTTTTGTTATTTATTTTTGGGATTGGTTAGATGCTAAAATAAAATAAAATATTTATTTTTATTAACAAGACATGATGTTGTGATTTCCATAAAGAACAATAATTTAAATAGTTATTTTTGAATTATACATGTTATTTTGAAATGTTAGATTATAGTTTTAATGAATTTGTTATGATTTATAGTTTATATTTTATTTGTCATTATTTATTTGGAGGAAGATACAAAAAAAAAAAAAAAAAAAAAAAAATTGATATTGGGTTTACAAAATTTAAGGGTAGTATGGGAAAAATAAATAATTTTTTTTAAGATTCCTAAGAATAAACCAAACATAAGAATCTCACACTTCCTTAAATTCCCAATTAAACCAAACATATGAATATTTACATTTCCAGACATCTAAATTGTAAGACATCACATTCGAAGAAATATAAATACTAGGAGACTGGAGTAATATGGATTACCCCATACCAAACGCCACATAAGTTTGTGAACAGAACCATGCAATGAATACGACTTCAAAAAAAAGAAAAAAAGAAAAAAGACTTTAAAACTAGTATATAAGAGTTAACAAGTGTATTTATCTTTTCAGTTTCCCTGACTAATAGTAATAAGCAACCAAAAGAGTAATAAGTATTTTTTTTATTAAAAAAAAAAAAAAGTAAGTATTTCCGCGTTTCTATTTTTGATTTCCGTGTCGACCCCCTTTTTTTTTTTAAGAGGCCGTATCGACCCTTTTTGTTTTGTGGTTCAAAAACTGACAAAATTCTTTCACACTTACCACTAGTAAGTGGTGTTTGGAATGATTCCAAAATTGGCTTCAACTCTTAACTGAGAAGTTTTAATTTGAAAAAAAAAAAAAAAAAAAAAAATTCAACTATGAATGGTGTAATTCCATCACTACAGTACAGTACGACTTGTTATTAACTGTCGTCTGGAATGATTCCAAGATCCAAATGGATGGCTTTGAACTCTCAACTGGGTTTTAATTTGAACCATCTTTTTGAATCCCATAACCCCATTATTGAATCAGCATGTTCTTGGATTTTGCAAGCTTGGAACACGAAAAGGTTACGCATCTTATAATCTTATCTTATCACATGACAGAAATGAGAATTCAAACAAAACAATAGTCATGTTTGAGTGAGCCTACATTGCACATTGCAGAATCAATGATTGCAGTACTCTTTTTACTAAGAAATTTCTCCAACTGGCTATTTCCTCCTCATTTCCTGTCGAGTTCTCTCGTCCCTTACGTTATGTTACACTTTTAAACCATGAAGTCACAATCTTCCATAGGTTGGCATAAGCTGCCAACACATTAATTAGCATTATCCACCGATAGTGTGGTTTAATTTGATGATAAGAGTTCTCGTATCGCTTCGCATGATATTTGGTAAAAGATGAGCGGTTTGAGTAATGATACTTTAACGAATATGTTATGCCTATAATAATAGCCTCATCAAGGCTCCGTTAGTACATGTGGTATGTGGTTGATGAATCCACACTAAAAACTCCATTTTTTTTTATTATTATTCAGATATTAAAAAAAAAAGAAAAAAAAAGAAGCACTATCTCAGTCCCAGCCGAAAAATATGAATACGATTGCCTAGTCAAAGTAACATACTCACATCTTATCTTGTGGAAATTGGAAAAATTCAGCGCACATCAAAGCATTAAATCCCTTATTGTGGTGGGTGTGGCTGAGGTAGTGGGACTAGACAACCAAGTCTATGATTAGTATTTGGAATTTGAAACTTTTTGGTATGTTCCTTTGTCCTTTCTGCCTTGTGGCAATTGAGAGGAGGACTCACTCTATATATTTTTATTTTGCTAAATAACTTACTCTCTTTTTTTCCCTCTATAATTTAATTCTGCGTGTTGGTTAGGTTCTTGAAAATTTCTGAAATAAAATTATAAAGCAGCCCAGCCAGAGTTTCTCTGCAAGTCTTACACTTCAATCTTTTCTTTTGGTCAAAGGAAATGATTTTTATCATAAACCTTCCATTTATGGTATATATGTTCAAATACTCTTACCTTTCTGCATTTGTTTTGATTGTTTGACACAAGCATATAGTGACAAACATTACATGTTGATGGAGTCTTTTGACTTACTTATTATCTATATTGAATATTATAGAAATTTCGGAATGTCCTTCCATAATTTACTTAGTTTTGTTAGAAATTTCTTTAAAATCCTGTTTTGACTTATTATGAGGGTTTTTTTTTTTTTTTTTTTTTTTTGGGGGGGGGGGGGGGGGGTGGGTGTGTGGGGAAATAAATACTAAGTCTTGTAAAAGAAATAATTTGATAACCCTAATTATCTTCCCAAAAATGGATATTACCACATTACATGTAGATAACACCGTAAAAAGTTGTTTGGCTTTGCTCCAAGAGATCCTCCCATTCGGGTAGAGAAGAGGGCTTCTCCTAAACAATAAACATATATAAGTGGGATTCTTTGAAAATTAATTTGGTAGCCCTTTGGGTCAAAAATTTGCTTGTATTATTAGTGTGAGAGCACCATTTGGTAATTGGGGTTTTAAGATAATAAGATGTCAAGTTCGTGTTGAGAGTTTGTTTAAGGTTTATTTGGATTTGTATTAGTGTTTGTTTGTAAGAGGTATTGAGTGCATTTGCGTTTGTGAAGGTTGTGAGTATTGTTCATGAGAGTCTATAAGTTGGTTTGTGGTATTTAGCAAATTCTATGACAAACTTCATTGAGTATGCATTATATTTTCAAGAGTTCAAGATTAAAAGTCCATGATGCAGCTCAAGGAAGACAAAATTTTGAAGATTTTGACAACCTTTAATTGATGCTTGATTGATCAAACTTTGACAGCCTTTCAATCGTGGCGCAATCAATAATCAAAAGTTGATTATCGACAATGCCTTGCATGATCAAGAATCATGAAACCTGTAATGTTATTTTAATTAGTCAGTTGTTGCCATAGTTTCTGTGCGCTACATGCAAACATATATAAACCACTTTAAAGCAAGATTTGCAAAGAGATTTTAGAGAGCTTTGCCATGAACATGAAGAAAAGAAAACCTAAATCTATTTTCACCAACCTGTGAGTTTAGAAGATCAATCTTAATATGGTGTTGTTATAATTTGTTGATCAAGAAGGTTGAAGCCGTAGACCTATTCCTAGTAGTTTGTTGTAGAGCTAAAATTTTCAAGGTGGTTCTTGAAGTCAGTTGGTCGAATTGATCGTGAAGGATATTTAGAATAGAAGAGTTCAAGGTTTGGGATCTGATTGTGGGGGTCATGTTAGTATGTCATGTATCGAGTAGAGTATAGAGATAAGAGTTTATCTCATATTGTAAGGCTTCAATTTTATTAGTGAATTCATTCCTCAATTCGTTGTGATTTTTTTCCTTTGTAGGTTCTCTATCAGTTTTCTACTTTATCACTATATCGTTCTCTCTTATTTATTGCTTGCTTATCATTTGGACAACTTTGGTGACGTGTTGGTTTCGTTAATCAAATTAATGTTATTTTAATCACATAATTGAATTAATCAGAAATTAATTTATTAATCCGCTGTATAATTATTTCTGGGTCAAACCGATCTCAATTGGTGGCCAAAAGCCTGTAAGAGAATCAGCATTTTAATTTTAAGGTACAAATACAAATAATTGATTTTCAATACACAGCTAATAAAGGTCATGGAGGTACCCCAGGATTCTAAGACCTGTACAGTGCTATTGCTCGACTTTTCAAGAACATGTGTCTTTAGCCCCCCCAAAAAAAAACAAAAAAAAAAAAACAAAAAAGGAACATCTCATGTGCTTTACTCTTTTTTTGTTTTTGCCCCTTTTCGAGTACTTTTCATGCATCTTTCTCAAAAGAAGAAATACCAAATGCCCAAAGAGTAAGTTTATTTTGAGCAGCAAAGCCCACAGTGCTATAAAAAATGTGCAAAGAAAAAGAGCAACCATTACCAATACCAGATGAAGCTTGCACTATTGCCAGTTCTGCAGATTCAGCAGAATTTTGTAGCTTGTTGATAAGCAATATATATGGGATTGTCTAGCTAAATGGGCTTTTACCCTCAATTTCAATGGTGTCAAGCATTATGCCAAAAAAATCATGTGGATTAAAATAAATTATGATGTATATGTCATCAAATTTGAGCAGTAAAATAGATATGTAAATTAAAAAAGAAATTCCATTAAGTTCTATTATCAAAGTAAATTGAGTAAAATGAAAGTTTTATCATAAATGCAATAGTTTTAAAAATAAAAAAGTAAACTTTCTTTAAATTTGGTAATAAGTTTTACTTAGAACGTATCATTTAAAAATTTTTAAAGTACTTGAAAGTGATTTTTTTTTTCCTTTAAAAAAAAAAAAATAGCGGAAGCACATGGTATGTCGTATATGTAACACTAACTTTAAACTATTTTAATAGTTTTAATAATAATGTACCTTAATAGTATGACACATAACCCTATCCCAAAAAAAATAATAAAATAAGTACATAACATAATAACATATGCACGTTATTCAACGTGCAATTGTACATCATAAGAGTGGCATGCTTGACTAATTTTTATTATCATATACTTGTTATTATAAAATAAAACTCGGGGCTTAGAAATTACTAGGGATGGAACTACATACAGACAGAGAGGGGCTGTGGCCCCCCTTCCAAATTTTTTTAAAATATTAAATAATAGGTATGTATTTAAGATTTTAGAAAATAAGTCCAAGAAAAATTATATTTGCTCCCTCAAGAAAATTATATTTGCCCTCCTCGACTTCGAATCCTAATTTCGTCTTGGAATTACGGTCGTGCCAAATGTCTCAATGTTTTTTTTTTTTTTTTGAGAAGAAAATGTCTCAATGTTAGAGTTACATTATCAATATAATGGGATAAGTATTTTTAAATTTCTTGTAACTTTGGAAATACATGTATAACATATAAGTTGAGGCACATCACGTAATCACGACGAGTAAGAAAATTTGACAACAAAGTTTTACTACAAATTATTTTTAATAAAAACAAAACTGATGCTTTGCTAAAGCCTAAAACCGACACTTGGCCTCATACATATCATATGATAGCACTGTACGTTGGTTTGTTAAGGAAACAGAAAACCACAAATTAATATTATGATTAGGTGGCATAAGAGAATCCTTCGCATTTTATTAGGGTTGACACTCAATTGCAATTGCCAGTTCATAATCCTTACTTATGAGAATCATTACATATTTTATATATCTTGAGCGCCTCCAAAAACTAAAATAATATGTTGTCACATATTCGTAATATACCCTTGTACGTATATATATATATATATATATATATATTATTTCAAGCTTATGATGTCCTCTTCTTAATGATTAGTATGTAATCTGTGCTTACGCATGAGAATGATGAATTGTATGGTGCTATTGATGTTAGATTCGGTTATAAAACATATAGGATATTAGTTCAACTAGGACATTTGGAAGTACTAAAATGGTTCTTGCATTTTTTGTGATATTGGTTACGCCAAGTTTCTCATTACACTGCTATTATGTATATAATTTTGAAAATTAATATTGAATACTACATATACAATATCAATTTACAATTACTGCTTATGAAATTCTAATAAATACAACACAAAATAAAAGAATAAATTTGTCCAATAGTATCTCCTAAATTGAGATCGTTCAGCTCAATTACAATTTGTTACGTTCAAGATCCTATCATATAAAATATTTGAATAGAAACAGTATAAAAAATATGCTCATTAGTTTAGAGAAAAAATAACCACAAAATAACTTATAAATTTGAATTATTTTTAGTTACACAAAAAAAGATCATAAATATAAAATCATTCAAACTCTCTCTTCCTCTAATTTTATATATAGAGTTAGATATTTCATCAAAATATATATATATATATATATAGAGAGAGAGAGAGAGAGAGAGAGAGAGAGAGTTAGATATATGATTATGTTTTTTATGATTTATTTATATTGAACTCCTTGTTTTCTAAACTAAATTAATTCACTTGACACAAAAATTTTAAAAACTTATATTAGATAAGACATGTGGCATAAAATTAAACTGAGTGATACCTTGAATGGGTATGAAACTCAAACAAAAGTAATAGTTGGACCTTTATGATATAGATGAGAGTTGCATTACAAAAAAAAAAAAAAAAAAAGGTCTAAATAATATTTTCTAGATAAATATTATATCAAATTTCAAAAGTGTGCTCAATATTTAAAGCCTTTTTGATGGGCTTTGATATAATCCGAAAAGAATCGTGGGCCAAGTACTGAAGTACATTCGTCCTCCACTCAGACAATATTTAGTTTTGTTCATTGCCTCCCACCACTCAGCCGAAAAAACAAAAACAAAAAGGAAAGAAAAAAGAAGAAGAAGAGATTTGATTACATTAGATTAAAATAAATAAAAAGCAGAACAGCTCTATCTGCAAAATAAATTTATAATGTTATCAATTTGAGTTGAGACAATTGAATCTAATTGAACACTCCATACACATAATGTAGACTGTGGGGCCCAATAGTTTGTGGGCCCGGCTCGCTTGCTTATAGGGAGTCCACAAGCCCCAAACTAAAGGAGGCTATGGCCCAAGTCCAAAAATAGGAAGCCCGAAGTAGCCTGAAGATACGTCCGAGGACCGCTCAGTCCTCGGAAGACCCAGAATCCCATTGACGAAAGTGGAATACAAGCAAACTTAAAAGATCAGAAAATATCTCAGAGAAATGGTCCTTAATACCCTTCATTGACATGACACCGCACCTAACAGAGCCGGATTCTTAGGCTTTATTGACCATCTCCCACAATTTCGGGATTAGACTGATGGGACAAATCTCTGTCCTGGAAAGATCGACCCTACACGTGGACGGGGGACAACAAGCGTAGGCTAGTATAAAAAGAAAGGTAAACTAATAAGGAAAGGGAGCCCTCTCTCACTTCCAAAAAGATAACTCGAGGAATGAGAATGCCCGGACAATATAGGTACTCCACCCTGGAAAACCCATCGACGGGCAACCGGAGAAAAACACTAGTGCTCCTCGGATATGATCCGAGGAGCCCAATCCCTCAAGTTATAAAGCTATTGGGCTTGGATATCCGGGATAAAACCTCTTCTAGTCTAGGTTTATCTAAGGTCCGGCCCGTACTAACGCCCTGTGACCCAACGCCAGCCTTTCACACCCATTCTCTACAAATTTTATTGTGAGGGATCCATCACACGCGAGCCCAACGTCATCGTTGGGCCGCTTGAGAATCGTGTCCTTACAATTGGCGCCGTCTGTGGGAAGGCTTGCGCGTTGGCGCGAGTGGCGCATAAGTCAGCTCTCTAGCAAGCGGAGATTCACGAGTCTTTCTCATTTCCGGCGACGTGCAGTTGTTGCTCCGCAATAAACTTCTGCTAGGGGTTACGCCTTGCACCGCTAACGGCGCGGGTTTCTCTAGGGGCTTCCGACCCCAAGTCTGCTCCCCCCGTCATGGCCAAGGGGCTGACCTCCAAAAAAAAAAGAGATCTTATAAGTCTTGGACAGAACCAAGGCATTGCATGGTCCTCGGACTCAAGCCTATGGGGAAACCAAATACAAAAAAGTTTTGGACAGAACCAAGGCATTGCATGGTCCTCGGACTCAAGCCTATGGGGAAACCAAATACAAAGAAAAGTTTTGGACAGAACCAAGGCCTTGCATGGTCCTCGGACTCAAGCCTATGGGGAAACCAAATACAACAGAAAAGTTTTGGATAGAACCAAGGCCTTGCATGGTCCTCGGACTCAAGCCTATGGGGAAACCAAATACAACAGAAAAGTTTTGGACAGAACCAAGGCATTGCATGGTCCTCGGACTCAAGCCTATGGGGAAACCAAATACAACAGAAAAGTTTTGGACAGAACCAAGGCATTGCATGGTCCTCGAACTCAAGCCTATGGGGAAACCAAATACAACAGAAAAGTTTTGGACAGAACCAAGGCATTGCATGGTCCTCGGACTCAAGCCTATGGGGAAACCAAATACAAAGAAAAGTTTTGGACAGAACCAAGGCCTTGCATGGTCCTCGGACTCAAGCCTATGGGGAAACCAAATACAAAGAAAAGTTTTGGACAGAACCAAGGCCTTGCATGGTCCTCGGACTCAAGCCTATGGGGAAACCAAATACAAAGAAAAGTTTTGGACAGAACCAAGGCCTTGCATGGTCCTCGGACTCAAGCCTATGGGGAAACCAAATACAACAGAAAAGTTTTGGACAGAACCAAGGCATTGCATGGTCCTCGGACTCAAGCCTGTGGGGAAACCAAATACAAAGAAAAGTTTTGGACAGAATCAAGGCCTTGCATGGTCCTCGGACTCAAGCCTATGGGGAAACCAAATACAAAAAAAAGTTTTGGACAGAACCAAGGCCTTGCATGGTCCTCGGACTCAAGCCTATGGGGAAACCAAATACAACAGAAAAGTTTTGGACAGAACCAAGGCCTTGCATGGTCCTCGGACTCAAGCCTATGGGGAAACCAAATACAACAGAAAAGTTTTGGACAGAACCAAGGCCTTGCATGGTCCTCAAACTCAAGCCTATGGGGAAACCAAATACAAAGAAAAGTTTTGGACAGAACCAAGGCTTTGCATGGTCCTCGGACTCAAGCCTATGGGGAAACCAAATACAAAGAAAAGTTTTGGACAGAACCAAGGCCTTGCATGGTCCTCGGACTCAAGCCTATGGGGAAACCAAATACAACAGAAAAGTTTTAGACAGAACCAAGGCCTTGCATGGTCCTCGGACTCAAGCCTATGGGGAAACCAAATACAAAGAAAAGTTTTGGACAGAACCAAGGCCTTGCATGGTCCTCGGACTCAAGCCTATGGGGAAACCAAATACAACAGAAAAGTTTTGGACAGAACCAAGGCCTTGCATGGTCCTCGGACTCAAGCCTATGGGGAAACCAAATACAAAGAAAAGTTTTGGACAGAACCAAGGCCTTGCATGGTCCTCGGACTCAAGCCTATGGGGAAACCAAATACAAAGAAAAGTTTTGGACAGAACCAAGGCCTTGCATGGTCCTCGGACTCAAGTCTGTGGGGAAACCAAGTACAAAAAAGCACCATCGGAATCCCCTACTTCCCAGCCGATTGCTCGGATGGATTATTTAGAGATTATCGGCCTTGGACGGTGTTCACGCGCTTATCACAGAGTGTTCGACTGTTATCCCGGTTAGTTTCCTAAGTTTGATTTACTATGAATTATCGATATAATGCTTGGTAGCATTGATAAACTGGAGTTAGTTAGATTATGTTTCAAGCTATTGTGCTCTAAATATTCTGAAAGAAACGCACGTATGGGGAATACTCACTCACAAAGTAGTGTAGTCAAAGGAACAGTATCCAAAACAAGTGAATAAATTTCCATTATCACTAAAACAAAGAAATAGTACAACTTACAATGAAAAGCTGGAATCAGTTTGCATCAAAGCTCATTACATAACCGAAAAGAAAAGAAGATACAAGAGAATAAAATGAAGCTGAGGGAGTAGGTCAGAGGAGAGGTTGGCTACAGCCCCCAGACCTTGCTCTTCCGCAATGCTTTCACATGCCCACAACTCAAACAGCTAAAGAGACCCAACTTGAGCCTGACACCGTTGAAGGAAAGGTGCAGGGAGTTGGAGGTTGAGGGGCTTTCTCTAAATATACGCTTGCCGCAAAGCAGAGGCGCTGATGGCGGAAAATCTTTCTTCTGCCACACCAAAATTCTGGCATGGACAGAACCTGCTTCGGATTTTGACTAAAAGAGGGAAAGATTCCCTTCCCCCTCGGTCGAAATGAAGCATTCTCCTGAACTTAAGCTTCCTGTGCCCATACCGTACTATTCTGAGTCTCATGAAGGCGGGGTGCATCTGCGGCGGAGAAAGTTCTTTCTTCCCAACCCTTGCCTTAAACATGTTATGCTAAGGGAGGAGAGCTCCGGATATGGAAGCTGTGATGTGGGAGAAAATCTGAAGGATTTGTGCGTATATAAAGCAACTTTCTCTCCCTCCCATTTATTTGAAAAGACAAGGTGATAGCAGTCAACTCACGCGGCGTCCCAAGGATCGCTACAGACAAAACAGTTCTGGCTCAACTTCCAACATCAACTGCAACCACAAGATTAAAGGGCCTCGTAAAGGCGCACCTCGGTCACTGTGACGTCAGAGAGTACCACGTGGCCAGAAGTTACAGAAATATCTCTTAATTCATGGGCTAAGTGGATTCGTGGCCCCGGGCCTGCTTTGCGCGAAGGCCCAGGTATTGTGGCCCACGCCGAGCAATGGCCGTGGCCGAGGACAACCCCTGTTCGGCGCCTTGGGAAATGCCTTATGAAAGGGAGAATCTGAACTCAAAGAGACTTGGACAGAACCTAGGACTTGCATGGTCCTCGGACTCAAGCCTATGGGAAAACCAAGTACGAAAAAGATATCTTATAAGTCTTGGACAGAACCTAGGACTTGCATGGTCCTCGGACTCAAGCCTAGAGGGAAACCAAGAACATGAAAAAGATATCTTATAAGTCTTGGACAGAACCTAGGACTTGCATAGCCCTCGGACTCAAGCCTATGGGGAAACCGAGCACCTAAAAGAAAAAGTATACGTTCTAAACAAAACCCTGGCTGTGCGAAGTCCTCGGACTCGGGCCTTTCGGGAAATCAACTACTCGGATGGAGAAATTTCTCGGCTTAAATACTGGAAAAGGTTAAGGCCAGTGTGTTAAGAATATGGCGTAACGAACCGATGATCGTTAGCCTAAGGAAATTGCTCATTGAAAGGGTGACATGTCCTCGGATAATTACTTCTTACACCTTATCAAGCACTTAGTCCCCATCGCGACTAATGTTAAGGTAAGTCTCGTTCCTCACTGGTCGGATTGTTATGTCGAATAATAATTTTGTTAAAGTTATTATGACGTCTTTTTATTAGCAAGTATTTTGGCCTTAGTTGTCATTGGTTCAAATGCTATACTACTGTGCCGAGCAGAACTTGTAAATTTATTAAAACATATAAACCGAACATGCGAAATAGAATAACAGTAACCTTTATTAATATAAAAAATTATTATTACAACGTACAAGGAAGGGCTTACACAAGCCTATACAAAAATGAACTGCCGAAGCAGTAATAACATCCGTAATATAGATAAGTAAACCGCCAGGTGTTTTCTGAAAACGCCTTCAAAGTCTCTCTGAAATCTTTGCCTCAATACTGCTCATATCAGGATAAGAACCTTTTACAGAGAAGAATGAGAAGGAAGAAGAATTGGAACACATGGAAGCACTTCAGCAAACTCTTATCGCTGAAGAAAGCAAGGGAAAAAGAAGATGGAGGACATGAGTAGGAAGGAGGAGAAGAAGAAGAGGGAAGCAATGAAAAGAAAGTAAAAGGAGCAAAAGAGGGAGAAGGGGAGCAATATTAGGTATGCTCATGAGAGAGCGGATGGAGATGACAAGGGAGGTTTTCGACTCAGTCACACCGGAAGTGAGGTGTGACGAGTCCCTGCTTCGGATTTTGGCTAAAAGAATGGGGAGGCAAATCTTGAGTCTCCGCCATCCTTGCCCTGACCGAGCCATCTCAAGTTTTGTTAGGACATGGCGTTTCTGAGAAAGGAAGGATTTATTCATGGTTGACTATTATGGAGGATGTATTATTGGATAAGGAATAACCAGACGGAAGAAATGAATTATGAGAAGGGCCTGAGGGATTCAGATATGAGAGAATCACCTTTTGTCCTCTCTCTTTATATAGGGGAATAAGACGAGGGTGCGTAACACGTTCTGATCCCCAAGGAAATCTGCGAATAAATGTGCGTCCGTTTCATTCCCCTACGCTATCAGTAACCGTTAGATTGGGGAGGTCTCGTAAAAGGAAGGTATTAAAGGCGTGCTACGGATAACCAAATGGAATAAGCGCATCACGCGTAAATCGAGGGAAATATCCTGTAGACCGGCGCATTCCTCGTAGAGGTGAAGAGTCGCCAACATTGATCAAGGGCCGAATTAAATGAGCCGCAGTTAAGGCTCGGTATTACCAAAACCCACCTTTCCAACCAAGACATTGGACAGCAGGGTTTTGAGGGGCTATTGTGGGGCCCAATAGTTTGTAGGCCCGGCTCGCTCGCTTATAGGGAGTCCACAAGCCCCAAACTAAAGGAGGCCATGGCCCAAGTCCAAAAATAGGAAGCCCGAAGTAGCCCGAAGATACGTCCGAGGACCGCTCAGTCCTCGGAAGACCCAGAATCCCATTGACGAAAGTGGAATACAAGCAAACTTAAAAGATCAGAAAATATCTCAGAGAAATGGTCCTTAATACCCTTCATTGACATGACACCGCACCTAACAGAGCCGGATTCTTAGGCTTTATTGACCATCTCCCACAATTTCGGGATTAGACTGATGGGACAAATCTCTGTCCTGGAAAGATCGACCCTACACGTGGACGGGGGACAACAAGCGTAGGCTAGTATAAAAGGAAAGGTAAACTAATAAGGAAAGGGAGCCCTCTCTCACTTCCAAAAAGATAACTCGAGGAATGAGAATACCCGGACAATATAGGTACTCCACCCTGGAAAACCCATCGACGGGCAACCAGAGAAAAACACTAGTGCTCCTCGGATATGATCCGAGGAGCCCAATCCCTCAAGTTATAAAGCTATTGGGCTTGGATATCCGGGATAAAACCTCTTCTAGTCTAGGTTTATCTAAGGTCTGGCCCGTACTAACGCCCCGTGACCCAACGCCAGCCTTTCACACCCATTTTCTACAAATTTTATTGTGAGGGATCCATCACGCGCGAGCCCAACGTCATCGTTGGGCCGCTTGAGAATCGTGTCCTTACAAACTTATATTAGATAAGACATGTGGCATAAAATTAAACTGAGTGATACCTTGAATGGGTATGAAACTCAAACAAAAGTAATAGTTGGACCTTTATGATATAGATGAGAGTTGCATTACAAAAAAAAAAAAAAAAAAGGTCTAAATAATATTTTCTAGATAAATATTATATCAAATTTCAAAAGTGTGCTCAATATTTAAAGCCTTTTTGATGGGCTTTGATATAATCCGAAAAGAATCGTGGGCCAAGTACTGAAGTACATTCGTCCTCCACTCAGACAATATTTAGTTTTGTTCATTGCCTCCCACCACTCAGCCGAAAAAACAAAAACAAAAAGGAAAGAAAAAAGAAGAAGAAGAGATTTGATTACATTAGATTAAAATAAATAAAAAGCAGAACAGCTCTATCTGCAAAATAAATTTATAATGTTATCAATTTGAGTTGAGACAATTGAATCTAATTGAACACTCCATACACATAATGTAGACAATTTCATATATTAAGTGTATTTTTTGTAAAATAACCACTTTTAGTATATAAAAAAAGTGCGAGACCCCCAACATTATTCTATTTGAACTTTGAAGGCTGACCCAACCAGCCCACATAATTTTTTTTTTTTTTTGGGATTTTTATTTTTTATTTTTTATTATTATTTTCCTTTCTTAAAACTCGGACAGCATTTTATTTGTTTCTTTTTTACGGATGGATCAGGGCTCCACGCAAACGTGGTCCAAAACTATGCCAAGGTAAAATTCTGGATGAGGCCCAGATGAAAGCCCAATAGAGGTCCAGCATATTTGGAAGCAAAGCCTATTAGTTTAAGACTATTGTTAGCAGTGTGCCATAGTTGGAAGAAAAGCCCATTAATTTTTATGCATGATACATACTTAATTAACAAGTGTTGATAAAAAAAAAAAAAATCAAAATTAAAAAATTTGTTAAGAAACTAATCTATTTTAATTAGATTTTTTAAAATAATATCAAATCAATTTAATCAATTTTTTTTTTTTTGGTATTGGAAAAATATTGACTTTCTAAACTCTTGTGAAAACATTAAAGAAAAAAGGTCAAAAACTTTTATTATATATATATATATATATATTTTTTTTTTTACAGATGATTTATAATTATAGATCTCTCTCTCTCTCTCTCTCTCTCTCTCTCTCTCTCTCTCTCTCTCTCTCTCTCTCCTAAGTATATGTGAGAGATATTGCCTAGACCTTTTATATCATATAATTATATGGGTGGTAGAAATTGTTTTTTTTTTTTTTTTTTTGGTTGAGAAAAGGGTGGTAGAAATTGTGGTTAGGCTAATGGCTAAGTAAATATCTTATTTAATTGCCGAATGTACCTTTTTAAATAATACATGTGGGTCGAATGGGTAATATGGTAGCACATAACCTAACTCAACATGCTAGACATGTTAGGGGTTTTTCGGTATGGACGGAGAATGTTCCTCCACACCTTTCTCATGTACTCTGTGCCGATTATGGCTGATTTGTTTTCCTTTATCTTAATAAAGTTCAAGTTCTTGTTTCTCAAAAAAAAAAAAAAAAAAACTTATTTTTTTCTTAATAGCATTTCATTTTAATTTTTTAATTGTTCTTATCAAATATTTTTTTTCATTAAAAAAAGTATGACGTTCTTTTTTTTTTTTTTTTTTTTTTTTTTTTTTTTTTCATTTATAAATGCGTAAATTACTATTTTGGTTCATAAACTTTACTAAAAATTTATTTTATCCCTAAATTTTAAAAAGTCCATTTTTCGTCCTTAACTATTGAAAAGTTTGTCTTTCGTCTTTAAACTATTAAATATGTTTTACTTTCTATATTTCAACTTTCAAAAAGATCTTTTTTTATCCCTAAACTATTGAAAAAGTTCTTTTTCATTCATATTTTTGTCTTTAAAGTCCCTAAATTATTAAAAACACTATTTACAAATTTTAAGGATGAAAAAAAAAACTTTTTAAAGTTTAGAGATGAAATACAATTTATAATAAATTTTAGGGACTAGAATAGAATTTTACCTTTTATAAATTTTCAACAATTTTGAGTTTACTTTTTCATAATTGTCATTGTTTTTCCTAATATAGAAACAGCCGCTTAAAACCTCAATAATATAAGCGCAATTGTGCAAATAGTAAGGATGAAAAAGCAAATGGTAAATGATTTTTCCCCCTAAAGTAGTTCTTGAATTAGTTAAGGCTTGTTTGGCAAGAGGATTTTTGTTTTTATTTTCAAAACAATATGAAAACAATTTTCAAAAAATTGAAATTGAAAATAGCTTTTAAATAATAATTTTTACATTATACTTGTTTGGTTTCCACTTTTAAGAACAATTTTTAAAATATTGAAAACAAAAAATAAATGTTAGAGAGACCATTTCTAATTTTTATTTTTATTTTTGAAAAATTTACACAAGCGCTCTAAATTGTTTCAGTGATAATGTTTTTTAGAAAATAAGTCATTTTTCAAAAAAACATTTTCTATAAAATTATCTCATTATCCGATGTTTGGTAGCAACTTTAAATGAGTTAAAAAACAATTCCTAACTTTCCTTATTTTGCTTGCCATGAGATAGAGTTCTTTTCCAAAAAAATATTAGTGGAAAACAATCTACAAAAATAAGCCATACTTTTTATGTTAACCAAAAATAGTTTTTTGTTGAATTTTTTATTTTTTATTTTGCTACCAAACATTGAAAAATATGGAAAACTATTTTCACACAAGGTTTTTCATCGAAACAAATTAGTGAAAGTAACATGTAGAATTAGTAGATTATATATATATATATATATATATATATGGATAATGATAAGGGAATAGAACTCATGCACTTTTTTTTTTTTTTTTTTTTTTTTTGATAATTATAATTTTAAAATTTGAAGTGTGATAATTTTTTTTGTGATAAAAATAAGCTCCTTAATTTAAGGGGTAGAAGGGTTTGGACAAATTTGTGGAGTTTACAGTTTTCAATTTATTTACAATTTTTCCATTAAAAATATTTTCTATATCTTGAAAATATCATCTCAGCCATTTTCAAAATCATGTTTTGAATAAGGAAAATAGGCTACAATTTTCTGAAAATTGTATTTAGAGAATATCAGTTAAACAATAGATTCAAGTGTGTGACCCACCATTTTCTGGATTGTAAAACAAAAAAATTATATCTAAATACTCTTACCAAACAGACCCTTAATATTTATAATAGCCGGATAATCTTAATAGAAAATCTTTTTTTTTCCGCTCTTATAAATAATCATTTAAGGATCCTAATAATTCATAAGTGAGCTAAGTTCTTAACTAGAGAAGTAAACAAAACAGTGTAAACTTCAATTACTATAACTAAGCATTTATTTTTATTTCATGCTAATTTTCAAAAAAAAAAAAAAAAAAATTATTCTCATAAATCATATGAACATAGTTGATTTTGCTTGAGAGATTAAATTATGATTTTATTCTCTTTCATGTTTGATATAGTTTGGGAACTCTAAATAAAGGGCCCAAAGTTCATTATTGTAAATAGTCAATAATATGTGTAAAACTTGGGTTGGAAGTCAAGTACTTGGTATTGATTCGCAGTAAGCAATCCTGGATTCCTATTGAAAGAGCCCGAAGAGGTTGAGCCCACTTGGAAGAGTGAAATTAGATTTTACAGGCTCATTGCAATTAATTTATTAGAGTTTGGACTTGTTAGGCCAACTTTAATGCTCTCTTATAGTCCAACTATTAGGTCAGCGGTGATAGGACTGAGTGAATTGTAAAAAGAAGTACTAAATGTGGAAATAACACTTTAATCTGGTCAAGGAGGCAATGTTCATAAAAAGTTTCGAAGTCCTTAATACGGGGTGGTTTTCCATAGTTTTTCTGTTCTTTTCCTGATTCTTCGTCCCCCTATTTGGAGGGGTTTCCTTTCATTATATAGTCATTTGGATTGCATTGTAGCCCTTCATCTGTACAACCAGGGTCCTTCCTTTGGATGCTTGTCCCATCAGGGTTGTGCTGAAGGTGGTAATATGTGTTATAAGCTGTGAGTTTACAGTTTATGGGTTATTCCTTCATTAATGCAGTCATCTGAATTGGCACAGTGCATTAAATGTGGAGGTGATAGCTACCTTATCTAGATACTTCCTTTCTTCTTTGCTCACACGTCTCTTCCACCTTCCTTGGTTTCTGGTCTTCTGGTACTATTAGCTTGCTTGGTAATTCCCAAGGAACACTCGCTCCTTGGGCTCCTCGGGAGGTTAGTCTCTTCATCTTTCCTCCTTGGGTTCTAATCCATGGGTCGGGCCAAAGTTGACATGCAAGTGGGCCTTTTTCCCTCCTCGGGCTAGGCCCACAGTTTCCATTCTGTACTCGACCTCACCCCTCCTACACCTATCATGTTTGATGTTGATTTCAAGTAAGATAGTTGCTAACAACAATTCAATGAGCATGTGAGACTGTCTCTAAACTCTCTACTTAATTTCATTTTATTTAATATTTAGAAATTTGGTTATTTATTTATTTATTTATTTTATTTATTTTTTATTTTTAACTGAAATTTTATTTAAGAAGAAAACAAGGAACATCAGTAAACCTTACAAAGTCACAAGGACATTTGGAAGACTGTGATTATTAAAGCAAAAGATTGAAAGGAGTTAAGGGAGAATTTAGTAGTGGCAGCATGGGCAACTACATTACATTCCCTCTTGACCCAATTAAAGCAACAAGATACGAACGATTTTTTAAAATATAAGATGTTACTAATAATATTGCCAATAGACCAATCAGGAGAGCAAAGTGGAAAATAGAGAGGATCAAAGCAAACTTTGGCATCGCCTTCGAAAATAACATGGTCCCAATTTTCAGACTTTGCAAATTGAACAACCCACAAGATGGAAGATTTTTGATATGCCTCGACTTGCCAGTTTAGTTCAGCTTTCAACAATAGACAATTGTACGTTACTTTGTTTATGTAACAAATCTTGAAGATCTAAATTTTTGGATAAATACCAATAACAAAGAGCAACAAGGATAAAGTAAAAACATAGTATATAAAGAGGTATTCAACAAAGAGCAACAAGGATAAAGTAAAAACATGGTATATAAAGAGGTATTCAACAAAGTAAAAACTAGTCTTTTTTTTTTTCTCATTGTTACTACTCCTAACAAAACTGCAATTTACTTATAATACTCATTATATTGCACCTCTATAAGATACATAATTTAGATGCAAACACTTTTGTACGACAGTGAGCTGTGCCACTTTGCCTTAAAACCAATTAATGATAATAAGGGAGGCACAATCAAGGTTTTTATGGCCATCAATATCACGTTCTATGGACTTGTTTTTAGGGGGATTACATGGAGCTAAATTGTGATCCCCCCTCACAATGTAGCTTTCACAACTCAAACCCATGACTTTGACTATCTCCAATAGCATTGGACTGTGAACTATGCCATTTAACCATAAAACCAATTGGTTATAAAAAATATACACTCGAGTCTTTTATGACAATTCAACATCGCATACTACGTGCTTGTGTTTAAAGCAGTTGCAGGGAGCCAAATTATGGTCCCCTACCAACTTCATTACAAGCAACTACGAATGTTATTATGAAACAATTAATATGTTTAATAAGAATTTCAAAGTTATGCAATAGTCATATTAGTTATACATCTATAGTTAGACCAAAACCTTGTAATGAATGGATCTTCTACTAAATAGACTAAGATATTTTTTTGCTCTAAAAGTCGGCAAGTCGATCGTTTGGGTATTGCAAGGAGCTTCAACCACACGTGGCAAACAACTGCCCATTGTCATGTGACAACCATAAACAAAAAGGACCAGGCATGGAATTGGAAGACTACACGTGTGCAAACGTAACCCACCTCTGTCTCTCTGGTTGAAAGGTTTTGTCAATGTTGGCTTACCAACTGGCCATCTGTCTTTTAATGGAGATTCTAATACACAGAGAAAGCTAATATTGACAATTTAATTTTTGAGGGACAATCTTCACATGTTGGGATAGTATGTGTTTTGTGGGCACAGAATGGGAGAGAGAGATATCAATCTTATTTTCATCGTGTTACACTTTAGTTGGTTATGTCCTTCTCAGTTTTGTCTCTACACAACCACATTATGCCCTACATGCTAATGCGTTACCGATGTTGTCACCCACTTTTAATTTCTGGGCATCAATGGCTTCTCTATAGTGCCATATAAATGGAGCCCAATTCTAATCAATTTATCTTCTTCTTCCTCATTCACATGTACATTCTAATGGGGCTAACTATTAAGCTATGCGTCAACCACCTTTTTGGGCATCAACAGCTTTGGTATAGTATTGTCATTCGGAGCCCAGCTCTGCTTATTGTCGTTTCCTTACTATTGTTGTTGTTTTCTTGTTATCGTATATGTGATGCTTAATTTTTTTTTTTTTTTTTTTAAAGATGTTTTTGTGATGCTTCATCTAGACAAATAATAAGACAAGTTTTTAAAGCTATCGAGCAAGCAAGCTATATGGATATTGATGCTGATTCCCAATGCTCTAGCTAGGCTTGGGAGCAAGCACCACACAACCAGATGAACTTTTAGTAACGAAGTCTTTTGGTAATTTGCCAAGATGTTCTTTTCAAATGGTACATTATTCCCTTCTGGACCGGATAAGAGATGAGAACATAAGTTCATCTATGGACTTGTGCACAATTTGTTGATAATTGATAATTGTTTATTTTTAAATATTTCATAAAATGTGACCTTTTATTGATTGCCAAAATAAAGACGTCCGGTTCAAAAGAAATTGGAAAGAAGGAAATTTTACTTTAATTAAGTGTAACAAAAAATTTCCAAAAAACTCTTAAATTAACAATGTGATGGAGACTAGACAATAATTAATATGTTTGTGTGTGTTTTGCTTAACAACAACAATTTCTGTTCATGTTTAAAGAGTTTTGGAGTTTTATGTGATATTTATACACTAGTGTGAGCAATTTTTTCCCAACCGTTCAGTGATCTTTTTGGACCAATAAGAACTTAAACAAATTTTGAGACATAAAAGAGTCATTTTGATGAGAATAATTGTCACTTTGAAGTTGCATGTGGTTTGCATGCATGTAATGAAAACCCTCCAACACAATGGAAGCATAAGCTCCTTTCTTTGAGTTCCTACCCGTTTATAAATTCTCAGTGCTACTTAGATATGACCCCCTTTATTTTCTTTTTAATCTTTCTTGATGAGCAATGCCAATCAATTAGTTCTGGATCTAGGTTAAACAACCATAACCATATTCTGCTTCGTCATTGCTTATTTTTTTGCCCAAATCAATCATGCACATGTAGGCCACAACTTCTTGGCGCGGTTGGTTTAAACAATATACTGCTTATGGTGATGGTTAGCTCCATTTGTAAAGTTCATTTCCTTTAATAGCACACTAAATTTATATGAATATTCTAAAGCTTTTGAATGTTCGCCAAGAAAGAAAAAAGATGTAACACGTAGGTCTAGAAATTTAAAATTTGGTGAACAATTTCCTCACTGGCCAATCACTCAGTATCTTAATCATTGAGCCCCTCTAGAGGGTAATTCAAGCCTCATTTTCCTGCAACCTTTGTGAGAACAAGGAGCCATGAATGGTCGTTGGCACATAGACACTACTGGCTAAAGAGTAATAGAACTACTTTTCCAACGTGGGTTTCTAGCATGGGTCATTAGGGAATAACAGAATAAGTAAAATCAAGGTTCATTTCATCTACTATTTTGACACATTTTTTTTTTTTTTGGCAAATCCTTCTTGGCACATAGTAAAAGCCCATTATCTTGGTGAGGTAAAATAATAAAACCAGCATAGGGAAGAGTTAAAAATATTAATTATGTTATAAACATGACCTAAACAATTTCTTTCATAGCAATCAAGTTTTGCAACATGTCGAGGGCTCAAGAGTGGAGCAACACTTATTACAAGCACCTGTCCGTACTCTATGTGGTCCAATAAGGTTCAACAAGGGCATCCCTCTTGGGTGACCTAATTACTACTCATTGTGCAATTTCAGCCACAAGCACATAGTCGTCAATGATGACACCAGATAAACTCACTCAAAAGGCTAACCTTAAATGAAAGGAAAGGGATGCTTTTTCCATCAAGTAGATAAGTACCATAGACTACACCCAGAATTTTTACAATCCAAATCCGATTAGTATGCCTTCCTTTCTTTCCTTCCCATTATGTAAAATTGACCAACACTGGTGGCGTTGATCACTAGCATGGTTTGGACCCCATGATTATCTTCTTTTTTCCTTTCTTTTTTGCTTGTTGGGTATATGCTTTGGGCATATTATTTTATGGGATAGTCGGTTTCTGTTAAAATCAATTGACCAACTGTTAAGTAATTGAGAATGATACCTAATTTATCTCTAATATATGAACTTTTGAATTACTTGGTGATATGCTATTTTTGGTTAAGTTCTTAGGATTTGAAATTTTGAACATGAAGTTGTAGTTTTGGTGTACTTAAATTTCATCTAGACTGCCAAACGGCTGGAAGGGGTCGAGTGCCGGCAAACTAAATTTGGTTTAGGACGAAAACCATTTGACTTACACCTAACTCATTTAGTGGAGAATTATATGGTACATACTTTTTTTTTTTTTTTTCAAAGCTTTAGTTCAGTATTCAATTGCACTGGACCCATTAAGATGGCAATGCATGTCCATGTTTGGCCACATGTTATCATTCCAACGAGTTTAATGCATTGGAGCCAAGCCAAGTCTTTTTATTTTTAATGCATATGATTCATGCAAAACAAATTTATGTGCCTCATATATATTTTTCCCCCTAATAACTAACCCATTACGCAAACATTGTTCTAGGTTTAAGTTGTCAATATTCTCTGGGTAAAAAGATTCCTTAGCCTTCCTTGCTAATTTAGAAGAGGTGTACATAGTTTGGTGTGGCCCATTTGGGGGGAGGTTTTTTCACCGCACTAATTAGGTCGATTTCTACTTACGCTTGATCTTATCACACCTCTACAAGGGAGGGGGCTGGCCTCTATGCAGTGCATTGCAAACAACCTAAATATTCTTAAAAAAGAAGAAAGAAAACAAATAAATTTACAATCTTTCTCTAATACCCACCAAAAATATTTCAAACAAATTCATCTTTCTCTTACCCACCAAAACTATCCCATGAATTTGAATTAGGTTCCTACAACTCGATTAATCGAGGTTGCAACTGAGAAGATTGAAACTTCTCTTCCCACAAGCTGATGTTGAGTTTTCGCCTTGATCTTGAATTATAACTCTAAAATACAATTAGAATTATAATTTGACATGTGGTTGTCAACACTAATAAATATGGACGTAACAAACTTTTAAAAAAAAAAAATTGTATCACTCAACTTATTTTTTATTCAAAATATATCAATAATTATAAACTAGGTCAAATGGATCCAACTTTACTTTTACAAGGCTCCCAAAGTGAAAGTTTTTTAATACAAAGACCAAGTCATCACTAATATATATTCTTCCTAAAGGTGCGAGATCTTCTACGAACTTCAATACTCCCTTTTTTTGGGATTATCAACAATGCTGCCAATGAACAATGTAATGATAATTAGAAAGCTTTCAGTCCAAAAGCGAAGGAGAATTGAATGACACGTATATCAGATCTCATCATCAAGCTAGAGTTTATCTTAACCGATCACAAAACAGAGAAAGGGAATTGCTTTTTGTTAAGATTATACTCATCTCCATCCCAACTTTAATAAAGTTGACATGAATTGAAGCAGTGAATAAAGAAAGTCGGTCAAGATTTGCTCACTACATTTGTTAAAAGGTTGGAAAGAAGGACTTGGGTATATTTAAGTTTTGGACTAATGCTTGTTCACTCATGGTGGTTGTCTGTTTCAGCTGCTCGAAATCTATTTTAATTTGTCCCAAATTGGTCTACTGAGATACATACTTCTTAAATTTTATAGGCTTTTACAAGTAGAAAAAAATTTCTGTAAAGTTGGCAAAGATAATGGAATGGCATAGAAGAATGATAAAAAATAATATAGCAAGAACATGACTAGTTGATACTTGATAGTGAAAACAAACATATAGTTTTTATTTTTATTTTTATGCATTCAAATAATTGATAGTGGAAAACAAACACATTGTTCTCTAAATTAATGTCGTGAAATTCCAGTCATTGCTGCACAGATTGAACTTTCTACTAGCCAAACAAAAAAGCGTGAATTTCAAGCCCACCATATAGTAAAAAAAGCATGATGTATGTTTTTCTTGTGAAAGTAAGACCTTAAGAAAAAGACGGGGCATATGATGATTCGGATTAGTATTAATCAAGCACCTAAGCAGACCCAAATCACTTTTTTTTTTTTTCACAGTCAATGCTAAAGCTGAAACCCATTTGTCGTGTCACATTCATGGTGCTTATCCATGCGGTGCACGCGAATCTTTGACAAAGGGTATTAGGGTGGGTAACTTGGGGAACCGAGTTATATATTTCATCTGACCAAAAAGAAAAAGCTATATTTATTTCATCATTTACCAACTACAACTGTGATTTTCAAGCTTTTAAGCTCTTAATTTTGACTAATTGTCCCTGCAAAGCTCCACTTTTAATTGTCTGCAAACTAACCAGTATTGAAAATGAGGGATAGTACAAAGGTGGGTATTTGCATGTCAAACCAAGCAGAAACTATAATTATAATTGTCATCATTTTTATACAGTAAAGATTATAATGAGAGCACTTTCTATTAGGCCTTCCTTTGCACTCCTATTAATCTTTGCTCAACGTTCATGGTTAGTGAAAGTAATCATTGAGTATATTATGCTACTTTTCTTTTTCCTCATTTTTGAGTATCATATATACAGTTTGGAGAATAGCTAATAAGTTCTGCAACCCAGTAGAATAAATTGGCATGTGTACTGGAAAAAGTAAAAAACAAGAAAAGAAGATAAAATAAACTACGTAACAAGATATTCTTGGTGTGTATGAATAAAAATATATAATAACAATTACAATCTTATTGTCGTTGCAGAAATTTATCATGAAATATATTATAGCCTCTTAAGATGAATAGTTATAAAATATTTATACCACTAACTCCACTATCTTGTTATTTATTCTTCATTATTTTGTGATTAAATTATCTTATAACTTACAAATATTTTAGCTTTACATAGAGAACACTTGTCATGATTCAAAAGGATAAATAGAAGAATAAAGTTAAGCTACAAAATTAGTTGTAGTCTAAGATTACAATTTTACTTAATATTTTTTTATTGAAGATGAATTTTGACAAATCTACTATTGAATTACATATTCTTCTTATATCTTTCATATTTGCAAAATTTCTAGAAAATTAAAGATCAATAACTATGTTATTAATAAATTGTTTAAATGACAAGTTTTTGTAGTTTAAAATTATGCATAAAATATAAGCTTATAGATCATATAGTAAATAATATCCGATTGATACAAAATTAATTTGATATGTGTATTAAGAGTTTAAAGAATATGTAATTTAACTGTTAGATTTTCAAAATATGTAATAATATTTATTTTATTGAGTAAGATTGTAATCGTAGGTTACAATTAGTTTTGTAGTTAAATTTTGTCTTAAATAGAATATTGCATCTTGAGATGTATACATAACAAATAAAAAATGCATAATAGAAATCTTTTATCCCATTTTTTGTGTTTTTATTGTATGCTCCATCAATCATAATTTTTCATATATATAATTTTTTTTTCTATTTTAAATTTTGATTATTTTATAAGGAAATGAAAAAAAAAAAAAAAGAAGTGACAATTTGTGAGTAGCCAAAGAAGTATTTGTTTGTAGTGGAGCTTTCACTCTGGTATAGTGAAGACTCATGAAATTTTTAGCATATGTGGTTGCGTTATTTTGAGGTGGTGCGCTATTGAATCCGTTGTACCAGTTGGTGATATGTAGAATATTCTTCCATGCATGATATTAACTCAAAAACACTTTAAATGAGTGAGTGTATTTATACGCCAATCAAGCCGCGTATTAGTGATATCCAGTAGTCGGGTGGTTGTTAAAAATTTTAAATTAAAAAAATTTAATAAAAATAAAACTTGAATATATTAACATAAAAAAAAAAAAAAAAAAACATGTGCAAATATATAAAGTTTTAAAATATTCTTCACAAGTTTTCATATTTTAAAATCCTTATATGATATGATAGTTTCACTGTCAATATTATCAGCTACATCGTTTTCAATATACACAATTAAGCAAATATTAAACTATTGATCTCCTTTTCAATTACCAACACATTGTCTAAATAAGTAACAATATAAACAAAATGCATTACCTTTGTGAAAAAATGTATCACATAAATCCAATATATTCGGATAAAGACAAAAGCAAGCACTAACAGATTAGCTATTTGAAAAGTGTGCATTTAAAAAAAATAAAAAATAGCGATTTTAAAATATGCCCTTTGAAATTACAATTTTAAAAAAAAAATCACAATTAAACATTTGATTTGGGCTTTTAGGGTAATTTTTTTGTTTAGGCAATTTTTGAAAGTGCTACATCCACAACATTTTTGCAATACTTACACATTAAAGCCTAGGTGGTAAGTTTTTGCTAGTTCTAATTTGAACATACCATTGAATTTTTTTTTTTTTTTGTCCACTAGTAACAACTTACTACTTAGGATTTATTGCAAAAGTGTTGTAAAAATATTGTGAATATAGCACTTCTCGCAATTTTTTGATTCAACATTCAGCGGGCCAAAATTTTGGAGAACTTGAATTTAATTTTTAATGGGCTCAAATTGTTATTTAAGGTGTTTAAGTTTTTTTAGGGTGGTCAATTTTTTATTTTTTTTTTATTTTTTTTCCTAGGGTAGTTAACAACCCATATTAATTTAAAATTCAATTTTTAAGGTATATTAAAAAAAGAAAATTCAAGTCACAGTGGTCATGTGACCACCCTAAACTACACTTGACGCCACACCTAGTGCTATCTTTTATTAATATTATTATTATTATAAATTATTTGCACATTGTATGCCTATTTTCATTAAGAGAATGTTAAAATAATATGTGAAAAATTATATAGTTTGCTATACTATTAAGAATCATCACATTTTTTCTTTTACTGTTTTTTTTTTTCTTCTCTAAGTCACAAAACCAATAATTTTAAGATGTTTCATAAAAAGATTGATAAACAAAAATATTTTCTTCCTATACTTGTAATCTTATAGACGTCTTCTTCTTCCGGGAATTTGGATGAAATGTACTTTCAGATTTAGAATACTGCTATGGTGAATGATCCTTGTCTCTTTCTTACCAAATTTTTGCCTTAGGTTGTATGAGGAAGATTAGAGTGAATAATCCCTTTTGTAATCTGTATGCTGTTTCTTTTTCAATGCAATCCATACTCACCTTGCCCAAAAAATAAAAATAAAAATAAAAACCGCTACATTGATAACTGATAAGAAATTATTTCAAATTGTGATATACCCCAAGTGGTACCTAGTGAAATGCCCCACTTGAAGGGACATACGTTACGTTTAGTGTTTTGTTTTGTTTTACTTACTTATTTTTAATGTTAACAAGGGAGCAAGGATTTAAACTCCGGTTGTACCAAAAGATGCTAGTTAATCACACAAAAGTCTAAACTACAAGATTTTTGGCAAGACTTAGAAATACTTTTGCGTTTCTTTCAATAAATTTTTTTTAATATAGATTTGTTACAATGTTATTGATCTCATAATAATTTTTTTTTTTTATTAAAACAAAATTTCTATATATCCCATGATATAGTGCTTAAATTATTTAAGTAAAAAGTACACAAAACCTCCCATGTAGGTTTTTTTTTTTTTTTTTTGGTTGTAAAATAAGAAATTCCCTTGAAATTTTGAGTGTAACCATTTAATTTCCGTATGGTATTGTTTTATACATAAACCGCTAAACATTCATCAACATAAATGGTAAGTAGGAGTGTTCATGAAATTGCTCAGATCGCATGACCACATCTAAACCGACCAAACTACCCGCAAAATGAAGTAATTGCACCACACGGCGCAATTCGATTTTTTTGTTCAGTGTTAAGAAAACCACACACACACATACATACATACATATGTGTGTGTGTCTTATTTATATTAAATATATATTATATGGACTATGCATTTTAGAATGGTTAAATATACATTATATTTTAAAATTGCTTTGCACCACATCATTTTAAGGTTTTCAAAAAAGTTTTGGCTTACTTCCAGTATTTTTTTTTAAACTAGAATCTCCTTTTATTTTAATGAGAAATTGTCACATCACCTACTAATTAAATAAAATGTGGAGATTAAAGTATACTATCACTTGCTATTGTGTATTTAAAAAACAACAAAAATATTGTTCTGCACCTCACCTATTAAAATATATATAAGTTTTATTTTATATTTAACATAGATTTATAAATATTTAACCTATATTAATTATATATTAAATAGATATTGAACATATATTTAATATATTTACCATATATTAAATATTTAGTATATATTTGTAATATATATTTGTTTTTTTTGTTTTTGTTTTGTTTTGTTTTGTTTTGTTTTGTTTTGTTTTGTTTTTCCTTTAATGGTAAATTACACCAATCTCCTTTGAGGTTTCACAAAATGCCACCCCTCCAAGTTATGGCCGACATGACATTCTTCCTTATAGTATAGTTACAACAAATAAGTTCATGCTCCCTCACATTATTATTTCCCTAACATAATATTTTTTTTTAAGGAAACAAAAGACTCCTACTTATTTATACAAATCTCAAGAAAGATTATCATTTTGTCAACTGTTGTGGTAAGAAATTTTTTTAATAAATAAAATAGAACAATTTCTTAGGAAAGTTAAGCAAAGGCTTATTTGTCACATTAAGAGAGAGAGAGAGAGAGAGAGAGAGAGAGAGAGAGAGAGAGAGAGAGAGAGAGAGAGAGAGAGAGAGAGAGAGAGAGAGAGAGAGAGAGAGAGAGGTTGGAAAAATAAGCGAATTAAGAAATTATTTTCGGGAGTCACAAAATAAAGTTTGATAAATTTAAAGTAGGTACTATTTTATGTCGAGATACTCAATTGGGCATTTTTTTTTGGGAAATGCTAATGAATGCCCTTAAAGTATTGGTTAATAATCCATTTAAAAAAAGTTTTTATGGGAAAAGAAAAAAAAAGCAATTAATGTTTTACAGTTTTTTTTATTTCCCATAAAAGTAGTATCAAATCTTTCCTAAAATGGATTACTAACCAATGCCCTAAGGGTACTCGTTAGTATAACCTTTTTTTTTTTTTTTTGCCATGAAGAAAATTAGATTGAGTAGTTAATCCCAGTATACCAATAAATCTACATGCCATGAAATTAGGTTCGTGAATCACCCAAGTTATGTGAGCATCAATCAAGTATATGAGAGTTAATTAAGCATGCATATAATTACATAATAAAAAATTGGATAAACTACGTATTTGTTCCTTAACCTTTACGTTGAATGTCAACTTAGTCCTTGACTTTTCAAATGTGTCAATTTAGTCCTTAACCTTTTGGAATTGTGTCAATTTTGTCCTCGCCGTTAAGTGATGAATGGAAAATGTTGACATGGCTAACAAAAAAAAAAAAAAAAAATTATAACACATACGTGTACAGTGTACTACCATGTAGAATAAAAATTAAAGAATAATAGTAAAATAAAAATAAAAGGAAAACCAGATTATGTTAAAAATTAGGATCTCATCCTGAACAAACAAATTTCATGGTGCTGCATCAACCAAAAATTAACAAAACCTATTTAGCTGCGGAGAAAATGTAGGAAAAGAAAGTAGAAAAGCAATTGAAAGACCTACAATCATTTCAAAATAAAAATTTTCCAATACTATAGGAGATGGAGGAAGAGAAAGTCGAGATGAGGATAGTGAAGGGTTAGGGGTATGATCAGAATTTAGTGAGAAGTCAGGGAATATGGTGTAGAAAATAAAACAGTGTCGTTTGGGAGCCTCAAGTTCTTCTAGGATAATACAAGCCATGGTCTCTAGTTAAGACTGACGTTTGCTTGTTTCCAAAGCTCAATGGTAATACAACAATAAATTTTTTAAGGTGGCAGGATCTTTCCACTACTTTCTTTACTAGTTACTAATGAAAAAGACAAAATGGGTACAAAACCTTGGCTATATAGGATTTCGTGTCTGATAAGGGTAATTTTGAAAAAGGTGTTAAACTCGTTCACATGAGATAAAACCATCGGTCTTAAAGAACCCGTCAGCCATACTATGCATCCAAAGAAGAAAACGACAACATTGCGAGGCCGACGAGTCCTTTTCAAAGCCGACGACTCCACGTCTAAGATGACGGCTTTTGGTGGGATGACCAAATCGCCTAGACACGGTAGGAAACTGACAGAAGGAAGCTGAGGAGGATAAAGAAGCTCTTGGCGGATCCAACATGGCTTTGTTTGGACTTCATGAATGAGTATATAAGGAAATATCTTATACCCCACAGTTAACCCTAATCAAGAGGGTCCCTATAAGGAAAAGAACCCGCAAGATACGCACATTAACGAGGATCTTCCCACAAGGAAAGACCCTTTTCGCCAAGAAATGAATGTCAACTCTACACCACTATAAAAACCCCAAAGCCCTCACAAACCAAGGTACGCATAATTTATCCCAGCTCTGGCACTCTAGAGTTGTGAAAATTTTCTAACTTGACCTTCGGAGGATACTTGGCCAGTACCACATCGGTACTCTCTTGAGGTCTTCATTTTCTGTGTTGTGCAGGTATTGTCTTGAGCACGTGAGAACTATGTGACTCATTGGCCATTTTAGGCATCATCAGTTGGAGTTGTCTATGAGAAGTCAGCAATAAGCCATACTGCCGCTTCTCAGACAAAGAGTTGCATGGTACTTACTCGCTCGATGGTGACCACTAACAATAACCAAGGAGACAAACCGCGTACCACTGCCCTCGAGAGACAAGTTCAAACACTCATTGTGGCCACGGAACACCTCACCAAGCAAAACCACGATCTAGAAGAATAGCTACACCAAAAGAACGCAGGACTCAACACTCAAAAGGAGGACCAAGAAGATACCAGCGCTGACAAAAGGGACCAAGATAGGCTGGAGGGCAACAACGCCCTAACAAGACAAGAGCGACAGGATACTAGCTGTCCATTCGTCGCATATACTGCTCCACCACACATGGTCGCGGAGATACAGATGATGAAGGAACAGATGGACTTCATGATGAACGCCCTTAGAGGACGGGTGTCTAGCAACCTTGATGAATTGGTCCATTGAACTGATTCACCATTCACTACATCTGTCACTTCATTCCCCCTTCCACCAAAGTTCCGCATGCCATAAGTAGAGGCCTACGACGAATCTAAGGATCCCTTAGATCACTTAAAGTCTTTCAAGACCCTGATGTACCTATAAGGAGTAGTGGACGAGATCATGTGCAGGGTCTTCCCCATTACGCTAAAGGGACCCATAAGGGTTTGGTTTAGCAAGTTGATGCCCAACTCCATTAGTACCTTGAAGGAGTTGAGAGCCCAGTTTGCCTCGCACTTTATTGGGGGACACAAGTATAAAAAATCCATCGCATGCCTAATGAGCATCAAGCAACGAAAGGAAGAAATGCTAAGGTCTTACATTACCCGCTTTAACAAAGAGGCCCTCTCGATTGATGAAGCTAACGACAAGATACTCTTGGTTCCATTCACAAATGGGTTACAGAAGGGTAAATTTCTATTCTCCTTATATAAAAATGACCCAAAGACTATGTTAGATGTACTCTACAAGGCAACTAAGTACATGAATGTGGAAGACGCGTTGCTGGCCCGAGAAGAGCAGCCTATGAAGAGGGAAAGATAGGAGGAGGCACGACAAGATAGGGGATGAAAGACAACAAGGACTAGAGACCGATGGGAGGATAGGCACTCCAAACCCCTTGCTAGGAGATTCATAAGTTTCACCCCACTGACTGCTCCGATTAACTAAGTTCTAATGTAGATCAAGGATGAAGGATCCCTGACATTTCCCGGAAAGCTGAAGGGAGACCCTAATAAGAGGTCCAGAGACAAGTACTACCGTTTTCACCGTAATCATGGTCATGACACATCTGACTGCTACGACTTGAAGCAACAAATAGAAGCTCTTATTAGACAAGGAAAGTTGCAGAGGTTCGTTAGTAAGGAAAGAATAGACCCACCACAAGAATAGGTTGCCCGAAGGGAGAACGAGCGTCCTAGGCCGCCCATAGGAGAGATAAGAATGATTGTGGGAGGCACTGCTTCTTTTTGGCTCGTCTAAAAAGGACCGTAAGACTTACCTCATGATGGTTCAGAACGTCCAGTTGATGGGATTTATCCCAAAGATGGTGCAGGTCAACAACCCCATCATTAGATTCTCAGAGAAAGATGCTCAACATCTCCACCACCTGCATGATGATGCACTCGTCGTTAACATACAGGTGGGAGACTACTACATATACCGGGTCCTGGTTGACAACGTAAGCTCCGCTGATATCCTCTACTACCCGGCGTTCCAGCAGATGATGATTGACAGAGAATGGCTAGACCAGCGCCCCGCTTGTTAGGTTTAGAGGGACAAGAGTATATCCCCTCGGCGCAGTCACGTTGCCCGTAACGGTTGGTGATTATCCTCACTAGATCACTAAGGATATTACATTCCTTGTTGTCGACTACTCATCCACTTATAATGCTATCTTAGGACGACTTACCCTCAACTCGTGGAAGGCTGTAACTTCGACATACCACTTGATGATCAAATTCCCAACCGAATACGGAGTAGGAGAAGTACGTGGAGACCAGGTGGTTGCACGCGAGTGCTACATAGTAATGTTGGAGATGGACAGTCATCTACAGACCATAAACATAGAAGAACAGCGAACAATGGCGGAGCTCGTTGAAGGACTTGAAGAGATACTTCTCGACAACTTTAGACCAGATTGAATGACTAGGATTGGTACTCTCGCCAGTCCGCTAGTCAGCCAAGCATTCACAACTTTTCTCAAAGAGAATCAGGATGTCTTTCCTTGGAGCCATGAAGACATATCTGGGATCGACCTTTTAGTCATGGTGCACAAGTTGAATGTGTCGCCCACTTTTCCACCTATCCATTAGAAAAAACAGGTGTTCGCCCAAGAACAAGACTAAGCTATAGCGGAAGAAGTTCGCAAGTTGCAAGAGGCAGACTTTATCAAAGAAGTTTACTACCTTGACTGGCTGGCCAACGTGGTGATGATCAAGAAAGCTAACGGGAAGTGGAGGATGTGCGTAGACTTTATGGACCTGAACAAAGCATGCCCCAAGGATAGCTACCCCCTCTCGCAAGTTAACGTTTTAGTAGACTTTATGGCTCGACACCAGTTATTGAGCTTCATGGATGCTTTTTCTAGCTACAACCATATCAAACTGAACGAAACTGATCAAGAGAAGACTTCATTCATCACTAGCCAAGGCCTCTTCTGCTACAAAGTGATGCCGTTCAGTCTCAAAAATGTAGGCGAAACATATTAGAGGCTCATGAACAAGTTGTTCGCATATCAGATTGGAAGAAATGTCCAAGTCTATATTGATGACATGCTGGTAAAAAGCCGAAGGGAGGACGATCATTTGAATGATCTCAGGGAGACCTTTGACATCCTTCGCTCTTACAACATGAAGCTCAATCCGAGCAAGTGTGCATTCGGGGTGACGGCTGGAAAGTTCTTGGGGTTTATGATGTCTCAGAGAGGTATTGAAGTTAACCCAGACAAGATCCGGCCATAATAGAAATGGCACCACCAAGGAACGTAAAAGAAGTATAAAGCCTTAACGGCAAGGTAGCCGCGCTGAATAGATTTGTATCAAGGGCAATAGACAAGTGGCTACCTTTCTTCTGCATGCTGAAGAAGACTGTTGAGTGGATGGCCGAGTGTCAACAAGCATTTAAGGATCTGAAGGCCTACCTCTCTTTACCGCCGTTGCTAAGTCCCTCCAAACCAGGGGAAGAACTATTCCTTTACTTGGTTGTATTCCTGGGTGCCGTCAGTGCAGCCTTAGTTAGGGAATAAGACAAGGTGCAGAAGCCCGTGTACTACACTAGCCAAGCACTCTAAGACGCGGAGGATAGATACCCACCAATGGAGAAGCTCGCTTTCGCTTTAGTTACCGTAGCCGGTAGCTCAATCCCTACTTCCAGGCCCATACGTGGTCGTCCTGATTGACAAACCTCTACGACAGGCGATGAGTAATCCAGAAGCTGCCGGAAGGATGGCGCTATGGGCAATAAAATTGAGTGAATTTGACGTGTAATACCATCCATGTACTGCCATAAAGGGACAGGTAGTCGCCCACTTCATTGCATTATTCACCAGTATAGAAAGTCATAGGGCAGAAGAACAACCTCAGTGGAGCGTCCACATGGATGGATCGTCTAATAGGCAGGTTGGCAGGGCAGGTATAGTGCTCCGTTCCCCTAAAGGGGACGAGATCGAATGCATGGTTTGTCTCGATTTCCCAACGACCAACAACGAAGCAAAGTACGAAGCATTAATAGGAGGGCTAAACCTTGCAAAAGCCACAGGGGCAACAAGTGTGGTTATGTACTATGACTCTCAGGTTGTCACTAATAAGGTGAACGGTGACTTCAAATGCAAAGGGGAAAAGATGAAGAAGTATCTGGAGCAGGTGAGAAAATGAGTAGGTGAGTTAAAGGCCAAGTTCGTCCAAGCTCCTAGGGAAGAAAATGAGAAAGCTGATCACCTTGCCAAAGCTGCCTCTACGGAACATATGCTCATCACCAGTAAGGTACTTTCTTTTATTTAGCTCTCACCTTTAATAGACAACGTCCGCATGCAAGAAATAAACTTGGAAAGCAACTGGACTACGCCAATAGTTTCTTTCTTAAAAAATGGCACACTACCCGAGAATAAGGAGGCCGCAAGGAAGCTGAAGGTCTAAGTAGCACGATTCATTCTGATAAAGGACGTCTTGTACAAGAGAGGCTTCTCCTGCCTATTCTTAAGGTGCTTAAGCCCTGAAGAAGCGGACTATGTCATGAAAGAAGTCCATGAAGGGATCTGCAGGAACCACTCATGATCACAGTCTTTGGTGCACAAATTGATTCAAGCTGGATACTACTGGCTTACTATGTAGAAGGATGCTTAGGCTTATGTCAAATCCTGCGACAAATGTCAAAGGTTCAGCAACGTCATCAAACAACCAACAGAAGAGCTCACCCCAATGACGGCCCCATGGCCTTTCACTCAATGGGGATTGGACATCATGGGCCTATTCCCAATAGCAATGAGACAGCTAAAGTTCCTAATAGTTGGCATAGACTACTTTACCAAATAGGTAGAAGTTGAAACCCTGGCCACCATCACGGAGAAGAACGTGCGAAGCTTCGTCTGGAGGAATATCATCTGTAGATACAGGATCCCTAGAGTCTTGGTCTTAAATAACGGGAAGTAGTTCAATAACGACTCGTTCAGGGACTTTTGCTCACAATTAGGGATCAAGAACCATTACTCCTCCCTCGCCCACCCTCAGGCCAATGGACAAGTTGAGGTCACTAACCGATCCTTGCTTAAAATCATCAAGACTCGGCTCAAGGGGGCAAAGGGTATATGGCCAGAAGAGTTGCCAAGCGTACTATAGGCATACAGGGCAACAACCAGAACACCTATAGGAGAGACGCCATTTCGGACTCACAAGTTACAAGGTGGGCAATCATGATGAAAGAAAGAACGACGAGGTCATGCGTCTACAGCTTGACCTAGTGGACGAAGTCATGGCGACAATTGAACAAAGACTAGCACGATACTAGGATCTCATGGCCAAGCACTACAACTTCAGAGTCAGACACAGAGACTTCAACGTTGGAGACTTCGTCTTGAGGAAGGTGACGAACGCCACTAGAGATCCCTCCCAAGGAAAGCTCAGTCCTTACTGGGAGGGACCCTACAGAATCACTTCATAGTAGAGGAAAGACACCTACCACCTAGAGACGCTAGATGGGCAGAAATTGCACCATCCATGGAATACCGAGCATCTCAGGAAATACTACCAGTAGATGATAGCATGAAGAGCGCCACTCCTCATTCCAGTTTATTTCTTTTTAGTTAACTTTTATCTACAATACTTTCTAAGCCCAAAGGGCAGGTTTTTATTCTTTTTAAGAACAAATTTTTACTTATGCACACATCTATCATAATATGAGGAGTTATTCAGAATGAACTATGTATGTGTACGCCTCTACGAAACTACGTATGTGACTAAAATCCACAAGTGGACAAGTTCATCCCATGGGGGTGCATTAAAATTATTAGGTCCACAAGTGGACGAGTTCATCCCATCAGGATGCCTAAAAATTATCAAGTCCACAAGTAGATGAGTTTATTATTAAGTCCATAAGTGGACGAGTTCATCCCATGTGGATGCCTTAAAATTATCAAGTCCACAAGTGGACGAGTTTATTATTAAGTCCACAAGTGGATGAGTTTATTTTTAAGTCCACAAGTGGACGAGTTCATCCCATAGGGATGCCTTAAAATTATCATCCACAAGTGGACAAGTTTATTATTAAGTCCACAAGTGGACAAGTTCATCCCATGGGGATGCCTTAAAATTTTCAAGTCCACAAGTGGACGGGTTTATTATTAAGTCCACAAGAGGACGGGTTTATTATTAGGTCCTCAAATAGAACGAGTTCATTGTCATGCCTAAAGGTGGACGAGTCCACCAAAGTGGATGAGTTCACCCCAGATATCCACCAAGTCTTTTAGGAGACAAGTACATCCTAACATGTATACACAGAACCAGACAGACATACACATATCTTAGAATAAAGATCAACGCATACTAAAAGTGGCGGATATAAAATAATAACAATATACCATAAATAAAGTCTTTACAAGCAAGGCCTAAAAATAGAAGGGCACTTAATATTGTCTGAAAATTGGACGAAATACATAAGAAATTATCATTAAAAATAAAAAAGCTAAACTAAAGGGTTATGGATGTCCTGAATTGGAGGATTCTTGTTGTCTTTAGAAAGAGGATTCTGGGCATCCTGAGTAGAAGGGTTTTCAATGTCTTGAGGAAGATCTTCGGCAGACGGGATCAAGGGAGTGACAGGCTTTTCCACAGTAGGTTGAGCAAGAATGACACCATCATATTTTGGATCTTGCTCTGACTGAGTAGAGTCGTTGATCTCCTCACTGATGGTGTCGCCACTCGTAGGGGTCGACGACAAGGGGTCGTCCATGGTGACCTTGGATAGATCCAAGTGTGGGTAGACGGACTTGACCTGCTTCAGGCAATCCTCAAACTCGTCACCATAGTAGATGACATAAGCATTAACAAAAGGCTGTGAAGCCTTGAACTCTATTACAGTGTCAGCCTTGGCCATCTCTACCTGCCTACAGAGAGCCGTTAGCTCCTTCTCCAAGTTGGCCTTGGCCTGTAGCGTCTTTTCTCACTCACTGGTCTCTTCCTTCAGCTTTTCTTTCAAAGCCGTCACCTCCTTGTTGTGAGTACGGAGGGTCTCATTGTATTGATCATGTTCATTGGTCAAGGTCTCATTGTGCTTCCTAAGATGGCTGATCACTCCTTCCTCAGCGACACACCTATCTTGCAGCGCCTTTATACGCACCAGCACCTGAAAATGAGTTACAACCATTAGCTAATGAATAAACAACAAAATAAAAGAGTCTAGGAAAAGAACATACCCTAGAGAGGTAAAAAAGACCCAATGCCCCTAAATCCTCTGTCTCCTACTCGGCGCAGGGGTCCAAGTCCGTCTCCTTGATGATTGGCTTAACCATCTCAACAACGTACCCCTTATGCGTAAGAAGATGACAAGTTCCCTGGGTGACAGGGCCCATCATCGTCATTAAGCCTTTGCCAGCTCCATGACTTGGCTTTAGGGGCGACAACTTTTTGGACCGTTTGTCACTAGGAGTGACCATTCCTTTTTTAAGGGGACGATCATCATTCCCTTCAACTTTCCTCTTGGGTCCCCCTTCTTGACAATCTTAGGGGCCGACGAGGACGCTCCCTCTTTCCCCTTCTCCTTCTTCTTATTTTTTTACGCACCCCGGCTGATGCCCTCACCAATGCTCTCTGTCAGGTTGCCTCCATTTCTGTAAAGGACAAAGGAAGAGAGTTAGATACAAAAATGACAAGGACACGATGAAAATAAATAAGTAAGGAAGGAAGGACTTACAATGACAAGAGTAGCTGTTCAGTCTACATGCTGCAAGCATTGGCTCTGGACCACCACAGTAGGCGTGCAACATATCAAGAGTGATCAGGTCCCTGCACTTCCGTTCCTCAAATGGAATCTCAAGAACCTAATGAATAAAATCCTCTTGCTTGTCAGTTATATGTGTATGAACACTAGATGAAAAAGAGGAACGACGATGTTATATATTTAACAAATAAATAGAGAAAAAAGTAAAAGAAAAAACTGACGGCGCTAAACCTGAGTCTTTGACAATACCCCAAGTATTGTCGAAGCCATAAGGCATTGTAACCCACTCCTTTGGGCGACATACCTAATCCGTCCCCTGAATGAAGAAATTTCTACCCTTCCAATTTCTATTGGAATCAGGCATATCCGACACGAGCCTAAGCTCTTTCTTCCACCCAGCAAAATGGTATATCCCTTAAGGCGAGACGATGTGCTGGGGTCTATAGCACCAAAAGAACTCTTCCAGTGAAAGCTGACGGTTCCCACCACTAAGACGACCCCATAGGATTTCAGCTCCAATAAATATCCTCCAAGCATTGGGAGCAATTTGACTAACAGATAGTCCTAAAAAATTGCCCAACTTACGGTGCAATGCTGTTAGTGGCAACCTCAATCCTGTCGTGAACATGGCATCGTACATGCCAACGTCCACGGACTTCCCTGAGTAGCTCTTTTCAAACTTCCCGAGAAGACGAATTGGGATATAGTCAGGAATTTGAAAATGGTCCCGTAAATTCTTAAAGATGTTGGTTGTCATCGTTGGCTTGATGTCATTGACGGTTCACATTTTGGGGAGAATAAATGAAAGAGTGTGGCCATCCCCGGGGCTTCTTGAACTTCCTCCTTCAAAGGCTCTCCCATCACCTTCACCCTTGTCCCCGTCATCTTCTCCCCCGTATTCTTCGTCCTTTCCTCCCTCATCACCCTCATCCTCACCCTTTTCTTCCTCACCTTCCCCTCCATCATAACTTTCCCTTTCATTGTCAGGAGAATGGGCAGACGTTTCCCTCTCTAACGACCAGGAAAAGCCCTCCTTAGGCTCATGACCTAATTGGAAGACTTCGTCGTAGCTCGCTCCCTCACGAACTGACGACTATTCACTCATCGCTTCTCTAGATATCTATTCAACTACAAGCGACGGAGTAATCTAAGAACCAGTTTGACGGGTCTCTATAGAAGCACCGACTAAACTACAAGAGCCAAAGTAAAAAAGAAAATGAAGGGAAAAGAGGACTTACAGGATGAAGTGACGACTCTGGAGATGGCGGGATCCATAAACTGACGGCGACAAAGTGACGGATGACAACTCTCTTTCTCTTAAGGTTTTGCAATAATGAAATAAGGAGAAATATGAGGAAGAGGTGAGATATTTATAGGACAAAAATACACGGGAAACGAAGCGATGCTTTTGTTCAGAAACGAGGCCAACTGGCCTGTGCCACATGTCTTAAGCATTAAATGATGGTTGCTTGAGGAACCATTAATGAACACACCTTTTCTTGAACAAATAAAAAGCTATGAATTAAACTCCATAACCCGTCAGCTAAAGCCAACGAGGCCGTGGAGTAGGGGGCAGTTGATAAGGGTAATTTTGAAAAAGATATTAAACTCGTTCACATGAGATAAAACCGTCGGTCTCAAAGAACTCGTCAACCATACTATGCATCCAAAGAAGAAAACGACGACATTGCGAGGCCGACGAGTCCTTTTCAAAGCCGACGACTCCACCTCTAAGACAACGACTTTTGGTGGGACAACTAGATCGCCTAGACGTGGTAGGAAATTGACAGGGATAACGAAGCTCTTGACGGATCCAACATGGCTTTGCTTGGACTCCACGAATGAGTATATAAGGAAACATCTTATGCCTATGGTTAACCCTAATCAAGAGGGTCCCTATAAGGAAAGGATCCCGCAAGATATGCGCATTAATGAAGATCTTCCTCACAAGGAAAGACCCTCTTCACCAAGAAATGAATGTCAACTTTACTCCACTATAAAAACTTCAAAGTCCTCACAAACCAAGGTACGCATAATTTACCCTAACTCTAGCACTCTAAAGTTGTGAAAGTTTTCTAACTTGATCTTCGGAAGGTACTTGGCTAGTACCACACCGGTACTCTCTTGAGGTCTTCTTTTTTTGTATTGTGCAGGTGTTATCTTGAACACGTGAGGACCATGTGACTCACTAATGATTTTTGGCATCATCAGTGTCAAAACCATAAACAAAAGAATTGCTTTTTTGTTATTTCTTGTATTTGATTTGTTACAATTTGCAACGGAAATAATAGAAATTTTTCATTTTGGATTCATTTTAAGTTTTTTAGTTGCTTTTCTATTTCCTTTTCTTACAGTTTTTCAGCAACCAAATAGGAACTTGTTAATTTTTGGTCTTTGCGGATGGTTAGTGGTGTGAAACCTTCATTGTTCAGGATGATATCCTAATTTTAACATAAAATGGTTTTCCTTTTTTTAATTATTTTTTTCCATATAGCAGTACACATGTCATTTTTATTTTCGCTGTTAATCAGGTTAGTATTTCCATCCATCATTTAACGGTTGTGACCAAATTGACACAATACCAAAAGTTAGGGACTAAAATGACACATTTAAAAAGGTAGGAACCTAATTGACATTCAGCGTAAAGGTTAGAGATCAAATATGTAATTTATCCTAAAAAATTTATTCCTCAATCTAAATTCAAATTTTTTTATTTGGAAGAGTTTACTTAAATGAGTGTCGTCACTAATTATTAGCTTCTTACCAAATTAATTTCAAGATTCAAATTCAAATGTGTTCTTCACTCTAGGAAACATGCTCAATCAATAATTCATTAAATGTCTTTTCATTTTTTAAATATCAACTATCCCAAAATTCAAACTTCTTTGTTGTTTAAGAAAGACTAGCACATAGCCTATGCATATGCATGGATACATTTAAAAATAAACACATTTTTTTATCATAAAAATATACATAATTGATTGAATTATTAGAAAAAATAAACGTAATTAGATACAAATTAAAATTCATGCCTAAATTTAATACTACTTATAATAATTTTTATTCTAATTTTTAATAAAATAGAAAGTGTGGTGATTTTTGTTGAGTAGATATATAATTGGTTTTTTTATTTTTGTATTTCATTACTATTAGACTCTTATTATTTTGTATTCATTAACTCATTTGGTACAAAGATTAAATTTAATGAACACATGGCATAAATTTAGCCCAAAATTGAAATTTAATTTAGCATCTAATTGAATTTCTCTCAGTCGTATTATCTTTAGAAACCTTTAAAATTTTAAATTATAGTTTACGCATCTTGAATCATTAAGAATGTAATTTAGGTGAGACAAAAGAACAAACAAAGACAAAACTTGGCATGTGATTGAATACAACTAGCGTTCACCAAACTGTTTAAACCCACACGCAAAATGAAGTAGCTACACTGCCCCACACCGAATTGTGTGGTGCGGAGTACAGTTTTATGATAAGATAACCGCATAAAATTGCACCACACCACACCCATAATATACATATATATTAAATATATATTAATAATTTTTTTAAGAGAATTTCAACCTACGACGTCTGCTTGTGATGATAACTCTTTATTATTAGATCAAGATACCAATCGGTTTTTGGTGTAGGCAGGAATTAAACCCCAGCCTAGATCTCTTATTTAACCATTAGCTAAAGACTTTATCAATTAAGCTAACTAGAACCCACGTTCATATCATATGAAGTAAGTGGCCAGCCCAATTTTAGTGCATTCCAGTTTCACATTAAAAACGACTTCATTTAGGTTAAATACAAAATCAAAAGTTCAAAACCTCATTCACTTCTCCATCTCACACTCTCACAAAAATCAAAAGTTTAAAGGTTTAATATATATATATATATATATATTTGTATATAATTGTGGTATTTTTAGTTTACTGTCAATTTGTCATGATTATTAATAGTAAACTAGAAATTGATCATGACATGCATCTTAAAAAATATATCATCCCAAAACCGACCAAACCACACCTTGTACACTTTCTATTGTAGCTATATGTGTTTAACAAAAAAAAAAGAGTAATACCTATCAAGACTTAAACAAAGGAATAGTAAATAACCTCAAGAGAACTACAATAGTGGAAATGGTGGAAATTGGCAGTGATAGTTGGGATCTCGTGAGTGAGAGACTAGCTTTTGATCGAAGAACTGTCAGAAAAACTAGTCTAGCTCTCAAAAGGTCTTTCCCTATCACTTTTATATTACAATAGTAAGCCTAAAAGAAAAATAAAGAGAGTTTCAATAAGTATGAGTGTATGTGGGTAATTGTAGAGAGATGGTACACGAGACTGAATGGTTTGAAAAGAGGATGAGAGGTCTCTTTTATAGGCTTTAAGGGTCTTGAGGGGTTGGTCGATGTTTTGGCTAGCTAGAAGTGGCCAAAATCATCCACCAAATGGAAATGAAGTGATTTTATGGTTCTTGTGTTTAATTGGCGTAACGTAGGTCCTAAAGAGTTGTATGATGCTTTGGTTAGAGAATTATGAATGGGCTTTGAGGATTGCATTGTTTGGCTTAACAAACGATATGTTGATCATTTTGGTAGAGATTAAGGCATCTTCATCATTGGGACAAGGGACCTTAGATATAGATCAAAACAAAATAAAGTGTCAATAATCTTGGACCATATGTTGCACTGCCAGCACACCAATTAACAAGATTTCCATTACATGATAACTACTTTGTAATTGTTGCCACATGTTGTACATATGTGCACAGCCTAAGCACATGGCCAAGTAGATCACTGGCTTTGTTCCTTATCAAGGCAGTCCAAGCATGCTGCTTAACATCCAAACTTAGTCCTTGCCACACCATGTGGAGGGCTTGGCCCTTGCCAATGCCACCTTCCAACTAGCTGCACAACTCGTAGTGTGACTATCAGTCATAAGCATCTATCCATGCTTGTCAAGCATCAAAAACCCAAGCCACGTTATTTCTTTCCAAGCCCCACATGTCTTACGCTCAAGACAATACAGCCTTGCTCTGCACACAAGCAACACTTTCTTCCTCTCTCTCAATATAAAGTTAGAAAATTCATCTTCATGTTAGGGATTTCATATTTTCTTGATTACTCTAATGTTTGTAGCTCGATATTGTTTTTGTATAGTCTTGGAAGCATCATTTTTTTAGGATTTACCAATTTTGAATTCAGAATAAATAGGAAAATGAATTTCTTTCTTATTATTATTTTTTAAATTTGAAGCTAGTAAATATTGATTCTATGCCTTAAGTTTTATTCTTTTTTTTAGAGGCGTAAGTTTTACTTGAATTAACAGAAAATTGTGGAGGGAGGTAGATGGAAGGGTTACTGTAAGAACCAAGTACAGGAACTCTGGGCCTTAGATCCCTTGGGCTCACAATTTATTTGTAGTGGGTTTAAGGATTTCCTACAATGGGTCGTTCTCGGCAGAGAGACTCAAAGCAACACTCAGTTGAAAAGCTCTCTCCTTCACTATTTCCTCTCAATTTTTCTGAACCCCTTCTTCTCCCAACTTTCCTCTATTTATAGCCAAGGTTAGTGGGGAGACCATGATTATATTCATCGTTAGTGCTATTGAAGGTCCAGTATTATCTGGTTAAAGTGGTTGTTTTAGGTGGAAGGGCGGTGCAGCATTTATGATCTTGGAACTTGGCTCCATTTTCACCGATTGTGTTCGGCAACTCACGTTCCCGTGCATATCATGACCTTCCCGGGTATTGACTCATGCGCTCTACCGGGAAATGTTAACCGGTCAACCCCGGGAGCTTAATAACCAAAACTTGTTTTTGGCCCTAAGGCAGTTTTAAGAAGGGCATAAGGTAACTGGAACTATCTGCTGGGTCTGCGCCCAAGGCTGGTATGGGCTTGGGCCCGGGGCCTAGATGGGTCTGGGCCCAAGGCCTGTATGGGCTTTGGGAGCTCGGTGCCGTACAATAGCCCCCCCTTGATTCATACTCGGTCGCCGAGGAGAATCAAGGAGCTGCCTGGGCTTCTTGACCTCGGGAATCTTATAGTCTGGGACTTCTGGCTGTCATTTCTCATTAATAGCCATCTCAAAAGACGCGCCGTTTGGCTGCGCCAGGCGCAGTCGTCATTATTGCCTGATGGTTCGTGAACCGAAGTGGTGCGCAAATCGGTTACGCTTGGCATTTGCTGGGTCGCTCGTTCGCTGTGCCCATTTATTGTTTGATCAAGCGTTTCTTCTTTCCCCATTTTTTCTGGCTTTATAAATAGTTCTTCTCCAAACGTCACTCCATTTTTCCTTCGCCTCTGATCTTTAGTGCCTACTCTCTGCCGACCACATTTCTGTGTGCTTGCTTGCTCAGCGTTCTTTTCCTCCTTAGAACCCAACGTAAGTCTCTCTTTCCCTTCCTGTTCCTTCAGCTTTGTTTCTTTGATTTTATTCTTGTAGTTTTAGGCTTTATAGATGGGTTATTCTTACCTTCTAGATACCCCGGCTGCTTTGGCCACCTTTAGGAGTAAATTTAGTATCCCCAGTGACGTGGACGTGGCTTACTGCCATGAGAGTGATATGGAACTCCACCGAGGGCATGGTACAGCCTTCTTTCCTTTGATGTCCATCTTAGAAGGTGGGGTTAGGTTCCCAGTAGATCCCCTCCTGATAAGCACACTCACCTACTATGGGTTGTGCCCCGACCAGCTTCCCCCCAATTTTTACCGGGTAGTTAGTTGTGTCGGCCAGTTGAACCATACCTTTAACTTACAACTAGATCACCATGATATTAACCAAATGTACAGCCTCTGTGGGAGCAAATCCACAAATTACTACTTAAAGACAAGGGATGCTCGGGTACGGCTGATATCGTGCCTACCCGATTCGAACAGGAACTCCGCCGGGGAGTTTGTCAGGGTGCGCGACAATTGGTTTGCCGGGGAGATCCCTTGCCCTCTCACACGGCGTGAAGTGGGTTCGTACCTTCCCCTTCTTATAGTTGTTTGAGTAAAAGAAAATCTTTTATTGTTAAAAGCTAACGTGTTATTTGTTCTTTTGCAGACGGCAAAGTGTTTACTCAGGACCTCAGAGCCGTCCACGTCAGGGACCTAAACTTCGTCCTTCGTTCCGAGATCTACGTGCACTGGGACGGGCAACTCCGGGCCTCACACCTGATCCTTGGCGTGGAATCGGTTTACTCTACTTGGCAATCATTCAAGCAGGCGTTGATAGTTGATAGCCCCCTGCTCTCGTACATAGACGTCCGGTACGTGAACTTCTTGCCGCCGAAGCTTACAACCGGGGAAGCGAGGGAATTTGGTAGGCGGTTCACTGCCGCGGACGAACTAGTTCCCCTTCGAGACGATTCCGCGGAGCAAGTATCTCGGCGCCTTAGAGAGAGAGCTCACGAAGCTATACAACAAGGGGACCAAGCCCAAGAGCAGACCCATCCCGAGGATCCACCCGCCGAGCATCAACAGCAAGTGACAGACGCGGCTAACTTGCTAGCTGAAGCGATCCAGCCCGGTGCAAGCATGGTGGCAAGGCGAGTAATGACCCTAGACCGGTTCGTGCCTGGTGCCCGGCCGACCAACCAGCCCCCGCCTTCCCAGGGTCGGGGTCCAGTTTCTCAACCTCCTCCAACCTCGCAGTCCGGATGTGCCCGGAAAAAACAGAAAGTAGCCGAGCAACATTCCACGGCCCCGGGGGACGCCGCTGTCCGGACTCCTCCCCGACCAACAGGGGGGATTGTCATCCGCGAGTCGCAGACCGAAGCCGGCACGGGGGGCGCATCCTCCTCCCAAGTGGCTCCAGCGTGGGAGCCAAAGTTCCTTATGGATGGCAAACCATTGCCATCAACGGCCTCTGTTCGGATATGGGATAAGGGCGAGGGCGGCCGCATTGCCCAAACCTTGGCCGGAGCTCTCCAACTTCCCGAGGACGTGCACGCCTTTGAGGATGGGTCCGAGGAGTCCGTGGGGCGCCGGTTAGAGTGGCACGCCATTGCGGTAATTCTTTTGTCTATTTGCTCCATGTAGATTTCCTTTTGCCACTTTGCTAACCTTTGCGCTTGCTAGGCCGCTCAACTAGCTCACATCGTGGCTGCCCGGGCACGGGAGCTTGATGAGGAAAATGAGCGGGAAAAGGTGGCACGGGAGGCAGCAGTAAAAATGGCTAAGGAAAAGGCCAAGCCCGCCCTGAGATCAGCTATCTCCTCGGCATGAGAAGTGTTGAGGCTGAGGGTTTCGGCCAGTTTAAGTTCCGTCTCATTTTGCCTGGCCAGGAGGTCAGTACACCTCTGTTCGGCCGATGCTCGGAACTTCTCCGCGGCAGCAGCCTTATTCTCGCCAATTGTAAGAACCAAGTATAGGAACTCTGGGTCTTAGATCCCTTGGGCTCACAATTTATTTGTAGTGGGTTTAAGGATTTCCTACAATGGGTCGTTCTCGGCAGAGAGACTCAAAGCAACACTCAGTTGAAAAGCTCTCTCCTTCACTATTTCCTCTCAATTTTTCTGAACCCCTTCTTCTCCCAACTTTCCTCTATTTATAGCCAAGGTTAGTGGGGAGACCATGATTATATTCATCGTTAGTGCTATTGAAGGTCCAGTATTATCTGGTTAAAGTGGTTGTTTTAGGTGGAAGGGCGGTGCAGCATTTATGATCTTGGAACTTGGCTCCATTTTCACCGATTGTGTTCGGCAACTCACGTTCCCGTGCATATCATGACCTTCCCGGGTATTGACTCATGCGCTCTACCGGGAAATGTTAACCGGTCAACCCCGGGAGCTTAATAACCAAAACTTGTTTTTGGCCCTAAGGCAGTTTTAAGAAGGGCATAAGGTAACTGGAACTATCTGCTGGGCCTGCGCCCAAGGCTGGTATGGGCTTGGGCCTGGGGCCTAGATGGGTCTGGGCCCAAGGCCTGTATGGGCTTTGGGAGCTCGGTGCCGTACAGTTACATTGAACAAAAAAAAAAATAGAAGTAAGGGAATTGAATTGAAAAAAGAAAAGAAAAGGAAACTATTGGGAACAAAATGAATATGGGTTAAAATTTTAGGGTATAATTTGTAATTGAATCTATACACGCATCAATGGATCTTGAATTTGTGACCTCACCTTCCACTCTATTATTAAGAGAATAAGAAATGTCATTTAAGCTAATACTAGGAATCTCTCTTTTCCTTTGATACGTCACAATCACTACTATAATCAAACCTTCAAAATAATCTTCCTTGTGTATATGTTCCAGTAGCACAAATTTAAGGTGAATTTTAAATTTTCAGAGTCACTTAAATTGTGGGTGATTGGTTGACTAAACTTCAGAATTTTAATCTCTTACATGCTTCACTTAATTAGAATTTTAACAAATCATGCCAAAAACTAGTTAACATCCTTTACTAGGTCATGTGGGTAGTTCTTTCCATTAAATTTATATTAATGACAAAACTTAAGTACATTACCTTAGATAATGTTCCATAAATTTCCCTCTTAAGATTTAGTCATATTGGTACTTAACTAAAAAAATACACTTCCATCCTATAAGAAAAAAAATCCACATGGTAGAATCTTAAGATGAGAACCTAAGAAACAACACCTAAATACTGTACCTAAGTTTTGTCTTTACATTAAACTCTCACAATTTTTAAAACTAATTGTTTAGGAATCACATACTGAAATCCAATTTCTCAAGAGTTCAAATAATCACAATTTTAAACTCACAAAAAGTCTTGCATTATCAAGAAAAAAAAAATCTTAACCAATCAAGAATGGCTTCAATAGTCATGGATTTACATTTCTCACGTGTCCGCCGGTAGATTTCCAAATTCATCTACGTGTAAATGAGAAAACACAAGGACCCCACGGCATCTATGAATAGAGTATCTTGTTACAAAAGTAGAAGTAAATGAGGACATTACTAGCATTGGAAAATATGAAAGTGACTTTTAAATTGATTCATCAATGGCCAAAAGCAGTGGGGGAATGTCACTGTATGTCTGTATATGTGAATGACACAATTCATGGGTCTCGAATAAAACCAAGATACTACCACCAGAATCATATCTAGCTCGGTTGTGGGGGGTCTTATATGCATGCTTTAATATATACGTACAAAATGTGAAGCTATTAAAGGGATTATATAACAGACAGAAAGTGATTACACAATGCATGACATTTTTTTTTTTTGTTGATATTTTTTGTGCCTAACAAGACATTTCATATGCTTTTACCACATTTTCTTTCAGAGATTTTCTCAGTATTCTGTGTATTGGACTGTTACCAAGGCCCGACCGGCCATAATCGGTGTGTCATTTCAATTTTTTTAGGTTACAAGTAGTTTAACTGCCAAAGTATTTATGAAGATATAGACCATCCAATTTCAAATCTGCACCAAATGTTCAGCATATTTGAAGCTTGTAGTGGTATATTACTCATACTGATTAGCCAGCACTGGGGTCTGGTCTGGCCCTACAACTTTGTATGATTAGCGCAATAATTCATGTATTGTTAAGAAATTGCGTGAAAATTCTGCTTCTTTATGTACTGATGACTTTTCTTTAACTTCAAGCTGGTAAATGAATACTGAAGAGACAAAGTAGATTACTGTAATTCTACGGTTGACACTGCTGACTAAGTTGGTAATCAATATTGTTCACAATATATGACAAAAAGGGAAGCCAAAAAAGAGACTAAATTCCAAAATTGAATGAAATCCCACATGGCTTACTCCAATCACCAATTATATGATTCTCACATTTTTCTTACTTTGATCCCTTAGATGTCTTTGTCAAAAATCTAGAGACTTGATCAAGTATTTTCAGTACAATTTCTTACATTTGGTGAGAGAGTAGATCCTATTTCACAATTTGTCAATTTTAATTAATGTAATTGGAAGAGGTCAAGCACATTGTCCAAACCCAATTAGACTAGGTGGGAGATTCCAATACTATTTGCAAACTGTAAAGGTCCAAGTCTATACAAGAAGGGTCCCAGAGAAAAGTATTAGGGTGAAGATGGGGTCCCATATTGTCGGTTGGCTACCCAGTCGGGTAGCAAAGAGAAGGACCATTAGGGCAAATGTGACTCTCACATAGCTAGAGTGGACATTGATTTATGGCCACAGCTCTCTTCACATCTGTATCCAATTTAATACCTCCCATTTCACAACTTACCCTCCTTTTACTTTTAATATAACGACATTGCCAATTGCCTATAGGTTTAAGGTAGGCATTGATCGAGCCAACACAGGCTTAGGTCTATGTATCTGGTGGACAATGATCGAGCCAAAACAGAAACTGGGTTTTATTCTCCCACATTTCTTGCCCCAGTTTGGTGTAACATTTTATGTAGACAGCACTTTGATTGTACTCTTTTGTGATGTATCTAAAGCTCTAATAGTAATTTCATCCATTCTTTCTTTGATCTCTGAAAAACTTTCTAGGCCATTCCTATTCCTATCTTATTGATAAGTTGCATGATTTTTTCTCTCAAGGATTCGGCTTCTCTCCACCACATTTTCATTCTGTGTCAACATCTCACCAAATGGAATTGTTAATTAAAGATTATGGAGCTCTAAAGAGTTATAATTCACTAGTAGTGAAACCACGTGTCTAATAAAACTAATGAATATTGATGATTTATATATATATATATATATTCAAATTCATTCATTCATTCATTCAGTCTATAAACAATTTAAGAATAGCTTTTGAATATCTAAACAATTAAGTCAAGCTATGATAAATGATCTGATTAATATGACCTGTCAATGCATGCCTTTCCTTTCGTGCACTCTAAATATTTTTGGACTTTTTGGGTTGTCTTTACAAGTTGTGAATCAATATGTGGACCATCCAGACAAGGCTTTTCAAAAGGGTGAACAATTCTAGATTATCTTTGGCCTTCGTTTAAATATTCTAGATATTGCTCTAAGTTACTGGAAGCAGAGAGGTTTCTTTTCTCTTCTTGATGTTCCTTTTCTTTACTTTGCTTATCTCTCATTAAATCTTGATGTTATAATCTCCTTGTAACAACAACATTAAAAGAATAATTTAAAAAAAAAAAAAAAAAAAAAAAAACTCCTTTCACTTTTATACTTAGAATTTGGCAAAAACAAAAAGCTGCTAGGCCTCAATCGCAGCCGCATGAAGTTATATATAAAAAAAAATTCATTTGCCTTAGAAGCACTCACTCTATAACTATGTTTATTAAAAACAAGTTGAGCTATGAATCGATGAAATTATTAGAATCTGGCCCATTTTTATTTTCTCAATGTCATAAAATATAGACATCTCATTTTTTTGACATTTTAATAAACAACACCAATACTACTTTGTATGAATGCAACTATCTTTCAGCGGCGGCTTATTAACATCATACACTCATAACTTGCTTGTTTATTTTTTCGATCAATTGGGACCCGCATTCCTGTCAATCTCAGTCCTCATTGTACCGATCATCAAAGGATCAATAAACAAAACGATTTTTGTTTTTCTTTCAAAGAAAGAAATATCACAACCAGAATGTGATGCAAACCAGTTGAAGAACACCTTTTTTCTAAGGGGTTGAAGATGACCCTCAACTGCTAGATTAACACACATTTAGAATTTCATTAATGGGACTTTTCGACCTATAACAATATTGCTAGCATCATTCGTGCATGGTAAACCATCTTTTCTAAATTTCAAGTGATAGTATACAATGTTTCATGGTCATCATGCAGGGACCATTTGACATAACTGCCCAAGAAAGAAAAAAAAAAAAAAAAAAAAAACCGAGAATATTATACTAAAAATTTCACTATATAATATTTGCAAGGACTTATATATGTTTAGATTGTACTTGCAATGTAAACTTACATGGGAAACGTACAAAAAGTGGTAAATGATGTATATATTTGAAAAAAGTGTTTAAAATTTACCATTTTTTATGTGTCTACAATGTAAGTTTACATTGCAAGTACAATGTAAAATAAGAATTTTTCTATTTACAAATTGATGAGGTAACAAATGTGATTGATTGATGACACATTAATTTGTAAAAGCTATGCAATAAAAATTTAGTATAGTCAGCATCACTGGTTTGTTATTGTAACAAAACACAAGGGTCTTCTTGAAAAAGAAAAAAAAGGGAACAAGGGCAATCTTATTTTCATGCCATATATATATAACTATTGTGCGGAGGTTGTAAGTTGGAATTGTTAAAGCCATCTTTGATAGCGATATACACATATCCTGTTCCTTCTTTTTAGAATCCCTTTACTTTTTCGTATTCTGTTTTTATTTTTTTCTTCTTTAATGTATAATGCAAAATAATTTGGTTTAACCTTTTGGAAATATTTTAATTTTCTCTAATATTCCCTTTTGGGAATTAATAATGAAGTATAGGGTACGATGTTGCGTACATAAAATAGTGTTTGACTAAAATATTAATCCCTGGGTTGCACTGTGAAAAAAAAATGGTGTGGCAATGATGAGAGGTGGGTACAAGTGGGCGCAGGATAAGCACGTGGGAGTTGCCTTTTGAATTGCACGCTGCCATGGCCATGCCTAAGTGCCTGAAACCATAGTCTTCTTGAACTCAAAATTAAAAAACACACACAAAACACAAAAAAATAAAATGTTACATGGTTATGTTACATCCTTCTGGTTGAATTTTCCAATGAATGATTGGCAGGTTCTGTTTCTGGAGAGCATCAAAAGCCACAATTTTCAGGTTGTTTATAGTTTATAGCCATTCTTTATTGGGTTCACTCTTTCTAATTAGAGTAATGTTTGTAGAGCTACTATGTGTATATATGTATAAGTATAAACTGAGCAACTTTTTTTGATTGACTTGGATGGGAATGTGGTACTAGTATGTGGGAATTTGATGGGATTGTAGTGTAGTGTCCTTGGGTTTTTTTCCTTTTCTTTTTGTTTGCATGTCCAAATCACATGGGGTATGGGAATTTGACTGAAAGGACATAGACTTTGGAGTTTTTGATCTTCTGGGTTTCTGTCTCTTAAAAAATTTTCTATATATAAAACTCTAATAGTTTACACCCACAACAAAAGCTCTTGGTATTCCTTTATTCTTGGATATCCTCTTTCCTCCATTAGAATTTTATCTTTTTTTCTCTCTTTTTTTAATTCCCTATGTATGTTGATGAATTGTGTAGTTTATGGGGTTGAGGTTGGCTGGGTAAATTCTAGTAGGATTAATAAGCTGGGAAAATTTAATACAGGAAATGGGTGGAGTTGAATGTGTTCTTGCCATGGGAACTTTGGCTTGCTTTTGGAAGAGGAAGTTCTTGTAATCAAGGTGCACTTTAAAAGAAGCTTTTTTTTATTATCAAGAAGGTGTGTTGGTCTAATTTAAATTATGTTAAGAAGCATCTGATGAACACATAACCATAGAAGAAAACAGAAAGGATCAGTCATGAAGTTTATGAAACTTGGATCTCGGCCAGATACTTTCTATACTACTGAGGCAGTAAGGTAAGATTATCTATCATTGAACATGTTGTTACCTGTAACTAAGATTATGTTCTTAAAGTAATACTCTTTGTTTCTTTTTCCTAATTCAGGTCAGTCTCCTCTGAAGTGTCTAGTGATCTCATAATTCAAGTGAAGGGAAGTAGATACTTGCTTCACAAGGTAAATTTTAGAAACTTTTTTTCAGAATTTCATATTTAGTTTAGTTTAATATGTTTTGATGCTATTCAAGTCAGTGGTGATCTTTGGATTTTCTTTAAATTGATTCATCTATGTTCATGGCACACAGTTTCCTCTCCTGTCCAAGTGTTTGCGCCTGCAGAGGCTAAGCTCTGAATCTCCTGAATCCTCACAACACCAAATGGTCCAACTTGCTGATTTCCCTGGTGGAGTAGAAGCATTTGAACTATGTGCAAAGTTCTGTTATGGCATCACAATCACTGTAAGTGCCTACAACATTGTTGCTGCTCGTTGTGCTGCTGAGTACTTGCAGATGACAGAGGATGTTGAAAAGGGGAACCTAATATACAAACTTGAAGTTTTCTTCAATTCCTGCATTCTTCATGGATGGAAGGATTCCATTGTGACATTACAAAGCACCAAAGCCTATCCTATGTGGTCAGAAGACCTTGCAATAACAAGCAGATGCATTGAAGCAATTGCTTCAAAGGTCTTAAGTCACCCGTCAAAGGTGAGTTTGTCACATAGTTATTCCCGGCGAGGGAGAGACGATATGTCATGCAATGGTGCAGAGAGCATGAGACATAAACCTGAAAGCAAGGGATGGTGGGGAGAAGATATTGCAGAATTGGGCATAGACCTTTATTGGAGAACCATGATAGCAATTAAATCTGGTGGAAAGACGCCCTCTCATCTTCTTGGAGATGCATTGAAAATCTATGCATCTAGATGGTTACCCAACATATCAAGGGATGGGTTTGTCAGTAAGCAAGCAGGATCAGACTCGGATTCGGAGACAACTTGTGAGCTAACCTCAAAGCATAGGCTGCTCTTGGAATCAATAATAAGCTTACTTCCAGTGGAGAAAGGTGCTGTTTCTTCTAGTTTCCTACTTAAACTATTGAAGGCAGCCAATATCCTTAATGCTTCTTCTTCTTCAAAGATGGAATTGGCCAGAAGAGTTGGACTTCAGTTAGAGGAAGCAAGAGTCAGTGATTTGTTAATACCCTCTCTATCACATTCAAATGATACACTATATGATGTAGACATGGTCATGATCATATTAGAACAGTTCCTGTTACAAGGGCAGAGTCCCCCAACTAGTCCTCCAAGATCCAAGTTGGGGTTTGAAAGGAGAAGGTCCAGGTCAGCAGAAAATATTGATTTTGAATTTCAGGAGAGTAGGAGGTCATCTTCAGCATCTCATAGCTCAAAATTGAAGGTGGCAAAGATTGTTGATGGGTATCTTCAAGAGATTGCCCGGGACATGAATTTGCCTTTGTCAAAGTTTATTGCAATAGCTGAAGCAATACCAGATTTTGCAAGGCTGGATCATGATGATCTCTACAGAGCTATTGACATTTATCTCAAGGTAAATTATCAGAATGGCTATTTTAGTTCTCAGAATTTTCCAATAATTCACGAGATAGGACAATAAATATTTTTGGACACATATCACTGTCACATTGCAGGATGTGGATCACCATTTCCAGTAGATAACCAACTCTCTTGACCTCAAAATCTTGTCACCTTCACAATTTATTAGCAGTTAAGATTAGGCTGACCCACCTGAAATTTTTCATATATTGATCTTTTATTTGTGTAGTACATCCAAAACTTCTTCGGTGTTTAATGTTTGATGTGATTCAGATGTCACTTGCAGACCTTTAAACAGTTTCCTAACAACTTGTTAGAAAATTGAGTTTGGTAACTGTACATCTTCCATATTTTCCAAGATAGGTGAAATGGTTGATTTTCACTATTTGCAATCATCCAATTAATATTATTGTCCTACTTCTACAGGGAAATCTTCTCAACAACCTTATGTCTAGACCTAATAGTTATACCTCTTTCAGTTTTATTTTATTTTAGTTTAGACTTCTAGAACGTTTTATTGCATAATATAATTCAGACATGCCATTTGTTGACCTTTACATAGTTAAACTAGGTAGAAAATGAGCAGAGTTTGACAAGTGTGTGTTCCTTATTTTCTAGGATGGTTGAAATACTAGACCTTATATATCTTTGTCATTTTATTCTCAATTAAACTAATGGAAACCAAAGGTCAAAGAGGGGGAAATTAAAATAAAAAAATTAATGCTGTTGTTATTACACATAAATTTCAAATCATTGAAGCTCTTATGCCTGAAAAATCCAGGCTCATCCAGACCTCAACAAGAGTGAAAGGAAAAGGTTGTGTCGAATCCTAGACTGCAAAAAGCTATCTATGGAGGCCTGCATGCATGCTGCACAAAATGAGCTACTCCCATTAAGGGTGGTTGTGCAAGTTCTTTTCTTTGAGCAAGCAAGGGCTGCCATGGCTGGTGGCAAAGTGACTGAGCTGCCTAGCAACCTCAAGGCACTCTTAGCCACACAAGGTATTGACCCATCAAGGCCTCCAGCACCATTAAGTACCACTACTACCATTCCAGCTGAGGATCAGTGGAGTGTGTCTGGCCTTAAATCACCAAAGTCAAGGATGTCTACTTTAAGAATGAAGCTGGCTGAGGATGATGACTTGGATGACAATGATATGCACCCAGATGGAATTAATAGAAATTCTAGGCTCAAGGCTCTTTGTGCACTTCCTACTAGGCCTAAAAGGATGTTCAGTAAGTTATGGTCTATCAACAGAAGTGCCAGTGAAAAGAATTGAATGAATTTTGTTTATTTTGAGGTTGGAGATGGTAATTTAAAAGGGAAAAAAATACTCTGCTTTTTCTTTGTTCTTGCAAAATGCCTTGTAACTTGTAGGAAAAGAACTTGAGAATCTTAATGCGCATTATTGATGTAATCTATTGTAATAAGAAACAACATTTTCAGGACTTGAGAGAAATATCTCTTTGGTGAATCTCATTTTGTGGAAACTTGAATAGGACTCTTAGGTCTAAATGACTAATTGTGGGACCAATGGCGTTGTGTTTGTCTATAAATCTGGAACACCCGTCTTTGTCTATTTGGTTCAGTCAGCTCATTGGATCCTCACCTTTCTCTGTTGATTTATATATATTCTTGGTGACTTGGTATTTCATGTGACTGACAAAAGTGAGGTGCTGTAAAATTGGAATTTCCTTGTCTTATGTCTTCGATTTGGACTAATCAGCTAGATCAAATTCCATTCAAGTATGCACAAATAGTACTGTGATTAGAACAATTCACCTCCGAACATTTTGCAGCAAAATAAGGAGAAGAAAAATAAAATAACTTTTCAAAAAAACAAAAAGACATAAACAAGAAACAAAGTTTGCTTGAGTTGATGGGGTTAAGTGATAGCCCTATCTACCTAAAAAAAAATTACTTAGAGTTGACAATACCTCATATATGCAGTTTTCACTGTTGCTCTTTGATAAGAAATGTGTCCACTATATGTATATATCAAATTGGTTTGAGACACACAACATCCACTCCAATAAAATCTGAAAAACAAAGATGATTACGTTGAAGATCTGTAAAATATGAGTCATATGGCAAACAAATCTGAAATGACAAAACTAGAGAATATTGTGCTGCAATTATTACAGTCTTAAAAAAAGAAAAATTAGCCTTTCATTTTCTTCCATCTTTCTTTCAAAGTTAGTAATAAATTGACTTGACAATTGGCATTTAGTGATGGGGTCACTGTCATTCTTTCTGATACCAGGTTGTAAAAATTCTAAGTAAGTATTATTAATAAAAATAATATTAAGTAATGGCAATGTGGATTTGTACCAACTCTTATGATTGAGATCAATCCTGCTAGCTGAAACAGACAACTTGGCGATTGGCATAGACTAGGCCTAGTCTTTCATCATATATATAGGTTATTGACATCAGTGGATCATAGTTTCCATGGAGGTCAATGTCATTAGTTGTCTTCATAGTGGCGATCATGGTCATCCTAGTTTTCTGTTTTTCTTGACAAAATTACAACTTTTTGATACTGCTGCGTGGATCTTACTCTTGCCGTTCTGCTTGGGTAGTGCTACATTGTCATTTGGTTTGCATGCTAGGAAATTTTCTTCACGAAATTTAGTCAATCACTTTAATCATTCCCAACTGTTGTCTTCATAATTTTCTACTCCTATTAAGATGATTCGCATTGATGCGCTCAAAAAAATCTTCTCTAGGCATTAACTAGCATAAGAATTAGGACACTTTGGAAGAAAATGTCAGCCATTTCTATTGCAGTTTATGTTGAATACGTTGCTGATGATTTGTGTTAGTATATATGTTAGTCTAGCCCACTGCGCTTGGGCCCAATGTATCATACCTATAGTACACTCATATTACTTGTATTTCACACATATTATGCCTATATAAGTCTCTTTATTATACTATGTTATATACATAAAATATATGTCAATATACTGATTATTTTCGGTCTTTCTTTTTGTCTTTACATTCTTAACATGGTATCAAAATCATTGTTAGCAGTCTATTCTCTTTTGGTGTTTTCCTCTAAGCATCGGCCACTGTCACTGTCACTGTCATCGTCCGAGCCTCCAATTAACAACAATGGCCACCACTGCGAGACTATGGCCTTTATAGTTGCTGCTGCCATACTGCTCCGATCACTTCACCGTTTCTACCAAACAGTTGATGAATCCCCAATCTACTCAACCGTACAAAAATCGAGTCAAACCAACATTGGAAACACCCTCACATGCGACATGCGCCACATGCTAGACTTGCTGACATCATCCTGTTGTCTTTATATTCTTAACAATTTGATTGATTTTTGGTATAAGCAGGATTCAAATCTAAGTTTTTATAAAATAACTTTACCAACTAAGTTAACTGGAATCTACCATTAATAATGGAACTTGATCAATCATTTAATCTTTCAATCTGTCCAAATGTTGAACCAGAAGAAGTTAGAATTTTTTAATGTAGAAAGGCAGTTTTATAGAAATGATATCCATATTCCACAGCCACGTGCATATTTAATCAAATCATTCACTTGTCCAAAACAAAGTATAGCTTGGATGATCAAGCAACTAGGTATGCTATAGATGGTTGTTGCCATATAATTTCTAGTCAGATAAGCACTAAAGCCTATGAATATTCTGTAATATAATATTAACTCTCGTAAACAATTACTTCTGGCCTTCTATAAATATTAAATCATTAGTACATAGTTTACCCCGTTTTCTCTTCTCATTCTGTGGGTTCTAGTTCCAAGACAACTAATCAGTGCGCTTTTTAACATTTGTCTTCAATTGTTAGGCACTGCCTTTTGGAAATAGAGTTATGGAGTCCGTTTGTGCCATTGCAGGGAAATTACTATCTTAAAAGAAACTTCCTCCTTAAATTGCCTTGTAATTGCCTATCCGTGTTGACAATTTCACTTTTTCTCATCAATAAGTCACATTAAGATAGTAGTGGTTAGGTTCTAGGTTGTTGGCTAAATTTTTATGTGAAAATAAGGTGTTGTAAGAGTTTTGTGAAAACATAGTGCAGTAAAAGAGTAGTGATTTAGTCAAATTTGAGTTGTATCAATAGAATTGTTTAGGTTGAGTTTCGGTAAAAAATTGTTCAAAGATGATGAGGTTTTTATTTATTCGAAAATTATGAGTTCATAATCTTTATTTTCTCAATATTTTTTGCATCATAAGGATTTTTTGAGCTAAACTTGTTTTGTTAGAAAGTAGACATTCAGTTTTTCAAAATAGCTATAAATTTGACCTAATATAGATTTGAAATAAGTGAGATATGACTATTTGAATCTGGCACAATTGTGCTATCATCAAGAGCCGCTCACTCGACATTTACTACATTTTCCCAAGAAAAATAGTGTCAAATAGTAAACAAACATTAAAATCCAAGCAACTTAGTTGAATGATCCTCAATATAAAACCATCCATTTATACAAATTGAGAGAAAAGAGGTTGTTGTATCAAAATTTTGCTGAGAGCAAGCATTCTTGTGTCTGAACAATTCTAAACTCCTCTCTCTAAAGTGGTTCTCCCTGTGAGATAATTTTTTAGAGTTGCTCTCTGAGAAGGTCTCCTTGAGCCTAAACCATTGATTCCTTGAAACCGCAGATTTTCTTCTTTAACAATGGATTGTTGTTGATTTTTGAAGTTTTGGGTTGCGAGCAAGGTTTGTTCGTGGAGAAGTTTGCAAATAAGGATTCTAAAGATTTTGGAATCACTGAGGTGGGAAGGCATGCGAGGTGTTTACAAATGTTATAATAGAAAGTGTAGATTCTGTTAGGGTCATATTTTCTATGTAATTGACTAATCCTTTGACAAAACACACTTTACTTGTAATTGGGTAGATCTAAGTTGGGTTTAATGTACCAAGAAATATGTTATTCAAACATACCAAGTGGTATCATTTAATGTACCAAGAAATATGTTATTCAAACATATCAAGTGGTATCATTAAAGACATGAAGTTTGATCTAAGAAACAAATGAAGAAAAGCTGTTTCATTAAAACTCAACACAAGCTCGACACTAGCTGTTATATATCAAGGATTAATGGAGAAGCTCGACGCAACCTCAATTTGTCGAGATCTACAAATTCAAAATTCTCAGATCTAAATTTGGGCCCATGATGACTTGAATGATTAGGGTTTCTCTCTCTACAACCTTAGCCATATATAAGGCTTATTTTAAAAGTCATCAAGTACGGAAACAGAGACCTAGAACTCAGATACTCTATGTGAAGCAAGAAACAGTAGGCTAACTGGTTAGTTACGAACATTTTGCAATATGTTAGTTATGATGTTAACTGGTTATTCACTCTAGCTCAATAGTAGATAGGATCAATTCAAGATCAATGACATTGTTTAAAATTAGCACTACGGTTATGGGCATTATGTTTTGAAATGAATGAACAAAATGCCTCACTATGTCAAATGGAGTAGGGAATTAGGAATTAAAGTCAGTTGTCTTATGTGTAGCCACACCTATTTATGTGTAGCCACACCTATTTATGTGTGCACATTTGGAAAAATAACGGCAGTGGATTCATTTTAATTTATTACTATAATTTTTAAATGAGATCTACTGACTTTGAATATACCTTTTCGTTAGCCAATACTGATGTTTAATATTTTTTGTAGCATTAGTAGTTTCAATATATCCGGAAATAAGACTTGATGCTGTTAATGAAAGTGTTTTTAAATTCATGATTATTTCTACTTCATACCATTTTCTCTTTGGATTAAATAAAATTCTACCTAAACCAAAAGAGAAATGATACCATTTCCAACATCTATTTACAAATAATCAAAGAACCCTACAGAAAGAAAAAAGAAACGATTTCAACGTGTTCGAAGTTCAGTACAACTACGTACCTGATCGGCAACAGGCGTCTCCCACAACGCCATGGATTGATGACCCAGCTACTGCGTCAACTGTGTACCAACCACAGGTCCAGGATCCACATTTCATAGTTGTTGCATATCTGACACGCATGCAATCATGTTAATAAACCATTAACCGCAGGCAGACATTAAAAATACAACCAGGACTCGCAATTATAAACATTCATAACTTCCAATGTAGCCAGGACTTGCAAAAAACATAGAACTTGTTTCAAAGTGAATATAGTTAACCTTATTACATATTAACCATGAAAGTATCATGATTAGTGTTGGCAGTAGTCTATCAGCAACTAGGGTAAGACATTGTTACGAAATTTAATATTTCTTAAACTCCTACAATTAAGACCATATTGTAATGATGCAATTTAATAACTGTGAAGATAACTAATTTTGGCAAGTACTTCCTAATCTTCAACGTTTATGAAGTGAAAAACTTTGCAGCCAATAACAATTAATCAAGTTACTAGAGTTAGTCACGTACTGGAATCCGTGCAAAGAAGTTAGTCACAGATTGAAGATTTGTGCAAAACAAAGTCTGCTACAAGATTTTGTTCAATTGGGTATTAAAACAAAGGTTCAATTGTAGGTTGATATTTTGGGATAGGCCAGGGTAGTAATAAGATTCCTCATACTTGTAACTGCTTGATTAGTGATTAGTGAATTCTTGGGAGTGGTGACCTTAAATTCGCCAAGTGAGGTTTTTTTCTTGCTAGTGATTTTCTCCATTTGTCAACAAATCATCGAATCATTTATTTTCTGCTACATATTAGTTATTTGGTGACTTGTTGTTGCCTCCATGATTTGCATATAATTTGACCTAATTAATCAACTTGGATAATTGAATTAATTAATCAAGGTCAATCTATTTTAACCTAACATATTCAAAGTCTTGTAAGTAGTTTGTTGTAATTATTTCTTTTAGTGAATTTTTTGCAAGATTGGATCCCAAAGTGGTTTTTCCATTGAAGAGGTTTTTCAATGGTTTCCACTTTATTACCAAATTTCTGTGTCCTTTTTACTACTTCACATCTTTATTGCTCTTGATTTGGTGAATTATAATTGTGGTTAATATAACTATTTGTGCTAATCTATTTGGATCAATTAGAACTTGTTTAGTTAATCTGCTACATAAGTGTTTGGGGTCTAAAGATGGCAAAAACTGCTTCCCTAAAGGGAATGTGCCTTTCCTAATTTGTTAAATTTGAGGAGAAATTATTAAGTCTACTGTGAAGATTGCTGAAGTGGTTTTTCTGGTCTTTCTAACTAATAAAACGCTGTCATTTATGCAAATATGACATTGTCTAGTAGGGTTTTTTTATTATTTTTTATTTATTTATTTCTTATGTTGATTAAGAATCTGATTCACATATTTGAATAAATATCACTATTTCATTGGTTGGAAGGACCACTTTAACAGCTCTCCTTGTGTAGCTAATAATTTCTCAAATTTGAGGGATCAAAACAAATAGCATTAAATGGTGATTGAATTTTTTTATTGGGATGAGAATATGTGTCGGGTAAAGGTTGTCTATTCAACAAACATGGTGTTTCTCCATGAGTGATCACCCACCACACAAGCAGTACTTGTGAGATGGATATTGTGGGCCCTAGTTTGGCCGTTTTTGCTGTCTCTTACTCACGGATTTCATAGGCTGAATTGGTGGCTTTTTGGGCTTGACTTTATGGGTCCAAATTGGACCAAATTCATAAGCTGCTTTTCATGAGCTATTTCCATGGTATGTGGGCTTGAATTATCTGACAGGTGAAGTTTTGTAGGCCTAGGGGATTTGTTTTGGATATGCTGTGAAAAGAGATAAAAGAACTCTCCAGAGAAAAAACCATTACGATTATATCCTACCCCAACTAAGGCAATCCACTATAAAAGAATTAGTTTTACAATTTAGAACAAAACCTTAGTACTTATACCCTATAGTTTCCATAGGTAAATCACTAATTTGACCTTCAACCATTTCAGAACTTTGAATTTCTGTTTATATGGATCTCTTCTCGAACGGCATGTTGACATAACTTACTCAAACTCAATCCTATCGTAATTTTAATGATACAACTCAATTTTAACATGTTTTAACTCTAGTTTTTGCCAACTAATATATGAATCCTAACAATAATGTAAACAACATGAATCTTAACAACCCACAGAAAATTCATATGTATGCCTTATGGGTTGCTTTATATTTATTTTTTAAGTTATTTTTTCCCCTTACAACAATTAAGAGAGGAGATGAGAACTTGAACTCATATTTCTTAATTGGAAGAATTAGACATCATTGAGTTACAAATCTCTTGCCATCTATCCCTTTTGTAAAATATGCACTTAAAATTATTGTTCTTCATTTTATTTCCAAAAAAATAAAGGATAAAAAGGTAAAAAAGAAAAAGAATCCACTTTTTATTACGGACACAAATTAATCATTTGTTTTACTTTTTGTGATTTATTTTATACTCCAATCAAAACTTTTCATATATTCACTTGACTTATAAAATAATCAAAGTTTAAAATGAAAAGAAAAAAAAAAATCATCCACATGGCATACCATTATTGGTCATCGCTACTTCAGAAGGTAGAAGAGACACTGCGTTTAGAATGTTCAAGCAACGAAATTGGTGGATTAACAATTATAAAAGCAATAAGCAAGTAGATACAACTCAAGCTGTAGAAGCAATAACGAAGTACTATAGCGATGACAATAACATGCACTTATTTCTGCGAATCACTGAGCTTTTACTGTGTTTTCATTACTAGCAGAATCAGCCGTGGTCGTATTTGCCTTTGATGTTGAATCCCTTAGGGAACTATTGGAGTCCATGCTTCTTGTTCGCTGAAGACCTGGGGTGCGATGAAGCCTGCACCTGAATGAACCTGCATGCGTGGTTGGAGAGCATAGACAATTGCTCTTTGCACCACTCGGCTGTCTTGCAAGCCCAGACATGGCTGATACAAATTCAGCATCTGATGGAATCTCCACCTTCATCTCCTTTTTAGCTATCTCTTCACTTTCCATTGTGGTCTCCTTATTAATTTCTTCTGCAATATAAACGAGATATATATATACTTGGTAGTTGAAGATATATAAAACTTCAATGTCAGTAAAACTAACTAGTGAAAGCAAGACAAATATATAGAATAGATTTTGGTACCTCTCTCTCTGCAAGAAGGCTCTAGAATGGCCTGTGTTCCACAAAGAACTTGCCCATGGTGTCTACATGCTTTTAAATGTGGATAAGACAGAGAAAGAGATGGAATTGGCTATGGCTAAAAATTCAAAAAGGTGATGTGCGAGAACTGTGACTTAACACTTGTGTAAGCAATATTTTTATCTTTATGTCCTTCTCTTGCTTCACGGATGTGATAATAGACTCCATTAACCAGCTCCCACATAAAGTCATCACTTTATTGTAATGCTTCAACCACTCTAAGATCCCATCATCAATAAGACCCCCCCCAATTAGCTTTCCTTCTTGTTATCCATTTCTCTTTTTTGTGCTCTATGCATTGAATTATGAGAGATGATATCCTTGAAAAATCTTTCCTGGAGGTCCCCACCATTACCATGGGAGACAATCTCATGCTTCCCAAATAGTTTATTATCTTTGGGTCACGTATATCACGTAATATTTAGGATATGACACCTTTAGCTATCCCAACGGGAGTACCATTATTTCGATAAGATTTCTCATATACTATAAGTTGGGCGGTTGGCTTTGCCTCTTTTATGATCTGTTTGGCTGAAATTTTATAGTGATTAACATCTTTAGGGGCCTAGGATAATATGCAATTATGCATACTCTTCGTAATTCGAGCGGCCCACTTCAATTTATTATTGTCCATTAGGTCTATTCTACCTAATTTAGTCCCTTTTGGTTCATTTAGTCTTCACTACAATTTATTTCGGTTCACTACGGTCCATTTTAGTTATTTTGTCCCACTTCAATTATGTTTTGGATAAGAGATTTGTGTAAAAGATGAGCTGCTTCATTACTAATTATATATATATTATATTCTCAGCATAATGATAGTAAGTTCTTAATAAAATTACATTTTTTTTTATATTATTAAAGTCTTTCTTTTTTAACAATATAAATGATCAATTTACTTATATTTGCGTACGTACTTCATATTTGAGTTATTCAAGACGTATAGAAAATAAACTATTTGCAAGGAGAATTGGAAACAAATTCCAACTACATTTTACATTATTTACAAAATATCTCAACTTATATAATAATGAGTGTGCATTTGGCTCCAGCTTAAAAAACTAGCTTATTTTTACTACTATGCATGGACTCCACTACACTTTTTGATATTATTTATAGCTCCCATTATACTATTTCAGTTAACTTTTATATTTATCTATAGTGTTTTAAGCAAAAAGTTTTCAGTTTCAGTAAAATAAGCAGATCTCAAACAAACCCTAAATGTAAAATGCATTATGTTTCTTTGAAAAAATAAAAAATAAAAAACTTAGGCGAGCTTTTAAGACATTCTTTGATGCTTGTTGTTCGGGTTGGACTCCAGTCCTCATCCTCCCTTGCTTGCCAGCACACCTAAAGGAAAGGAAACCTATATAATACAAACAAAGAAGCCACAATGACCACAAGCAATCAACGATTCCAAATTACAAAAGAACAGGGCATAAGATATAGAGGCGGAGTCTTGGCTGTAGTTGCTGAAAAGTGAAATTTGTGGGTCCGTGAACAGTACACGATGTGCTGTGATTGGTCCAAAAAAATTTGAAAAGTCAAAGTTTGCGGTTACTGTTCATTGAACAGTGCATGAACAGTAGCCGCAACACCCAAAACGCTCCAAAACGCGTGAAAAAAAAAAAAAAAAACAGACAAAACGCAAACGCAACAATTTTCAGCCGAATCCAAATGCGCTCTAAGAGTAGCAGACGCTAACTTATCATTATATCAGTGCCACACTATTGGCTATATCATTATATTTATCATAGCAACTTGGAACATCATCTACCACGTCACATTTATTGTATAAGTCATGGACCGTTGATTGCTATCTACACGATTTTTCATGCTAATTTCAAAATTTTCTTTGGTTTTCATTTGACATCCCTAAATGGTACAAAATCATGTCGTTCATCCCATTCAAGTACTTCTTGATAAGAATAATTACACTCTTTCAGCTTAGTCTATGCGCAGCTTCCTCAAGGGTCACAGGGTTTGATATTATTTTACCAGAGATCACATAAAGCACCTACCAAGAAACAATATGAGACTGATGATGCCTTTGTCTCACGACTTGAAGATTAGGAAAGCACCAATCATTAAGATTATCACATGGTTTCGCAACTTATCAACTCCATCCACCAGTCTAAAGTTTGGTCATTCGATACAACCAAGGAAGTCTAGGATATACATGCTACACTTGCTCTTATGGTGTCAAACAGCGTTAGCTCTTATGCACGTTTTAGTTGATCAATCTGCTCTCTTTCTGACGGGTGCCTCAAAGACTATGAAATTTCATAAGTATCGAGAGAAACTTCAACATCATTTGTTCATGATGGGTCTCCTTGACGACTTCGAGTCTAACCATAACCAATTACTACACTCCTCTACCCACAATTGGCCAAGTTCTGAACAAAATTGTTCTAGAGGAAATTCGTTTACATTCTCATCATTCACAACATAGTGACATTGCCTTGTCCATATCATCTCCAACTGCTCTCATTTGGCATTTATCCCAACCTCCTTAATTAGGTACTCCTGAGAATACGATGATCCCACTAATTAAATTCATTATAGGGTCTACCATGTACGTGAAAAGAAAGAGTACCACGTTATTATACTTCCGCAATACTTAACAATTTTTCCCCAGATGTTAAAATCAATTTGGCTTAAGGCTATCCAAATCCAGAACTAAACAGCATATATACAATCTCCTTGGCTAACTCAAGCTCATCATCACCTCCACTAAGACTTCCTCTTCTATCAAATGTACGTTTTCAAAAACTAAGCTAGAGACACTCTCAATCATGTCTTATCTAATTCTCAAGTTGCATCCTCTTCTGCTCTCTAATCTCTACACCACATAACTCTTCCTCCTCCTATTTTGACATGTAATCCTACTCCTACTTTCTCTTTATCAACCATACATATTACTAATTGTTCCACTTCCACTATGATTGTTATCCATGTAGAATTAATTTCTAATCCTCCATTGTCTGTAACATGATTATCTTGTTTTCAAACTTCTACTAAATTTTCTTTCGGTTTGATGATGGGCTTGAGCTTAGGGCCAATTACATGTTCTTCCACATACAAATTATACAATCTTTCTCCGACTCCACAAACCAAGCTTGCAGTCCGTATCTAGATCCGGGTGCGTTATAAAATTGCAACCAATCCACCGTTAATTGACCCAGGGTTCGACCCAAACTGCAGTCCGTTGTATTTGAAGTGTACCGGCCCAATCAATATTTGAAAGTTGGGGCTCCTAGCCGTATCTTTACGTGTTTCACAATAGTTAAGCCCAATATTCCCATTTAAAAAAAAAAAAAAAAAAAAAAAAAAAAAGGTTAAGCCCAGTACACTAATGTCATTGAATGTTTTTTTACCCACAATATAACAAAAAATAAAAACAGAAGGATGCTGATTGAGTTTTTCCTCCCAAACTAATGTTATGTCACTCAAAAAAGTTAAAATAAATTTTTTTTTTTTAATTCAATCAAACTGTTTGAGGAATAAAGGAAAAAAAAAAAAAAAAAACTAATTAACTTTTACATCTCATATAAAGTGGTAATTGCATGGTGCAATCACTCTTAGTCCCAAAAAATTAGATTAACATACACTTCAAATATTTCTTTATTATTTTTCTGTAAATGTTTTACCCCCATTTAATAACACGTGAGCTAATGTTTGTGATAGGCATCGAAGTTTTAATATCTAAAAGCCCACAAATAAATTCAGCAGAAAAGGCCTGAAGAAATTCCCCGAGTACTATTTTTGACCGAGATATACTGAATAAGAAGACAATACAACCCAGGCCCAAGCATAGCCATAAAATGCTAAGTGAACCTGTACTTCATGGTGCCTGATTACTGTTTAGCCCAGCTCATTGTTTTCTGGGCTGAATGAAAAAAATTATTAGAAAGACAAAAGAAAGAAAAGCTCTTAAACTACTCAAAGTTTCCTATAGAACAACATTATCAGGGAGCTATGAGTGTTTAAAGGAGCCAAACTTGTTAGAACAAAAAGCTCACTTAGCCAGAAAATGGGCAGCAAAATTATTCTAACAATAGAGATTGACCAATGATTAAAACTATCTAACATAACAAAAATATCATCAATTAAAACTATCTACTGTATTCTCACTCATTGTAGGCATAATAGAGCGAGGATTTATTAAGAATTGAACCCAATGAGCAATAGAAGGGAAGTTCATTGAGTTGAGAAGTAGTGCCCACATTGAATTGGCCTAAACTTGCATTGTGAAAGGGCATTGTGTAAATAAATGAAGGGCTGACTCACTTGGGCATTGGCAAAATGTACATTCATCGACAACTATTGTGATTCTAAAGCTTAGCACAGCCTTGGTGGGTTGTGTGTCCCATGATAACTTCTATAACAACAGTTTCAGTCTTTCTTTGATTTTAGCTTTCCATAATATTTTCCAATCCTCCATTTTAAGTAGGCCATGTACTGAGAAATTTCCGATTGAGTTTGGAGCCCATAGAAGCTTATCCATGTTTCAACTTCTTGCTCTTGGATATTAAGGTTAGCTACCAACTTTTGTTCTGCTACCTGTACTCCTTCTCTTGCCTTTGGTTTGAATGAAGGGTTGTTAAGGATACAAGGACCATTCCAAACATCTAAAAAAAAAAAAAAACTTATTCCCAATCTTGTAGCAAGCTCCTTTAAAAATAAGATCCCAACATTGAAAGCTCCCCATACAAAAATCAAAAGGCTCTAGCTGGTATAGGAGCTGACAAAAATGAGTGGCCTAGTATGTATTTTTTCTTGAAAACACTAGTCCAAGGATTTTCTTTAGGCTAAAATGCAAAACTCACCTTCTAAGTTTCACAACTTTTCATTTCAGTCCTTTAAGGTTAAGCTTTGTCATTTCAATCCTTTAAGTTTTATTCATTCTCAATTAAGTCCCTCGTTAACAATATGTTAGTTGTTGCCGTTATCCCACCCAAACAACACCGTTTTTGCCCTTTATTTATTTTTTTAATTAAATATTTATTTTTTAAACAACGTTAATTTAAAAAATAAAAAATAAAAAAACAGAAATTAATCAATGTCATCCCTCCCATCTAAAAGAACACAATTGCAATCCCACCCACCTGATACCCCAGCCCAGCCCGATACTAAGAGGGAGAAAGAAAGACATTGAGAGGGAGAAGGAGAGCGAAAGAGAGATCGAGAGGGAGAATAGGGAATTGGAGCCAATGAATCTGTACAGTCCAATTAGAGCAAAGCCGCCCAAAGTCTTCCCTTTCAGTCTTAGGAAACTAACAACTCGAGTCTTTTAGACTCGATTTCACTGTAGCAAATTGAGTCTCAGAGACTTGATTTCCATCAGGAGTGTAGCTGAGGTGGATTAAAAAATCCATGTGGAACTTGAGTCTCTACCCTCCAGAAAAAACTCAACATAGACCAATGCAGAAACCCAAAACAATCAAAAATCACAAAATGTAGCAACTAGAAACCAGAAAATGCAGCAACCCAGAACAACATAGAACAACAACCCAGAAAACACAAATAGACCAACCAAAAAAAAAAAAAAAACCCAAAACATCAACCTAGAAAACACTAACAGACTAACCTAGAAAGCACAAACCCACAAAAAAAAAAAATATATATATATATATATATTCCATCGGAGAACCAACCCAGAAAAAATAGAAAATGAATCAAGAGACAAACCAAACCAAAAAACACAGAAAACGGACCTTTGGTGCCGAGATCAACAAACCCAAGCTGCTTCGGTGCTGAGATCGTCAAACCCATGGTGCATCGATGCTAAGATTGTGAATTTTGGGTTTGGGATTTTGAGAAAATGGTTTGGATGTTTGAGGAAGGAGAAGAAGAAGAAGGAAGAACTGTCTTGGGATGACAGATGAAAAAAAAAAAAAAAAAAACGAAGGAAGGAAGAAGATGGTCTATAGGAACTCGAGTCTTAGAGACTCGAGTTCCATATGGATCTCTTTGTCTACCTCAGCTTTGCCTGCACACAGAAATCAAGTCTTTTAAACTCGATTTGCTACAGTGAAATCGAGTCTAAAAGACTTGAGTTGCTAGTTTCCTAAATAGTTTGGAAATATTGCTAATTAACAAAATTGTTGGCTTTTATAGTTATTTATAAAAAAAATAAAAATAAAAATAAAAACCAAAATTTTTAGTATCAAGATAGGCTTCAAATGGAGGGACAACGTTGATTCTTTCTTTCTTTTTTTAATTTATTTATTTGAAGTTAACATTTTTTAAAATTAATAAATAAATATAAAATTAAAAATTAAATAAAGGTAAAAAATGGTATCTTTTGGGTAGATAACTGCAGTAACTAACAAATTGTTAACGGATGACTTAATTGAGAATGAATGAAACTTAAAAGATTGAAATGACAAAACTTAAATTTAGAGGACTGAAATAAAAAGTGATGAAACTTAGAGGGTGAGTTTTGTATTTTGGCTTCTCTTTATTTTGAGCTAGCTCCCATGAGAATTTCGACAAAAGTGATCTGCTGAAGTCTTCCATTCACTTTAGTCCCAATCCTTCATTAAATTTTGGTGCGTATATAGCAGTGTACAAAAAGTTCGAAAGACACGTCATTTTTTCTTAGACCCTTGGTGCCCCCATTAGAAAGTTCGAAAGAGGGCACCCATCGATGTTTTCTTTGGAATTAGAAAGGAGGGCATTGTGTATGAGGGTATGGTTGACACCACTGATCTAATTAAGGTTGTTCTCGCAGCTTGGGATAAGGTTTTCATTTTCCAATCCTGGAGTTTCGATTCTATTTTCTCAATATGATGGTCGAATGCAGCTTCCAATTGGCTTGCTTCATTATTTATAAAAACGAATAGATCATCGACAAATTATATATAGACGAGTTATCATTGGAGTTGCTCTATTGGCCTTCACTCCTTTTATTTGACTCCTATCTTCAGCTCGTTAGAGAAATCTTGACAGTACTTTTGCTACCAGGATGAAAAGGAATGGGGATAGGGGGTCCTCTTGTCTGAGACCTAGTTGTGGTTTAAAATGATCAAAAGGGCATCTATTTAGAAGTATTGAAAAGGATATCCACTGCACCCATCGACTTGAAAAACCAAAACACCGAAGCACTTGCAAAATGAAAGGCCATTTTAGCTTGTCATATGCCTTCTTCATATCCAATTTTAACCCAATTCATCATTCTTTTGTTTTTGAGTCTCATTGAATGAACAATCTCTTGAGCCAAAATAATTGTTTGAGCTTGCTAGCTAGGATCTTTGACATTATCTTATACAAAACATTACAAAGGGAGATTGATCGAAATTGATTTAACGTAGACGGGTTTGGTACTTTAGGAATGAGAGCTATGAAGGAATTGTTGATTTGCTTAACATGAAGCCTCCTGTAAAGAAGCTTTTAACAAATTTAATTACATCATCCCTAATAATATCCCAATAATGTTTGAAAAACAGTGCTAATAGACCATCAGGTCCCGGGGATTTATGGGATCCCATAGAGAACAAGGTTGATCTAATTCTTCATTTGTAGGTAATGTTGTAAGAACATCATTGTCATCAAAATCGCTGAGAAATTGAGAAAGAGTTGATGAGAAGAGAGTTTTAAAGAATTTATGGGATTCATAGCATCCAATTTCAGTCCTAATAGAATGGACCCATCACACAATTTCTCTTTAACATTTTGTTAGAGCATTCTCATCTACTGATGCCGAAAAAGTAATACTAATGATGATAATAATTTTATCAAACCAAAAAGTCATTTTAACTATTTTACATATTTGTTTAATAACAAATCCTATGTTACATTATTTATTTACTCTTATTGGGTCATTCTACTGTACCCCCTCTTTTTTTTGGGGGGTACGGTACCCACTCCAATCTTAACCTTTCATATTACTTCCCTTTAATCCTAGTCGTTAATTAATTTTAGTATGGATACCAGTTACCGGTTAATCTGGTTAAAGTATAAAAACAAAAAAAACCGAAGAGGTTTCAAGCTCTGTTGAACGAGAACCTTGAGAGGCGATGTGCCACAGCTATCAGCCTATCACTACTACCCAGCAGCCACCACCGCAAAGCTTCCGCCATTGCTATCGGTAAGAATTTTTATGGGCAATTGAGAAACTGTGTTTCTTTTTATTTGATTTGGGTTTTACTTTTGGTTAGATTTGATTCAGTATTTCATATTCTAGGTTTTGGGTAAGATTCGTGCGTTTATTTTTAATTTTTGGATTAATTTGGTTTGGGTATTTCACCTTTCAATTTCCTCGTATGCCCTCACTACTTGTTCCTTCATCGAGCTTGCTGAAAATTTTGTTCCCAGAAACCATGTCTCAAGGAGAGAGACTTGAAAGGCGACTATTTTGACAAATTAACCTTATTCCTCTTGTACTGGTTTCGTATTTCGGTGCCAAATATTAAGTATCATCAACTTAAAGCATTATAGTTTCAAGTTTCTAATTTTGGATTTGAGTTTATTTTTTAAGGCACGCTTGGTCAGAAATTCGTCCTGAAGGTATGTTTTACCATTGCTAGTTATCTTGTCTATCCATCCAATCTTTTGTTTTCCTCTCATATATGTGGTTTCAACATCTTGTACTGTAATCTATATAATATTAAATCTTCAAGTTATAAATTACATACAATGATGAGTCTTTATAATAACTTGGGGCTCTATTCAATAAATTAAGAGCTTCTAATATGAGAGATAAGCAAATCTAAATATAAATCAAGTTCTTTCTACCTATCAAAAAATTAAATGCTTCTTTCTGTGACAATGTGACAACTATGTTTTAGCTTGGACATGCCATACACAATTACAAATTAAGCATACAGTTCAGCTTGCTCTTAAGCAAATTTGAAAGATGCCCACCTTTACAGTTTGTACATTTATCCCTGCAGACACAAATGTAATAGCCCGCAAATCAAATACTTTGGAAGTCCAGGAGAGTCAAACTTAAGTTTTGGTTTTTAAGCAAAGTCACCCAACAGTTCTACCTTTGTGGGCTTTTAAAAAGGAGCATAATTGTACCTCATGAACAAGCTCACATGTTGCCCTCACAAAGAAAAGTAACTGCTACCCAAGCCATTGAAGTGGATATGGCCTATAAGTATGGGATTCAATAGAAACTTTATGAGTAGTCAAGTAGAGCCGTAGAGGATCGAGAAAATTTGGGTTATCTTTTATTATATTATAACAACTATTTGTGTTCAAGGAGGAGAAATGCTATGACAGAGGGAAATGCACGAGGCTTGCTGATTAATTTTCAGAAGCAACAAGATAAGAACCCTTCATTCCTTTATTCGATGCAAAGGATATTGAAGATGCAAATGTACTTAAAGATAAAGATGGCAATAATGAATTAATTATTGGAGATAATTTGAACAACCTAATTTAAATGGGCCGAAGAAAAAGGATCATGCTCATGGTGGTAAACATCAGATCAAGAGTTGTCATGAGAAAAGTTCAAAGAAAGAAAAAGGTGGAAGTAACCAGTTGTCTACCCCAAATATTGTTCCTGGCAACTAGGTTTTGCTTTAGCCATCCCTAAATACCATTCCTCTTGCCTATATAGTTAGTTGTTCATGTAGTGGCTACATTAATTTTTTTTTACTTTAATGTGCAGAGTTCAAGTTCCCAGCCATCAAATTTGGTTCATTCCTTGTCATTTCAGCATCCGCTATATTACCATTAGACATGGCAAAACGGGTCAGAATTTTCTGACTCGACCCGACCCGACCCGAAAAATACCCGACCCGAACCCGATTTTTTTGACCCGAAGCAAAAACGGGTTGACCCGTGACCTGACCCGTGTTTTGTGCGAGTCAACCCGACCCGACCCGCGACCCGACCCGAACCCGAACCATTTTTTTAAAACTTTTTTTTTTTGGTAAAAAAAATAGTGAAATTAAGACAATATTGGTTTAATTGTTTATTGTGAGTTTTAAGGAAACAATTGGTACATTTCCATAACTGCATGCAAATTAATTGAAAAATAAATGGTTGAGCATTCTGTAATGAGTAAAGATTTTTAGATATGAAATAGCAAAGTACATGCCAAGATAATCTGGTTACAATAAAGTTAAAAACAGATTTAAAATTGTAGATATGTGTGAGACACATTCACGAGTGTGAAAATAGTAAAGCCAAAGTATCAAATTAGTATAAATTATGAATGCTTAGATCTATTTTTTAACAATTTATGTTCAAAATAAACGGTTTTTCAAAATAAATTATGATATTTCCTAAAGTGTGTGCTGCTTAACAATGATATGATCTTCATAAAAGAGATTAGGTATAAATAAGTAAGCAATCAAAGTTTAATGTATATCTCAAATTGAAATAGAGTGTCAACCACAATTGATAATAGATTATAAAATTAATTTTTAAAATTGTAACTTTCTTATATGTTTTTATTCTTTATCAAATGAGTTATCCAATAAGTCATTTGTAATTTTTTTTTTTTGGAATGTTGATATTGTGTAAAAATAAAACTTGTATATTTGTTTTACTTATCTTTGTGTTGTTTTGTTTTAGATAGCAATGTTAGGATCTGTATAATTTTAAAATTATTGAATAAATATTAATAAGTTTAATTGAGTTTATTCTTGATATAAGTAGTGAATGCAAAATAATGCATTTTACATTAAGTAATATGTTGCATAACTATCCAAATGGCAAATACATATTGTTTTCTTTATAAAAAAAATAAAAAATAAAAAAAATAAAAAATAAAAAATTTCATGTGAAAAATACGGGTCAACCCGACCCAACCCGACCCGACCCGCAACCCGACTGACCCGAACCCGATTTCAACCCGCTTAAAATGACCCGTTTTGACCCGTGACCCGTTTGACCCGTGACCTGATTGACCCGACCCGAACCCGACCCGACCCGCCCGTTTTGCCATGTCTAATTACCATTGGCAAGCACCCTTCCTCAATCCACAAATGGAAGTATGGTAGAAAGGATTTAGTCTCATTATGGTTATTTTAAATTATATCCTAAAGTCACTTGCTTTGGTTCTCTTTTGACATAATGTTTACAAAGTTCTCGAGAGAGTACTAACTTACTAATGCTAGTTATTCATTAGCACCTGGCCTAATTATAGGTCCAAAAACAATTTTCCATGCCAAAACAATCATTAAGCTTTTGTATGAGCAACAGATCCAACCAATTGTTTTTTCTTTTAGGTTTGCATTATTAGTTTACTCTATTCGTATTTTTTATTTATTTTTATTTATTTCCTCTCAATGTTATAATTTATAATTTCTTGTGATTTCTACATGCTTGCCGTAGTTCTATGTGTATATATATTGTTAAATTAGAGGAGATTAGTTAAGTTTGTTCCCATGGAATGCAAATTGAGGAATAAAATGTCTTGGTGCCTGATTTTGATGCACAGGATTATGTGTCATTGGTGTAGGCTATTTTATTTTTAATTGTAGAAATTGTGTAATGTGGGAAGTAGATTAGGTATATTTTGCCAATTTCAAGGAATCATCCCAAAGGAGTAGGAACTCACTTTCCATTTTGTAGGAATGCATATTTTGGCAAAGAATGTATGCCCTTGTGGTATAGATATAATTTAAGTCATCAAATTCCATTTCATTGAATTTAATTTCCAAAAACCAAACCATTTTTGGACCTAAAAATTTGAACAATCTTCATTTTGTCACATTATTGCTGTTATTTTTCAATAAATTTCCTTCCTAGACTTCCAGGTTGGCTTCTCCAAAAAAAGTTTGCAATGTTATAGTTCTGTCAACTTTAGGATCCCAATTATGACCTGTTTTCCCATAGATATGCGTGTGTGTGTGTGTGTTTGTGTATTCTCAAGCTTTGTGTCTACGTTTCCCCAACTTTTGGCAGGTAGTTTGATAGTAAATTGTGCATTAGTCATTGAAGTTTTGATTGAAAGTTTAATAACTTGGGCTTTGCTTTGTAAAGGATCTTCTTTGTCATCATATTCCTGGTGATAACCAATTGATTTTCTTAATGTGAAAATTGATTTGTTAATATGTTCCTTGGTTTAAACTTGGAGTGTGTATAATCTTAAAATTGATCTATACATATTAGATTTTTAAATATATTTTATTTTAGTTTTGATTTTGGAAATGCATAGGAGATATTTGTGAAATTATTTGTTAGAAACTTTAAAGTGATGTTAAGCTATTTTATATGCATGTTATGCAGTCTTGAAGGTGATTCGCTAGATTGAGAAATGCACCAGGTTGCAGGAGCTCTCGAAAGTTTACTATGCTACTATTGGACCCTTGGAATGGTACGTTAGGGAAATCTTGGACTGTGCCCTGCCAAAACCTACTACACTATGTCTTATAAATAACTCTTTTTTTATTCCAACTAGTCAATTGCAGTTTTGGCCTTAGGGAATGCAAGAATCAGGTTTGGCCGCCTTAGGGAATGCAAGAATCAAGTTTGGCCCTAGGAAAAAAAAATGTTGAAGTATGGACTATGGAATAGACTTGTCATGAGTCATGACTATGACATTATTTTTGCCTTATATTGTTGCTATTGTATAATCAAATCATTGAGCAAGTTGTTGCATCTTTATGTCGTAGTTAATCTTGTCTTGATGAATATATAAAATGTATAATTTTTTCTTTTTAATTTTTTGCAAATAACATATTGTGAATGAGTTCTATATATATGAATCACTAGAACTTGATCTTGTACTCGAATCTTAAAGGCTTGAGTTTCTTAAGCAATCTCGAGTCTTTAAGACTCATACTCGAAATGCTAGTTTACAAATATGTTTCAAAAACATGACAACTAAAAAAATTGTTTCAAAAATCATGTTAAATGGAAAAAAAATCGTACATCAAAACATGCAGAGTTATTTGATCTAGTTTTTAAAGATGATATGGATGCAAAAGAAGTGTCATTGAAACCATCACTAGTGAAAAATTGTTGTTCCCAACAATTTTGTTTAAGATGGTATAATCTTAGTGCTTAACAAACAAGTATCTATTTGAACATTGAAATTTCTTTTTGTGCAGTGCAAGTTTGATTAGAGTTCAAATTGGCAAATTTAGTGGTTGTGAACACTGGATTTAATGTTGGCTTCAAAAAAATTTCGTTTATTACATTAAATATTAGGGGTGTCAAAAGTTGTTGATGGAGTTAGTAGAAGTAAGAGTGTGGAAAAAAAATTTTAAAAAAATAGTAGAAGTAAATAATCAAACTTTTATTAGATATTTTAAAATTTTTATTAATAGTGTTGACTAAAAGATAATTTTTAATTAATTGAAAAGTTAGTATTGATGCTTCATTTAAACCTAACTATCTTAGTAATTTCATTTGACCTTAAAAAAAAACAAGAAGAAGAAAGGGAAACCATCAATGTAACATTGAACTTTTACATAAAATTATTTTGAAATTATGAGCTCACACCAAACTTATTGAAAATCGTACATGCTAGATAGCTTTTTTAGATAACTTATCATCTTTTAAGTTTCAATAAGTATACAAAAAGTACAACTTATTCTGGTAATTTTAGAGAGTTTTGGGGGTAATTTTGGTTGTTTTCAAGTCTTAGGGGAGTATTTTTGGTCATTTTTTAAGTTTTGAGGGTATTTCGGTCATTTTTATGGTTTTATGGTTCTAAGGGTATTTTGTGGCACCAATAAGTCTTCAATAATGAAAACATTTCATTGCTATTAGGACTTTCTCAGACTTAGCTAGTGGAGGCTCTGCTGACTCAAATGAGACTCACACTTATCATTGTGATCGATATGCTAAACTCTCAATGACAAAACTATTTTGATAATTTTTTTAAAAAGGACTTGGCTGTTTCTTTTAGAGAAAATCGGTCAATTGTGCTTATTGTTTTTAGCTTTTCTATTGGTAATTTTTGTTATTGTGGAAATTTTTTGGGATGTTTATTTTGTTTTAGATGGGTCTAAATGTAATAATAATTTTATGAAACAAAATTGCATAGACACTTTAGATGAGTGGTTATACCCGTGTCGGACATAGTCATTTGACACTTCTGCGCACGTGGATCTAATGAAAATGCCTAAAAATATATAAGTAGCCAAGAACTCTCTGATGCTTAAGTCAGTTTTCTCTCTTGAACTCAGGAATTCCAACTCTATAAGTGGTGAAAAACTTACTTTGAATTCATATGGCTAATTCCTTTTATAGTGAGCTTTGGAGTGGTTACTTGTTTAGTAATTTCCTCAACGTGGATGGAAGCTAGAAGGTTCAAACTTAACTTCTACAACTGCCATCAGAAGTTAAGAACTTAGTCGAAATTTAGAGCGATGAATAAGAATTTTGCTCCAACTTCAAAACAGTAGAACATGGTCCGAATCATAAATTTTTGGATATAGATTTACTCTGAAAATTTCTAAGTGTTTGGCAGTCGTCCAGGTGACTCCATGCTGGACGACCTTCTTGCACTTAGATGACCTTTCTGGTCTTGGATGACACTATGGATGAATTGTCACATGTGATGTTGGAATTGCACAATGTGAGGATGGAACCGTCAAATGTGAGAAAAAAGTAAGGGAACCACCAAATGTGAGAAAATAACTGTCATATGTGATATTAGAACTGCATAAAGTGAGGATGAAACCGTCAAGTATGAGAAAAAAGTAAGAGAACCACCCAATATGACAAAAGAATTGTCACATGTGATGTTGGAACCGCACAATGTGAGGATGGAACCGTCAAATGTGAGAAAAAAAAGTAATGGAACCACCAAATGTGAGAAAAAAATTATCACATGTGATGTTGGAACTGCATAATGTGAGGATGAAACCGTCAAATGTGAGAAAAAAGTAAAGGAACCACCAAATATGAGAAAAGAACTGTCACATGTGACAAAAATAGAACAGATGCGATGTTGGTACTGCTTAATATAACGATGGAACTATCAAATGTGAGAAAACAATTGTCACATGTGATGTTGGAATTGCACAATGTGAGAATGAAATCGTCAAATGTGAAAAAAAAAAAAAAAAAAAAAAAAAAAAAAAAAAAAAGAACCACCAAATGTGACAAAAGAACTGTCACATGTGATGTTGGAACTGCAAAATGTAAAGATGGAGCCGTCAAGTGTGAGAAAAAAAAAAAAAAAAGAACCACCAAATGTGACAAAAGAACTGTCACATGTAATGTTGGAACTGCAAAATGTAAAGATGGAACTGTCAAGTGTGAGAAAAAAAATAAGAGAACCACCAAATGTGACAAAAGAATTGTCATATGTGATGTTGGAACTGCAAAACGTAAAAACGGAACCATCAAGTGTGAGAAAAAAGTAAGGGAACCACCCAATGTGACAAAAAATGGTCACATGTGATGTTAAAACTGCACAATGTGAGGATAGAACTGTTAAATGTGAAAAAAAAAGTAATAGAACCACCAAATGTGACAAAAGAACTGTCACATGTGATATTGGAACTGCACAATGTAAGGATGGATACGTCAAATGTGAGAAAAAAAGTAAAGGAACTACCAAATGTTAGAAAAGAATTATCACATGTGATGTTAGAACTGCACAATGTGAGGATGAAATCGTCAAATATGAGAAAAAAGTAAGGGAACCATCAAATGTGAGAAAAGAACTGTCACATGTGATGTTGGAACTGCACAATGTGAGGATGGAACCGTCAAGTGTGAGAAAAAAGTAAGGGAACCACCCAATGTAACAAAAGAACTATCACATGTGATGTTGAAACCGCACAATGTGAGGATGAAACCATCAAATGTGAGAAAAAAAAGTAAGGGAACTACAAAATGTGAGACAAGAACTATCACATGTGATGTTGGAACTGCACAATGTGAGGATGAAACCATCAAATGTGAGAAAAAAGTAAGGGAACCACCAAATGTGAAAAAAGAACTGTCATATGTAATGTTAGAACTGCACAATATGAGGATCGAACCATCGAATGTGAGAAAAAGTAACCTAGTATTACAGGTTACCTACTATTGGGTACCGTACCCCCTATTTTTTTGGGGTACAGTAGAATTACTCTTATTTCACAATTTTTACCTTAAAATAAGTATTTACTTTAATGTCAAAGTAGGAAAGAGAAGAGAGAATAAAAAAGAAATTTAAAAAAAAAAATTACATATTATCCATTTTGCATTTTAATGGGTCGTACATAACCCAATCAGAATGCTTTTACAGAAGTTTGGAGCCAAAAAACTTTAGAAATTATTGGTTAACAATAATTACCAACCTTAAAATTTAATGATATTTCTTCTCCATTTAAAACTAGAAGATTTGAAGTCAACTTATAAAAGATCAAGATTTGTGTAGATTTGATGGGATCATTTAATATATTTTTTTTATCGCATATGGAAAACAAAAGTACTGAAGAGAATTTAATGATGGCCTTCTAATGATTTACACGCCAACCCATGTATCATTAAGAAGGTAATTATGAGATAAAGAAAGGTTAATATATCCATTAAATACTAGGACTTTGAGTTTGGCTATAACCCCTCGTGCACGTTGCTTGTGCAAAGCTCTAGAGCTAAGAGAAATGGTCCACACCCTATAATTGATTTCAATTATTAACCATTTCAAAGGTACCCTTTTTTTAAAGGACTAATCGTTTCAGGCAAACAAAAGGGTACTTTTTTTTTATAAACAAACAAAAGGGTACTTAGCACTTAAAAACTAACGTACTGTATACGGCATTTTTAATTAAATGCTATGCTCTCCAAACGATTTATCATTCTTCAACAATCAACCATTTTTTTTCGTTTCTAATTACAATTAATGTTGGTTGTTGAACAAATTCTTTGCAAAAATTTGGTCCATGACCTTGATTTTTTAAATTTTGGTAACAGAAACATGTGTTAATCCAAAAATTAAAACACATAAACTTGTTAAAACCTAATCCCAACAAAAATTTCTATTATCTTTTGACCCCAAAACAAAAGTTTACAAGTTTCTCGGATTTTTTTTTCCTTGAGTGTTGGTGGAGTTTTCTTGTAATATTCAATTTTCAATTAATTTTTCTTTTTGAAATAGAAGCATATCATTCATTTACTCAACAAAATTAGCATCTTGGTACAAAGCTTCTCTAGCTAATGGAGGAACATCCAATATATATTACATCCAATTTTCAATTAATTAAATGACCATATTACACTAATTTTACCATTGAGTCATGGAAAACACTAACACATACTAATTATTAAATTAAAACTATAATTCCACTCAAGGGTTTACTAAGTCACTGATTCAGCAGTGGATCATTGCTCAAACCATGATTTATTTAAAATTAAAATAAAACTTAAGAATTTTTTTAAATCTAATTAAAATTTATATATCAGTTTTCAAGTATTAAATTTTTTTTGATATACTCACAATAAAAGATATAAGAATAGAATTTATGTTTGAATACAATATTATTTATTGAGCACTCTTTGTATAAGAAAAGCCTAAAGAGCTCAACAAATTTTTTTTTTCGACTGAAATGAACAAATCCTTAAGTTACAATATATAAATATATCAAGTTAATATTCAAACAAATACCTAAATTATAAGTCATAAAAAAAAATATTGAGTTTAACTTAATAAAGAAGTATATAATCAAAAGATGCAATTATCAAAGGAATATTAGACCACTATATATTCTTGGCGTATCGGTCACTTCACAAGAGGTTTGAGAGAGGGAGTAAAAACCGAGATTCAAATTTCCAGAAAACAGTTTCACACATATACACTTAAACAAATATTGAGAAGATCAATACAAATAGAATTAAAAATAATTCATATGAAGAAAAATATTATTGAAAAAGTAAAAAAAAAAAAAAAAAAAAAAAAAAAAAAACCATTTCTAAACTAACCCACAAAAAATCATGGAAGATATAATATTCAATTGTTATCCCTATATAGCATTTTTCTTTTCTCACATAAGATGAAATTTGTCAAAATATTTATTTTTAAAAATAGATAGATAAGTGATTTGAGTATATGAAAAACCTTGGTTTAAAATATTCATTCGGGTTGAACATATTCAACTGGGTTATATACTTAAATAGTATCATTAAAGACTCAGATTGACTTAAGTATTGGGTTATTGATTCACAATCTGACTGATTGGGTTGGTCTGAATTTGATAACTATGCACTAACATCATGAAATTTTACTTATGTATGTGACAAAATGTATCCACAGATTAACTCATTCAAATCCGCACATAGTTAGGCTTTTTTGGCTATACACCACTGTCAATTTCTTTAAAACCTTCTCCCCTCTCCCCTTCTGTGTGTGTAGTCCAAAAAAAAAAAAAAAAGAAAAAAAAATGAAGAAGAAGATAATTACTCACCTAATTAATGAGTTTAACTGAAACTGACCCATATACTATTTATTTAAAATGGGTATTATAAACCCTATGGATTAGCAATTGGTCCCATTAGAAAACTCTTTAAAATATTGACTTTACTCAATAATCATAATCTCCTAAACCAACGTACCCCTAAACCTTTAAAATGACTAAAGTACTTCCCCAAAACCTCTAAAATCTTCAAAATCACTTAAATACCTTTAAAACCTCAAAAATCATCAAAATATCTACAAGGACCAAAATACACATGAAACCTAACATGGTTGAAATACCCTTAAAAGCTCCAAAGAATTATTGAAATTACCAATATATCTCTAAAACCTCTAAAATGGTCAAAATGCATCCAAAATGACCAAAATATTTTTAAAACTTCTAAATTAACCAAAATATCTATGAAACATCCATGATATCAAAATATCTAATTAAAACCAATAAAATGACCAAATTACTTCCGAAACATCTAAAACTGTCAAAATACACTAAAAACTTCACAACAACTAAAATACCACTAAAATAGTGAAAATGACTAAAATATACCCATAAACTCCAAAATATTGCTAGAACTTAAATGATCGAAATATCTCAAAAAAAAAAAATGATTGTGGTCTTAAGTATAGGTTTACCAATAAAAAAAAATAATAGTCATTTAGCAGTTACAAAATGATATTTTTTTTAATAGTTTTTTCCTCTCTTGCCAGATTTGGCTAGATCGAATCTTGATCTTGTTGGATTTGGTCGATGTTCTTGTATATCATCGATCAGGTCAAGTTGGTTGGGTTTTGGAGATGGAAATCTAACACTCGACTCTTTGGCTTCGGTTCTTAGAGGTGAAGACTCGCGTTTGACCAATTGGAGTTTTGGATCAGGAGGGTTATGGGTCGACATTGGGCAGTTTTTTCGATTTGTTGGGTTCTAATCAGGTCCGGACACCTTAATTATAGGTATATAAATATAGGTTGTAACGTGTGAGAGATGCTACTTAAACATTATAAGAATGGAGAATATTTTAAAGTAAAATAAAATTGGGCTTAAGAAGGCTATGAGTAAGGGACAGACCATACATTATATTTGATTTTATAAAAACAATTATTGAAGAGTTGGACCGAGCGAGAAAGTCTTGCTTGATCGAGAAGGATTGGTCACATTAGTGAGGTGCATTTCTCCTCGATGAGACAACTGCAAAAAGTGTTTTTTTTTTTTTTTCACAGAAAAAAAAAAAAAAAAATGAGGGAGACGAGTCTTTTTGTGTCCCTAATGACTAGCAAAAACCCAAGAAATTTTTTAAAATTATTTTAAAAGCACAATTGCACAAATCACCTTTCAATGTACATTTTTAGTTACAGCTCTTCATTTTATAAAAATCAACAACCATATTTAGTTTTTAGGGTAAATTCCACTCACACTCCCTAAGGTTTGGGCTTATGCCAACCAGGTCCATGAGATTTCAAAATTGACTACTTTAGTCCCTAAAGACAACTTTGTCCCTAAACACCGTTAGCCCTTCGTCCCTCTCTCTCTCTCTCTCTCTCTCTTTCTCTCTCTCTCTCTCTCTCTCTCTCTCTCTCTCTCTCCTTAGATCTCTTCTCTTCAATTTACTCACCCATCAATGTAGGAAACATGTTGTTGTTGTTGGGACTTATGCCCTAAAATCCAATTTATTGGCATGTCATAAATAATTAAATTGTTTAATTATATAGTACTATTTATAAATGAACTAATGAGACATTATCATAGTCATTAAGATGCATTTTATGTGATTTATGTAATTTAGTTACAGAAGATATAAATCACAAGTTCCTTGTAAACTCAAAATATAGTTTGTAGTCGGTAATGAAATTGGACATTTCATCTGTGAAAACTATAACACATCAACTAAGATAGTTTGTCTTGATCATGGAAGTGGAGACTTCTAGTTAATGTGTTGATGTGTCTTAAGTGTTAAGACATATTGAACTGGATCGCTGTAAGATTAATTATTTAATCAACAACTGTCACCTAAATGAAATCTCACCACTTCTAATTTCACAGACTCTCAATGCTAAGAAGATAGTGAACCTGATTATGAAATGTAGGTTACTTTGATATATCAAGAGTGAGATCAAATATTAACAGTTAAAACCTCAATATGTTGAGTAACCACATGTAGTGTTGAGTAAACACATATTCTCAAGATGAAATTCATAATCTTTTTTTATAGAGACACGAAATATCCCCTTGGGATAAGTTTAATGGGAATTGGTTATTTAGGGCACCCACTTTAGTAAGGAGTTACTAAAGTTTAAATTTATTGAAATCAGATTTCAATAAATATGAATAACTAAAAGATTAAACCAGGTACTCAAGGATAAAATAGTTGTTTACAAAGTGACAATTCATTATGATTTTGTTCATTATGGATATTTCATGGAGAGGTCAAATGATATTATTAGAGTCTTGGGATATAATTTATTAATAAGGTTTAGAGTGCAATTAAATTTATATAGTGGTATCAAATATAATTAATAGTAACTTTGGACTTGTCAAGAGTTAACAGATAAGCCCAATGCCCATTGGAGCTAGAGTCTTATTTATTCCCTTTGGTCTCATTTCAAGCCAAAAACTAAAACCCAATTGGGCAGGCCCAAAAGGCTAATCCAATTAGATAATCAGTTTTTATTTAATAAGAGTAATTAAATAAAGTAACTGCTAAGGTAGTTAGAATGTATGTATGATGAAAAGAAAAGAAAACAATTTTTCTCTACAATGAGAAGAAGAAGAAAAAATATCTTTTATAAAAAAAAAGAACTTTTCTTTTGAGAATCAACGTACGTAAAGACTAATTGAGAGATCACTTATCTTGGGCACCATGTGGAATTGGGATGTTAATTAAAGGTATTCTCAAGTCTTGGTTATGAATTTCACTGCATCAAGGTGTGCTTGCTATTCTTTGTTATAGAATTCAAGGTTACATGTTATTTCTCATGAGTGAAGTAGATCCATGTTTGTTGCTTCCGCTGTATGTTTTGTATGAGATGCAAAACCAGATTTTCCAACAATCGATATCAGAGCAGTCTTCAATATCATGCTTGTATAACATGTAATTGAGTTTTAGAATTAAAGAAAAACCATTTTCTTGGTTTTTTTATTTTCTGCAGAAAAGTTTCTACATAATTGTGTCTTTGACTATATGCCATGTTTTATGTATGAGATATATATAATGGTTCGTGTTATTCCATGAAACCCATGATCATGTCTTTTGTTTATGGTGTCGTGTCATGCTTTTATATTCATGGAATTCGTATGTTATCAGGATTGAAATGCTTTATATGGTATCCAGATTGATAACCTTGGATTGTTTTTAAATAGGATTCAAGGCCTAACTTCATTTGGGTTGATAATATATAGGATTCATGGCTTGATACACACACACACTGATATTGATACTCTCATGTTAATACTAGAATTAAAATATTTTGGTTACTAGTTAAAATCCTTTAATGAAATTTATTCCTAATGAGATTAGGATTATGTTTTCAAGGTTTCTAGCATTATTATGGTTCTTGATCTTGATATTGAAAACCCTAATGTTTGATCTATAAATCTTCGTTGATAAAATCAAAAGGTGTTTTTGATGAAAGAACAATGAAGCTGTCAAAAACGGTTAACAAAAAATTCCGAGAAAAATTCAATTTTGCGAGTTTGAATTGATCGAGAATTTCTTTCAATCGATTAAATGTTCTTTTCAATTGATCGAAGAGGAATCAAGAACCGATAGATTCAGGTAGAAACTCTATGACGATATACTTCATTGTCTTGATTGATCAAGAATCCCTTTCGATTGATCGAATGTTCTTTTCGACTGATCGAATAGGAATTGAGAATCAATCGAATGAGATAGTGACTTTTTGATGTATTTCTTCATTTTTTCGATTGATCAAGGAAAAGATTTGACCGATTGAAGGTATTGGATTTTGAATTTTCACTTGCTTTTTGATTAAGTGTTAAAACTTTGATAAAAGGTGTGGTGGGCCTTTTTGCAATGTTGGGCTGGGCTACCTCCTGTTGTACTGGGCCTAAGTGTTTTGAGTAAGGGAGTTGAGACTGGTCCAGCTTATGCACAAACTATGCCTTGTTTGCCAAGAACTTCGTTCACATGCTCATGGCAGGAGAAGCTACTTCAGATGAGTCATGACAAGCAGACATGATAATAATAATAAAAGAAAGTACTTTTGCCTTTAGACAAAGTGAATAAATAATCCCCAATTAAAATGATAATCACAATGATAAGAAACACCTTGTAAAGAAAATTGTGGAAATAAATAGGTAAGACATGAGTTAGCAAAAGAAAGAAAAAGATCAATCTGTTATGCCAAGTTATGTCACAGGACAAAGACCAAGGAGGGAAACCGTTTTCCTCAATACGAATAATCTCCCAGGGAAAATCCTACCATGGAAATTAATCACTTTGAGGGAAGCGGACCTGGATGGCTTGTGCCCAAAAGAATCCTTTGCTTTTGACAGAGAGCAAGATTTTTAGAGGGAGAGAGGGGATCAACCTATTGGTGCACGCCTGCCATTCAATTGAGGATCTCTCTGTTTTCTTTCCTTATTTTCTAATTTTCCTTTTCTCTTTCTTTCTCTTCTTTTCTCAGTACTTCTTTCCGTCTTGTGATTTTCTCCTAGAGGTTACTATTACCGTAATCATTCTCCCCTACTGTGCACGGCAAGGGTCCTTTATTTAGTGTCTGCTATGACTGGCTTTTACTATTTTAGCCTTTAACTACTTTTGTTTGGTTTGGGTGTCCTTGCTGACCACCACTAGTTTGTCAGTCGCTCAACCAGCACCATTTTCCTATGCTGGCTATGCCACTCTCCATCACCAGACAAAGAAAACTATTTTGTTTGTTTGTTTTCCGTGACACTCTTACCTGCTATGGTGTGGGTGCTCTCTCTCTCTCTCTCTCCATCCCTCATGGCATGCGCCTAGTGGTTCCAACTCATCCTTCTTTATTTTGGGCGGTATGTCATCCCAGTAGGACATTTCCCCCAAAAAAGCCTAAGCAAGAACCTCATAATAGGTTTTCCCCTCTCCCCACCGCCAGACCATACCCTCTTACCTCTGACTCATGACCCACCACCTCTTGTATTGACTAGGTATAAGCTGGTGAAATCTGAGCCTTGGGCGTGCTCAACTTCTGCATGTGTCCAAAACTTGCCCGCTGTGTTTGCCATGGTGTGAAGGCTCATCTGCAGGACATTTCCAACTCATCCTTACTTCTTTTGGGCGGAATATCATTCCAACAAGACATTTCCCCCAAAAGAGCCTGAGCAGGAACCCTAGAATAGGTTTTCCCCTCTCCCCACGGCCAGACCATACCCTCTTACATTTAACTCATGACCCACCGCCTCTTGTATTGGCTAGGTACAAGCTGGTGAAGTCTGAGCCTTGCGCATGCTCAACTTTTGCGTGTGTCCAAAACTTGCCCGTTGTGTTTGCCATGGTCTGGAGGCTCATTTGCACATCCTGCCACCAATCCTTGACTTCTTATGGAATGAGCTATTTTCTAATTCCTCATTCTCTATAGCCCACTCCCTTTAAGGGCTAGGCTTTGCCTGATTGTGGACTTTTCTTCCTTCAGCCTATTCTTTTGTTCCTTTCTGCAGTCTTGCTACCATTTCCTGCCATACCATTCTGCCATTCTTGCTGTGATGTTATTTGACCCTAGCCTGCTAGGCCTCTTGAGTCTATTGCTTATTCTTTTCTCAATGACTCAATATGGTCATTTGGGTTTTGTATTACATTACTTGTGGGCTCTTTTGTCCTATTTATTTCCTCTTGGGTATCTTTGGCCCATTTGCTTTCCTTGGGCTTCCTTGGCCCTTTTTCTAACTTTGCGTTCCCATGGACTTTTACTAACTCCTTTGGGCTTCCCTGGCCCAATTACCTTATCCTTCATCCTTGGGACTTATAGGCTTGCCATCAACCCCTTACTTTCTTTGCTTGCATTACTTTGGGCTTGCTGCGACCCATTCTCACATTTCTACATCACATACTGTCCATGGGTATGCTACTTCTCTCTCTCCAGGTTCCTTTAGGCCCATTTGCTTCCTCAAGGCCCATTTGTTTATTTAATGGGCCTATGATCCATTATTCCTGACACCTATGCTTAATGGTTTTTCTATCCACTTACTAACTCTTTTTAGCCTATGTTGCTGGGTTTCTTCCTTCTACTGGCTTCCCAAAATGAGCATCAAAAAAAGGCAAGGTTGTGTGTGATGAGATTACACATGTTTCTATATAAAGTGATTAATTTTTATAGTCCTCAAAAGTTAAGGACATTTATTAATCATTATCTAACTAAAAGACCTAATGAGATCAAAGATGTTAGTAAAGATGTTAGTTAAATAGAACTCTTAGTCCTAATTTGTTTAGGACCTCTCTTTTACGAAACATTCATATGAGATTGAAATTGTTGTATGATTAAAAGTTTTAATGAGATTAAAGCTTTAATTAAAAGGTATAAGTTTCTAATGAGATTAGAATATTTTATTTAGTAAATTAAGGATAGAGTTCTTTATAACTAATTTTTGATCCATTAGAGTTTAAGGAATCATAAATAGCTTAGGACTTCCATTTTTGTTAGTGATTCTAATGAGATTAGAGTCTTCAACAAGTGCAAGGTTATTAGTTGTGATGGGATCCCAATTATTTAAAGAAAAACCCAAATAACGAGTGGGAGTGCTAAAATAACCCTTTTGTTAAGTTTGTTGTAATGTGAGTAGGTACCTTGTCTTGGCCTTGAGCCTTGCATTCCATGTGGAGGGTATTTACTTCACAGATTACCTGAATAAACTTTTTTGTGATTACTTGAATATTCGTTACACTATTGTGACGTGACTTAGTAAGATCACCTCGAATTTAAACAATTAAATACATTTAATGTGTAGGGTTAAAATTGTGATAAGATCACAATGATTTCAAGAAAATTCACTTGTTTTAAAATTTCTAGTGGGAGAGAGATACAAGGGTTGGATCTCACAGCCTCCATTATCGGTTCATAGTAGTGTGGGCAAGCACCTTGTCTTGGCATATATGCCTCGCGATCCCAAAGGAGGGTGTTTACTTCATTGTACTACAAGATTGAACTTACCCATTTAAAATAGTGTGAACAAGCACCTCATCTTAGCATATATGCCTTGCGATCCCAAAGGAAGGTGTTTTATTTCATGGTACTACAAGTTTAAACATTATAAGGGAGATGAAATGTGGCTACAGATGATTCTAGATAATGGTGTACACTAGACTAATGTTAACCTCCCAAAGGAGCTACGTCATTATTACTTAGAGGCTAAAGTTAATACGGCAAATTATTTTTGTTTGGTATAAGTTACCATGATAGCATTAATAATGAGAATAGTTCTCGCTTGATCATAGTGGTTGGTATTCACTCTATGTTGAGGAATACTAATTGCGGGATTAGGTTGTTGTTGCACCTAGTATTGTATGGTTTTCGGGTTCCATACTATATGGTTATGGATGCAAAATAATAATGTCCTTGTATTTATGTTCATAGTCTCAAAATAAAGTTGTCATAAATTTTTGTTCTCTAACTACTATTTTAATTGAATCACATTAACTATAAAATAATTTTGGACATGATGCTTAAAGGAGCTGAAGTACATAAATATGTTTCGATTCAACATTGTCATAATTTCCTATATATGATGCATTTAGGGAAGATAGCTTATGATGTGATCATAGTCTCCATTGAAATGCTAAAATGTTACATTGGCTTCTATCTCAATTGTGCTACAGCATGAGATGCAAGAGTTAGTACTAGACTTAGGCTTTATATTAAGTTTAAATGAGATGTTTGGTATGAATCATATTGAGTGCTAAGAAAGGCTTAAGGAGTTCGAATTCTATATCATTTTATGAAAATGCTTTATTTTTAAATGAATTGGAATTCTTGGATGTAGAGATTAAATGTTAATCTCATATGGATATAATCCACAAGTCCTTGTTAGAATCATTTAATCAAGTCAAATTGTTTTGAAAGTAAATTCTTTTTATGTTATCTGAGTTGATAAGTGAGTTATATGCAACGGAAGACATCCTAAAAGCTAAGGCTAGGATCAATATGATTTAATTCAAATTCTTAGCCTGAACCGAAAGTTAAGGGTGGTAAGAAGAGGAATTATAATACCAAACAGTTGGACAAGCTAGTTGCCCTAGTAGTTGCCAAAAGGAAATTAAACTCAAAAGTATGACCAAAAGGAAAGTGTTTTAGTTTTGGTAAAGTTGAGCATTGTTCATGATTGTTTTCTAGATGGAAATTTACATGACATTTTAAAGAGAAATTTCTATCCTTTGATATTGTATATATTGGCACTTATGTCTAGATCTTATTAATCTAAATGATATTCAAGATTGGTGAAAGATGAGCTTTTAGAACAATTATTTTGTTATATTCCCAGTCTATGAATTTTATTTAGAGAATAATATGATCTAGGGCTCCTTTTTGTAAAGGAATGAAGTTCCAATGACTTCTTTAAGTCAGTACATACATAAAGGAGGAATAGGGCTCTTTTAAAGGTAAAATGTTCTAGAAGAAAAATGTTTGAATTTGTTGTAGAACAACTATAAAATACATTTAGAAATGAGATGGCTGTGTTAGATACACCACAAGACATTATTCTATAGGTAACTATTACACCAGTATAATATCATAGTGGAAGGATTATCAATTACCAAATAAATTCATACTTTTGGAATAAACTTTTGAAGTCATTCCACAAGGATATGAATTTGATCCCTGGTCCTACATAAAGGCAATAGATGATATGAATATGGATTACTGGATCAAGGTTATGTGAATAGAATTAGATTCTATTTAAAGTATAGAACTTGTAGAGGCACCTAGTGGCAGTAAGCCTATTGTTTTCAAATAGGTCTACAAGAAAATGAGATTGATAGATTAGAAGGTGTAAACCTTCAAAGTCAAGACTAGTGGTGAAAAGATTTATTTAGAAAGAAATGGTTCTACTATGAAAAGATTGTTTCACCAATAGTCAAGTTTGACTCTATCTAGATTCTCTTATTCATTATATTTCATTTGGATGAAATATGACAATGGATATCAAGAAAGCTTCTTTTAGTAGCAATCTTGAGAAAGACATCTATATGATGTAACTAGACTTGTTCCTAGCAAAGAACTAGTAGTGTTTAGTATGCAAGTTGCTTAAAGTCCATTTATGGACTAAAGCAAGCATCTGAATCATAAAATATCATCTTTGATCAAGCAATCAAATTGTTTGATTTTGATAAAGTATTAAAAGGTTTTATGTGTGTAAAAGGTATATAGAATAATAAATTTCTTAATATATGTTGATGACATTCTAATAATTTAGAATGATGTTGAATTATTGTCATTAAGAGTGTTTTTTGTTGTCTTGTCTAGTTTAATATAAAGTACTTGGGGAAGACTGGTCACATCCTAAGAATTAAACTTTGTTAAAATTCAGAAATTAGGATGTTGGTTCTATTTCAAAATGCCTAAATAGATTAGATTCTAACCAAGTATAACATGTAATACTTCAAGAAATGATTATTTCCTATTAAGTTTGAAGTTCCTTTACAAAGGACTATAGTCCTAAGACATATAAAATGAAGAGCATATTAATACGTTTCCTTATACCATATCAATAGGAAGTCTTTATGTTATGCTATATACTAGGCTAAATATCTATTTTGTGGTGGGCATGATATGTAAATATCAATTGAATCTAAGATCACTTAATATAGTGGGAGTAAAGCATATACTCAAATATCTTAGGAGAATGAGGGATTATATGCTTGTCTACCAAAGTGAGAATTTGATTGTTACTAGCTGTACAAATACTGACTTATAGTTTGATTGTGATTCATGAAGTTGGACTTTAAAATATGTGTTCATCCTAGGTGGTGAAGATACATATTAAGCGTAAGTATTATCTCATTAGAGAGATATGAGTACGTGAGATGTAGTAGTAGAAAATATAATTTATGCAATAAATCTGGCTGAAACTTGTTTCCAAACCTTGCCTTAGAGTGATTGTGAATTACTCTAAAGGGAAATAAGTGTTGGATATATGGTAAATTGTCTTTGAGGGCAATTGGGAGATTGTTGGAGTTTATGCCCTAAAATCCAATTTATTGGGTATGTCATAAATAATTAAATTGTTTAATTATATGAGACTATTTATAAATGAACTAATGAGACATTATCATAGTCCTTGAGATGCATTGTATGGGATTTATGTAATTTAGTTACAAAAGATATAAATCACAAGTTCTTTGTAAACTCAAAATATAGTTCGTAGTCGGTGATGAAATTGGGCATTTCATCTGTGAAGACTATAACACATCAACTAAGATAGTTTGTCTTGATCATAGAAGCAGAGACTTCCAGTTGATGTGTTGATGTGTCTTAAATATTAAGACATATTGAACTGGACCGCTGTGAAATTAATTATTCAATCAACAACTGTCACCTGAATGATTAATCTCATAACTTCTAATTTCATAGACTCTTAATCTTGAGAGGATACTGAACTCGATCATGAATCATGAAATGTAGATTATTTTGATATATCAGGAGTGAGATCTAATATTGACGATCAAAACCTCAGTATGTTAGGTAATCACACGTAGTGTTAGGGGAACACATATTCTCAAGATGGAATCCATAATCTCTTTTTATAGAAACACAAAATATCCCCTTGAAATAAGTTTGATGGGAACTGGTTATTCAAAGCGCCCACTTTAGTAAGGAGTTACTAAATTTTACATTTATTGACATCAGATTTCAATAAATATGAATAACTAAAAGATTAAATCGGGTACTTAAGGATAAAATAGTTGTTTACAAAGTGATAGTTCATTATGACTTTGTTCACTATGGATATTTCTTAGAGGGGTCAAATGATATCATTAGAGTCCTAGAATATAATTTATTAATAAGGCCTAGAATGCAATTATATTTATATAATGGTATTAAATATAATTGATGGTAACTTTAGACTTGTCAAGAGTTTACAGATAAACCCAAGGCTCATTGGAGCTAGAGTTTTATTTGTTTCCTTTGGTCCCATCTCAAGCCACAAACTAAAAATCAATTAGGCAGGCCCAGAAGGCTAACCTAATTAGATAATTAGTTTTAATTTAATAAGAGTTATTAAATAAAGTAACTACCAAGATAATTAGAATGTACATATAATGAAAAGAAAAGAAAACAGTTTTTCCCTACAACGAGAAGAAGAAGAACAATATCTTTTTTTTAAGAAAATAACTTTTCTTTTGAGAATTAACATACATAAAGACTGATTGAGAGACCACTTATCTTGGGCACCATGTGGAATTGGGATGTTGATTAAAGGTATTCTCAAGTCTTGGTTTTGAATTTCATTGCATCAAAGTACGCTTGCTATTCTTTGTTTTAAAATTCAAGGTTACATGTTATCTCTCATGAATGAAGTAGATCCGTGTTTGTTGCTTCCGCTATATGTTTTGTATGAGATGCAAAACCAGATTTCCCAACAATTGTAACATAGAAACTAAGCAAAGAATCAGAATGGGTGTGCTTGAATATAGAGAAAAATAGAACATTGAGGAACAGAATCGAGGAGATTGGGAGAAAGATTGGATTCTTTTTGCAGTTTGGAGATTTTTTTTCTTCTTCTTCTTTTGCTTATTTATTGCCTCTCTCTCTCTCTCTCTCTCTCTCTCTCTCTCTCTCTCTCTCTCTCTCTCTCTCTCTCTCTCTCTCTCTCTCTCTCTCTCTCTGTGAAAATGTGAACTAAGCAAAGACATACTCAAATCCAAAAAACCTAGCAAACCCACCACCATATCTCAACCCATAACCACCTACATTATAAATCTACCCAATCTCTAACCTTAGATCTACCATAACCACCACCTCAGCAACAAAACTCAAATCCCAAAAAAACCCCAACAGACCCACCAGGGCACCACCATATCTCAACCCACAATGACCCCCACTACAAATATACCTATATCAGAACCCATTACCACCATTGAAAACCACCATTGGCCACGAACTCACCCAAATCCAAAAAACCTTTAGTAAACCCACCACTCCATTGGAACCCACAAACACTATTGCTGCAAATCTAACTTAGCCCATAAATCTATTAGTTGAGACCACAACCACCATCTCAGCACCATCGCTACAAAGCCCACAACCACAAACCAACACCATAAATTAGAACTCAAAACCATTGCGAACCCATGCTCACACCACCCAAATCAAACCATTGTCGACCATCGCCCTCAAGCTCCTCTTACTTGCCTTCAAGAACGTCGTCACAATGTTAGGTGTGGAGGACCTAGACGCGAGAAAGAGATAAGCTTGAGAAAAAAAAGAGTAATGGAGACTAACAGAATTAGGATTAAATTTTCTTTAGGGACTAAAGTGGTCAATTTTAAAGTCTTATGGATCTGGTTGGCATTAGACCAAACCTCAGAAAGTGTAAGTGGAATTTACCCTAATTTTTATCAATTACAAAATTTTGCACATCTTTTCAAGAAATTTATAGTATTCTCCAAATTTTCTGTTTTCCGTAAAATATTTTAATATAAGTGAATTTTTCTCTCCCCATCCAAATTCTCCATTTGAATTGAGGGGAATGGAAAATTAGACACCCCTCCAACCCCTTCACTCTCTTTAAATAGGCATTCCAATAGGCTTATAATTAAACTCCCCTTATTCCGCCCTCTCTCCTACCGTCCATCCAAATTCATTGTAAATCTCGTGGGGCGGATCGGTTGCATTGACAATAGCATGCTCAAAATCGCATCCATATTTCTCTCTAGGTAGATTGAGTGAGAGATCACTAGGTTTTTCATGTTAATCAACCAAAGTTAGGACCGAAATTAGAGAAAAGCTTGAAGCATTGGGTTGCCGAGAAAGAGATGACGGAAGAGAGTGGGAGAAGGCTGTATTTATTTAGTTGTTTTTCTTTTTCTTATCATTTTACATCTTATTTCCTTTTTAAATATTTTAATGTACTCTAATTATAGTATATATTATTTTTACTTTTACTCAAATTGAGTTAAACAACGAAAATATTTGATGTATTTGAGGGTGTAAATTGCATATTTTCATAGTCGAGAAATTGATCTAGAAATTACCCCAATTTCCAAGAGTGTAAAGTAAAATGCACTTGAACTTTTGATTCTTTGAATACTTATTAAGCTATTTTGTTCATTTCATTTCAACTTATCACAACCTGGGCTCTGTACGTAGCTTAATTTCCTTCTGAATGCCTTGTTGAGTTAGTTGGGCCTAACCCATAATCCCATATATCCTATTTTATATGATCATTTCAATGGCAGAAAGAAGTTAAAAGAACAGGACCATTAGAGCCGTGGGTCTGTGTTTTTGTCTTGTGTCTAAAAGGTAATCGCCCTGGCAACATCACTTTCCCTCAAAATTCTCGTAACCTTTTTTAGGGTTACTGCTTTCCAAACCCAGAAACAAACAACCAATGAACAACCATACATCCTTAACCAATACTTCAAAGAAGAAAAACAGAACCCAAAACCATAAGTGGGACAAACAGAGCCTTTTGGATCCAAAGTCAACGCAAAGATAGCTACCAAACAAACACTAAGAATGTCTTTGGAGTATATTATCTACATGAACTATGAAAAAAAAAACAAAAAACCCAAAATGTCAACAGCAACAAATTAACCAGCTTTTATTATAAAGAAAACAAACTTGGAGGACAAAGACATAAAATTAAACACAAAATGATAAATGGAACAGCTCAGGCTTTACTTGCAAGAAAGTCAAATATAAACATGTAGAGAGTAGCTACAGTAAGCTAAATATAACAAGAACATAAGATCTCCATCAGAAGAAGTACATGACAAGTTTGATTAATTAATCTTGCGAAAACCCTAAAGATCAACTTTGAGTTACTTTCACTGTCAACAAGAAACAAAATGCTGTTAATTTTTTGAGCTAGTAACTAGTAAAAGTGACAGGTTTCTGGAAAGAGCTCAACCATTCTGAACCCTAGCTGCAAATGCATTCAAAAGCTCAGGATACTGAAAGATATCATCCAACATGGACTCCGGCCCAACCTGAAGATTCACCGCTGGCATCTCATAACCAAAGGGCGTAGCTGCTTGTGAGCTAAAAGCCTCGTTTTTGAACCCATTGAAATTCTCAAACTGATGTGGAAGTAGTGGAACCCCTTGATAGTCAAACGAGCAACCAAAATGGTCGTTCTTGATGCCCCTTCTCATTCCCTCGAAAGATTGAGCAACAGACATGTCAGAAATGAGTGGAGGACTGGTTTCAAAGTTGGTGCAAGTTTGTGTTTTTGGAGGGTCACACTTCTTGGACAATGGTTTTGGAAAAAACCCATGAATAACTTCTTCTAATAACCCTGAATCTGAAGGCTCTTTGGGAAAGAACTCGGAGCTGTCACCCAAAGATTGAGTGGGAATTGCTCTATCAGCACCTCCGGTGTTATAACTCTGATTGTTGTCAATAACTGGAAATGACATGGAAGAAGAGTTTGTGAAGGTTTCAGAGATGTTAGAATTAGCAGAGGGATGCACCAAAGAAGACGAAGAGCCATTAAAGTAAGGAAACTGGTCCATGGAAGAGACCAAGGAAGATGGATTCGAAGAAGAAGAAGAGCTAAGAAGATCACAAAGCAGAAGCATATTCAGAGAACCATTTCTCTGGGGTAAAGACCCAGAGAAATCACCATAAGGTGAAGACCAAGTGGGACCAAACTGACGATGATGATTTGGTGGGGTCTTACCAGACGGCTGAGAATGTTTAGCAAAGTTGAAAGAAGGCAAGAAATGGTCGGTGGCAGAGTGATGAGTGGGTGAAGTTGGGTACACGAAATTGGTTCGAGCCTTGAGTCCACGCATGGCTCGAGCTGCACAGTCATAAGCACAAGCAGCTTCCTCAGCTGTGTCAAATGTACCGAGCCAGCGGCGTTCTTTTGATTGTGGGTCCCTGATCTCAGCAGCATAGCGACCCCATGGCCTACGGCGGACCCCACGGTATCTCATGGTGGTACCACCACCACCACCGGTGCTATTGGTTTCTCTTATGGTCCTCTTGTTGTTGGTGTTTGTGGTTGTGGTGGTGGATGAAGTGGTGGTGGGTGGTGTTGTTGTGGTGGATGTGATGGAGGTGCATTTCTTGGTGTTGCGGTGGTTCTGATGGTCAGTGATGGGTTCAGACGTGTGGGTCAGACCGTTTAGCCGCCTAAATGCTTCTTCCATGTTTTTTGTTTGTTTGTGAAGAATGTTCAAGGAGGTTTGAGAAGAAAGGTCGAACTTCGAAGCTATAGCTGATAAAGCCTATGGAATGGAATGAGTCACAGTCAGAGAGTGCTTGGCATTTCCACTGGGGTGTCCGTGGGTGTATATATAGTTGTATGTGTAACTATTATATTATATACACATATTTAAATAAATACAATAAAGTAGTGGAAAAAAAAGAAATAATAATAAATGAAAAAAAGATAATGCACTGACCAAATTTCGAAAAGTAATATCTGTCCTCTTATGTACTATTAGTTTTTGTATTGATTAATTATTTTGAATAAATTTTAAGTATGAATCTATCCTTAAGTTGGGTTAATGTTAATCGGATTCAAAATTTTTAAAAATTGGTCAATTTGTTTTTTTTGAGAAACAAACATACACATATAAAGTAAAGGGAAGGGGGCTCTAACACAAAGGCATATCATAACTCCATTCAAAAGTTGTGGTAATTTTTAAAGAAAAGTGAGGCAAGTTATATTACACACAACACATTCTCTTAAACAATGTGGGACAATTATCCTTTTTTTTTTTTAGAAACAAACACACACAGACAAAAGGGAGAGGAAAAGGGGCTTTAACACAAAGACACTAATAGTTGGCCTAATAGTGTTTAGAGACTAAGTTGACTTTACAGAAGGTTTAAAGTTCGTATTGTGTATCCAAGAGTTAGATTATTTTAGATATATACTATTGTCAGTTTTCTTAAAATTTTTTCTCTTCCCGTATGTGTGTTAAAAATACTTAATATTTTATATAAAAAAAAAAAGTTAGCTTTAGAGACAAAATTTGTTAGTTTTGAAAAGTCTTAAAGAATGGTTGACATTAGCCCAAATATAAGTGTATGTTAACACAACTCCAATTATTCTTTGAAAGGAAAAATAAGTGAAATTATGTTTAAATTTATGAATTCTTAACCACAAGTACTGTTAAAACTGCTCGCAAATTAAATCATAAGGCTATGATTAATTTGACTCTTTTTTTTTTTTTCTTTTTTTTTTTTTTTTTTTTTTGAGTCTTGCACATTTTGTCTCCAGGAGATAAGATAATAATGGGTGTTTTTAATCCATCTCCTCTCGAGGTAGCTCTCTGTTGTCTGTTTTCAGGTAAAAGTAAACGTGATAATGCTCAGCTAATATGTATTATTGTACTGCAAATATATTAATTTTGGCCGACATACTATTGCAAAGACTTTATTGCCGCGTTACGACTTTTCTGTTTTCATCATTTTTTTTTTTGAGAAACTGTTTTCATGAAATTAATCACAATGCTTATCCAATTGCATAAATAGTTAAATTTTAAATTTGAAAAAAAGGAAAAGAAGAATTACCTTAATAATACAGCTATATCTATCCAAAAAAAAAAAAAGTTTCTAAAAAACCAAATATATATATAATATATCTATATATTAAAAATTAAGAAGCTAAATTGATAGTACAAGTTAAAATTTGCTAAACGCATTGATAGAACTAATTATGATTGTTTATTCTTTTGGGAAAAAGGTTATTCGCAGTTACTGTTATATGGCTACTTTGAGAAATGGTAGCGTTATTTTTTTGCCTGTGCCAGCTAAGAGCACTATTACAACAGTAATTGTCTTCGGCTATTTCCAAGAGCAATGAAGGAAGTGAAAATGGGTTGTCATTTTGGGTTTGTAAGAATATGATTGATGTAGATTGAAGATTTAAATGAAATTGTAATTTTGGGTTTTTACCCTTCTTTTTTACCTTGAATTAACTAGTAGATTGAAGGTTGTAAATTGTAATGAAAGGCTTTGATAGATTTGGGGTTCTTTTTTTTTCTTTACCCAACTTTTTACCTTGAATTAAGAAGTACAATAAAAAGATTAACAGATGGTAAGAATATGATTGATGTAGAGATTTTTTGGGATAGGGATGGTAATGGGACGGGGTAGGGTCGAAGGATGGGGTCTTCGTCCCTGTCCCGCATGGTTTTGTCTTACCCCATCCCAGTCTCGCATGATGAGGAAAATTTCTCACCCCATCCTTGCCTTTGGGGCCCTGCGAAGCCCCGCACCACTCCCTTCTACCCCGTAAAACTTTATTTTTTGTTAATTTACCCTACAACTAGTATAATTTTTTTAATAAAAAACCTATTTCATTGATAAAAATATACTTGAAATTACGATTAAATTTATCCCATCAAATCAAATAAATTTTTAGAAAAAATTGAATAATATATTCAAGTGTTTTACATGACAATCATAAAAAATTAAAAAAAAAAAAAAACTTATAGTATAACACATAACAAAATAAAGGTAGAGAACCATATTGGGTAGAATAAAATAAGCTAATATTGATATATTTGTTTAAATAGTAGGGTTTTAGGATATGAAAAATTCACAAATATAACCCTCAGTAACGCGGAGCGGGATGGGGATGGGGACAGGGAGGGGCGGGGCGGAGCGGGGCTAAAATGTCTAAACCCATCCCCATGGTGCGGGGCTAAAATCTTGCCCCATTCCCACCCCACCACCATCTTTGCGGGGCGAGAAAAACCCACACAGAGCAAAGTGGGAAGGGGTGGGTTAAGCGAAACTGCGAAAAATTGCCATCTCTAGTTTGGGATGGACTAAAATTTTCAGTTTAATTATTTGCAATTTTAGTTTATTTTTACTATTATTTATGATCTTACTATAATTTTTGGTATTATTCGTAGATCTATTATACTATTTTACTTATTTTTTTACTTTTTCTTTCTATACTTCTAGGAAATTGTTTTTTTAATTTTAATTAAATAAGTTATTTCTATACCCACTGTAGATTCAAGTCGTAACAAAAGGCTTTTGTAAATTTGTGGTTTCTTTTTTTCTTTGCCGCTCTTTTTATCTTGAATTAACTAGTACAATAAAAGATTTAACAGATTGTAAGAATATGATTGATGTAGATTGAAGGTTGTAATGAAAGTCTTTTGTAGATTTGGGTTTTTTTTCTTTACCCATCATTTTTTACCTTTGAATTAAGTAGGAGTAAAAGATATTACAGATTTCTGAATATGGGTCTGCATCAACACGTCTCCATCTAACATGTAATAAAGGAAATGCAATTTTTGGGGGCAAGAAGATATTGTTTATTTTAAAAAAAAAAAAAATTGTAGCTTTTCTGGGAAGTTGGAGAAGAGAACTGGTTCTGGTCCTTTGTGATTATCATTCTGAATGATTACACTGGCGGCGCTCAGAATTTGTTTCTCCTACTTTGGTTTTTCATAAATTTATTTTGTTTTCTTATGAGTCGGTTAATTTTATGTATTTTGCATATTTTGTGCATGATTTTTGGGTTTGAAAAGCAAAGATTTTATGAGTCACATGGAGTTGTCTGGTATAGGGGTTAGTGTAGGGTCTTTAAGGGATGGTTATTAGGTACTGTTGGTAGCTAGATGGAGACTAAAGTTGTTTGTGTGATGTACTCTAGAGTCAGAAAAAGAGGGGAAGATGTCCCTAAACCCCAAAGCTCTCTCTCTCTTCCTTCATCTCACTGTCTCGTTTCCCTAACTAATAATATTTGATTTACAACTAAACAATTTTCTTGTACTCTTTTGTCTTGGTCATCAACATTAACACCAATGGCAAATGCTATAGAGAAGACATTTAGTATCAATAAAGAGTTTGTTTAATTTTTACCAAAAAAAAAAAAAGAGTTTGTTTAATTTAGCAAAGAAAAAAGTACTTACACTAGGTACTTTAGTCTTTTATGATCATGACAAAATTATATTTCAATGTAACTATCAAGCACACATGGATAAAGTATTTTTTTTTTTCTCAACTATTCACAACAATTTATCGTATAGAATAGTTGTGACCAAATATGTATATTTGTATGCTATGCAAGCATTGTTATTGTGCCTCAACTTCTAAATGACTTAAATATATCAAAACAAAATCTCTTATCCTTTTACAATAAGTTCAGATGTCATTCTATCATAAGATAAACAAAAATAAAATTACACTTGATCACTTCATTACTCGAAATAACATTGTTGTAAATGTGTTATGAGATTTGTTTTGGGTTTTACTTATTTATTTATTATTATTATTATTTTTTTTTTGCATGAAACAAATGGAAAACTTGTAGCCCCACGAACACCTACGTACACATAAGGGTTAAACTGTAACTGGCCCCTCTACCTAGGAGAAAAATACCACTTAATTTTGTAGTGTTTGGTTGTGTAGAATATTCACATTAGTGGGTGTATAATAAAAAAATGTGTCAAATTTAAACATTTTTACCCAAAAATTACTAAAATCAGTATAAATATATATGGTTACTATAGTAATTATGTATATTTATACTCTTTGCTAGATTTTTGAATATTTTTTTTTATATTTATTTCTCTCTCTCTCTCCAAACCCGGAAAGTAATCTCTCTCTAACTCTAGGAGTTGTACCCAACCCATAAACAAATTTGACCATCCCACTGCCACAGCAAGTCAAATGGGTTTGAATTGGTTAACTGGGTTTGCAATCAATGGGTGTCTAAATGGGTTCGAATTGGTTTAAAATAGGTGAAGCAGAAATCTGGATTTTGGTTTGAGCTTCAAATCGATGGGTTTTGAAATGGGTTATGGGTTTCAGCTTCAGTTTTGATTCGAAGGAGAACCAATACTTTGATTATAGGTTTGTTTTGGGGTTCTCAGTTTCAGTTTGATGGGTTTGTAGGCTTGGTTTCGACTTCTTTTATGTGATTTTTTTTTGCTTATCATTAGTTCAATGTGATTTTTTTAAAGGAAAATGAGACGAGAAAAAAAGGACAAAAGTAATGGTAAAAAGATGAATGAAAAATGAATATTATATTGAAATAGAATATATAATAAATAATTTGATTTGGGTATTTTTAAAAGATAATTATATATAGGGTCCGGTTAATGTGTGCCCTTATGGTACACTTTAAATTTTCTATTTTTGAAAATATTTTCTCGAAAATTGAAAAAACTATCATTATTTTTTTAATTCTCGAGAAATATTTTTCTTAAAATGGAAATTAATGTGTGCCCTTAAGGCACATATTAATAAAATCTTTATATAAAATATAAAAAGTGAACTTGTATACTAAAATAGAAAGAAAAAAAATTGCACAACTAATGTGAACGCTCTTAGCCGTTCGAATGCATCTTCCATTCTGTGTTCTTAAAGAGAAAAAGAAAGGAAGCTGATGCCTGATGGGATCACAGCAGACTAGACTTAATTTTTTAACGACTATATATGACTTTTTACAAGGCACACCAAACATGCATATAAATGTAAACAACACTAAGGTACAATTTACATAATTTTGGTTTAGCAAAAACAAATTTACATAATTTTGCACCATCACACTCAATCGTATATGAATAAAATGATTCCAAATCCATTTATCAAATATTCAAATGTATCTACTCCTAAGCCCATGTCCTAATTAATTAATAGTGAACGTCAAGATTTTGGTAGAAACCGTATATCTAGAATTGTGAACGTAGTATTTTTTTTTTTTTTTAGAGATAGTAAAATGTTTTAATTTTTAAAATATGCCAACTTTTATACAATATTATATAAAACTTAAAAAAAAAAAATGTATAATTGGACCGACCAGTGTTGTAAATTTTCAATGCCTGAGAGTATAGGTGAATGCTCTTTGCACTTTTGGCAATCAAATCAATATATATTATATGATTATATCCCATACTTACGTCTTGATGTCGATATAGCTATCATATCTAAGCATGGTGAATCGGTGATCTCAAAAAGATCAACTTTATATCAATTATCATGACTATCATCTCATGCATGCTAGATATATTTTCTGTAAAACTAGTGGCTCTCTCTTTTTATCCAGTCACTTCATGGGAGCGATTAAAATCGCTAGCACTTGTTGTGATAAATAATAAATATTAATACATATGAGAGAGAGAGAGAGAGAGAGAGAGTAGTAATTGACGGTGGAGGTCGAGGTTTAAAGACTTAAGAAGGGCGGAGACGCCAAGCAGAAAAAGGATGAGAAATTAAGATTTTAACGACAAGAAGAGATCCTGTCAGAAGTGATAGAATCGATAGAGTGGCCAGCTTTTCACACTAGAATAGGAGATGTGAAGCCCAGAGACTTAAAAGAAGCCCTGTAGGAATGTCAAAATATCACTTTCACAATATATTAAAAAATTAAGGGTATAGGGAATGTCTTTAATTTTTTTTTTTTTTGGATCAGGAACGTCTTTAATTTAGAGTGCCTTCTGTGTCATAATTTAAAAAAGAAAAAGCAAAGAGGAAGAATATAATCTAGGTTAAATACATATCTGTCAGCAACTGAGTTTGATAGGGTGAGGAAGAATGTAATTTATTTATTTACACCGATTGTAAGAGTTAAAATTTTCTGTGGAAACTTTTTATACATTTAGAAAAATATTGACACCCTCCCACTTCTACTCTCTTTTTTCTCTTTTTTTTTTTTAAAAAAATTTATAATTTAATAATTACAATGATTGAGAAATTATTTGAATGAATGTCTTCGTTAAAAATATTAAATATTGGTTGCACTACAAAACGTTTGGAAATATCGTAAAGGCACACATTAATCGGACCTAAAAATGATTTTGTTAATGTGTACTTTAAGGGCATACAATAATTAATCATTTGTGAAAAAAAAAATCAAAAATTGAAAAAGTATTAACAACTTTTTCAATTCTTGAAAAAATATTTCCAAAAATATATGGCTTAACGTGTGCCCCAACCAAACCCAAAATTCTCCATTAACATGACCTCTAAGAATACCTCTTAAGAGACTTTTTATAATTATTAGTTACATTGTTAAATAAGATGATTTAATTTGATCAAATACACAGTACGTATGTCAGACAAGTGTCTCTTTTGAAATCAAATGTGGACAATCGTTTTTTTTTTTTTTTTTTTTTGGAGTGACGTTGACAAAAACTAGTACTTTAAAAAATAAAAAAAGTTCTTAGTACTTTTTATCTTTGAAGTAAAAGTTCTTTAAAATTCTTCAACTCATAGTTGGAATGGAGCTTTAATTGGTCGTACACATGTGGGAGACATTTTTAACGTGTTCGTTGGCATCTTGAATCCAGACTAAATTCCTCATGAAAAAGTTTATTGTGAGTACTATTTGTTTGGCTACATTCTACATGTTTTCTCTACATACAGTGCTCAAGTTTAATGCAATCTTGAAATTCCTGTGCATCTTGTAAAAAAAAAAAAAACTGTAGGGTATTGGGGTACGAACCAAACTCTTTTTTTTTTTTTTTTTTTTTTTTTTTTTCTCTTTCAAAAAAAAAAAAAAAAAAGAATTCAGATCGTTGATTACTGGGTATATGTGATGATGATGTGCAGTGCAGGGTTTAACGGTTCCCTACTGTGCATACCGATCTTCCATCGAAGCAAACAGGGGTTCTGAGATTAAGTGAATAAGGTACAAGTGTTGTAAGCTTTTCTTCTATCATGCTTTCATTAAAAATCTAGTCTGAAAACCTTACTATCGCTCCCCTTATTCGTACAACAGCATATCCCGATTGAATTCCTTTTTGGCCAGAAGATCAAGATTCGCTTAGCTCCCAAACAAACAACAGAACCCCACAATCATGGTTCTTTGCCACTACTGCTACACACGTATGTACATGGCAAGTAGTAAATGTAAAACTCTGAACTATCAATTCCAAACTAGCTGCTCCATCAGAACCACTGCACAACCGTATATACATGTAAAACTAGCAATTAATCCAGACTAGTTTCTCCATCAGAAGTGCCTGAACATTGGTGTAGTTATTATTATTATCATATATCATCTTTATTATCCTTTGTATACCGTACTGCTCAATAGTTTGCTTATTTGAATTAGAGAGATATTAATCATATTATACACACTCTTTTATATGAACGCTCACATTAAAATCGTAACTTGAAGTCAAGTCCAAATTTGATACTTGAAAATTTTGACTTCAAGCAATCTATTTCAACAATGCATGTTGCATGTTTGTATAAATTTGTGTGAAAGAGCATGTGTGTAAAGCATTTACCCCTTGAACTACTTCTATTATTGGCAACTTGCTATTTTATAATACATTTTTTAGATTTTTTTATTTGATAATTTCATAATTGGAAGAAGAGAATTTGAACTCTAGATACAAAACTTTTTCTATATTTCTTTAGTATTATTAATATAATGAGGATAATATTTCTTGATCAAGTTTCGGATTTAAAAAATAATAAATAAAATGATGGCGTCACAATCATATATAGGTGTGTCATAATAAATTAATAATGTTATTAATTAAGGAACCAATAAGTGAAGAACCTGAGCAGACCCACAAAGAAAGGACTCAAGCAAGGAAATCCTCCCTCTTCTCACTCTTATTGATTCTCTAATTGAGCATGTGAACTAATGAATATACTATATGTTCATTAAGTTTTATACACATGTGATTATTGTTAATTAACTCAATACAGTTTGAGACTTAAAGTAATAATTTTCACTCAATATACTTTGACGTATAAAGCAATAATTTTAAGTTTTTTTATTTTTATTTTTATTTAAATATAATTAAATAATTTTTATTTTATATATATGTGGGGGCCAGTTAATTAGGAAGTATTATTAAAGCAGTATTAACTGGGCCTATAGCCCTATCCAAGGACGTTAGACCATCTGAGGAAGTCCAAATAAGGCTATGAGGAGAATAAAATGAAGAGAGGAGTAGAGACAATGTGAGATGGGTCCAATAAGCGTCCGAGGACAAAAGCCTTCTCGGCAACATGTGTCCGAGGTAAATCTGAGTGTCATATCATCACGGACTTATTTCGGAGTTACATCACAACTAAGGATGGGACATTGGACCAGGGATAAGAAAAGAAAAGTAAATAAATATCTTCAAAAGCTGTTACCTTCGCATTAAATGCCTCTCAACCAACTCTCTGGCCTCATTAATGTGGAAGTGATGCCTGAACAGTGATCAAGCAGCCTTACAGCTACTTACAGCTACTGGTTGATGGTTCTGGGAGGTGCTTGATGGGACAGGAAGGAATCCCTCGAATTTAACCTACACGTGTGTGGCAAGGGTGACACCAAGATTGAAGTATATAACATGGAAAGATGTACTAAGAAGGAAAAAAAAAAAAAAAGAAGGAGGATACAGATTGGAACTCTCGTACAATTTTATTTTCAACAAAACCATATGATGCAAATTACTTAAGCTATTCCGATAATAGATTTTCTAATCTTACTTGTGTCAAACCGTCATGAAACATTAAATCTAATCGTTTTTTTTTTTCCGGGATAGATCTAGTTCTTCTATCTACGCTCTACAAATTTATTGTTTGGGCCGTTAGCGTTTGAGCCCAATTCGGTTTTGGGACCAATCCAATTTCAGTCCTTACAATATATATATATATATATATATATTGTTTGATACTATTCTTATTATTATTATTTTTTAGATGCAAAATTGTTAATTAACTTTCATATGTATATTTTATTATTTCTTTTGTTAATTACTATTTTGGGGTCTTCTTTGAGTTAGAAGAAAAACTACAAAGAGAAATGCTAACGAGTGCTCTTAGAGTACTGGTTAATAATCAATTTAAAGAAAGTTTTTATGGGAAATGAAAAAAAGTAATTAATATTTTGATAGTTTTTTTTTTTTTTCATTTCCCATAAAAGGAGTATAAAAAATTTCCTAAAATGAATTATTAATGAGTGCCCTAAGGGCATTTATTAGCATGACCCAACTACAAAATCCGCTTACAGTTTTTTCTTTTAAAATATTAATTATTGTAAAATCAAAATAGGGATGTATGTGAATCTATCATGTAAACATATATGTTGCTATATATTTCATCACCTAGAAGAGAGGCTTCCATCGATTGAAAGATATCCATTGATTAACGTTAACATTCCAATATATGTGTTTTTAAAACATTTATTAATTGACCATTTTAACAATTTTAATACCCCTTTCGTAAGAAATATTTTCTAAATTAATATCCGACATCCCCTAACTTTACCCTTTGTTCTATTACAGTTTCTTAGTTCCTACCTTTTCAACATACCAACTCTTACAGGTCCAAAACGTCCTGCAGGCGACCCTATACAAAGCCTAAAATCCCTAAAAGCTCAACATCAACATTAACATCACGAAATCCTCTGTTTGGTACTAGTGTCTTGCGTAACGCATGGCATTACCAGTACCGTAGAGCCTTAATTAATTTCCAATAACATTTTTATTTTATTCTTTTGATTAATTTTCCAATACCCAAGGGCCCTCTCAGAAAAGCTGGGTTGTTTGTTGTTATTTAAATTTAATTAAAAATACCTGATACACTTTTTGGTACTGTTTGAAGAAGAACGAGTTTGATAGAAGATCTTTGGACGAGACCATTATCAATATACTTGTCGGCCTCGGAAACACTTTTTCTCAATGCATAACCAAAATGGCCTACAGTGAAGGTGAATACACATCACACATGCTCTCTTTTATCTCATGGAATTCAGAAAATTTGGGCTTTTTTGTCTGTGGTCATAAGGGAGGTTCGACATAGTTTTTCTTCCTACCACAACATGTGTATTTGTTTTGTTCACAATGCTTTTGAATGATCTAGTCTAGATATATGCACCTCTATTAGAATGTCAAAAATAGCAAGCCCTGATGTTGGGCATTTTATTGCTCAGTCTTTGCAAAAATAGTGACTTGAGAAGACATGCAAGGGCACATGCATGCACTGGTAGTGTTAGGTTAGACAGTTGATGAGGACTAATTAAAATAAGAGTGGGTATACTAATGACTCAAATACATTAAAAATACATTTTAACTTGGATAATAGTTCACTTCCTATTAGGGGTGTGCGCGGGTCGAATTGAACGGATTGATTTAAAATAATAATAATAATTTCCAATTTGTCGTTGATAGGTTTGAAAAATCCCAAATTACTATCGACCCACCAATTCACAAAAATGACAAGTTGATTGAAAATTTGGACAGTTTCAACTCAGTGGGTTAGGTGGGTTAGTTTTAGTTATGTATTGCATATTAAACTTCAAATTTTATTTACCACATTTACAAATAAATTTAAAAATTATTTCCTCTAAATCCTATAAACCATTGGCTGACTTGCAACAAAAGCAAAAGCCATCAAAGGAAATCATAGGAAGTGTCCACTTTTTAATAGATCAAAGTACATACATCTTATGGTATAAGTATTTCTAACTTTTGTTTCTCCCTAAAATAAGCTTTTAAGCATATATATTCATGTTACGATGTATGCTTATGAATATGTTGGAAAAGTATCACATTTTATTATTAACATATGTAAATCATGGGGTCAATTAGAAAAAAAAAAAAAAATGAAATAAGTAAAAACTAACAAGATATATATAAAAGCAGTTTAAGTTGGGTTTTGGCAATTTAAAAAAACTTAACCCACCACGCAACCTAACCCACCACTTTAACAGTTGAAACCACATAATCTACTATCAAACAAATATCATATTCATAAGGGGTGGTGAGAAAAGCGAGTTGAGTGGCTTGGGTGGATTGAGCAGATTGTTGCGCAACCCTACATACGACAATGTTTGATCTTAACATTGTATATATATAAAGTTTATTCAAAATATATGTTCCTAGAAATAGATACAAGGAAGTTGATCTCATACCGTATTGACCGGTACGGTCGGTATATACCATACTAGTTCATGCACCAGTATAGGAACACCACTGTTTCGTACCCAAAAAAATACAGGTCGTGTATCGGTCGTTCCAGCAAAATTCGGGTGTTTCGGCCAGTAAAAAGATACTGGGTTAGAATAGAAAAGCTCTTTTTTTTTTTAAATTTATTTTAAGTTTTGTAATTTTGGAATTTTTAAAGGGTAGAATTGTAATTTCATTTCTAATTCTAACCTAATCCTACCCAGCCCTCTTTTCTTTCTCTGTCTCTCACTCTCTCGGTCAATCTAAGCAGCAAAAGCTAAGCAGGTAAAATTGTCTTAATTTTTTTTGTGATTTATATAAAGATTGACATATATTGTATGATAATATTAATTTTGTGTGTGGAATTATATTTCATGTGGAATGGTGATTCAGATGATGTGATAAATAACAAATTGACTACTGTGTTCATGAATTGATAGCAAAATTGATTACCGTGTTGATATATATTGTTGTTTCAGCCATATTATTTTTGTTGTTGGGTTACAATGTTTCATTATATATATATATATATATATAAATAAATAAAATAGCAGTAAACTTGCAATGGTACACTAGTATGGACTGGTACCGAAATATATCGTTCCACTAGTCAAACCGATACAGCCTCCTGTACGGGATTGACTCCCTTGAATAGATAGGTAAATCTCTTTAACAAAAACCTTCTTTACTTTTCTAGAAAAAAACCTTTTTATAAGAAAAAAACATTCGGAGATGAAGAGAGATATGAACACTTCATTTTTATTTTTATTTTGAGAGAAAAGGGAATTACAGATTTCGAAGTTATGAGTTAGAGATCCTTATTGTTAGGAGTGTGCATCAAACCCATCAACCCGACAAAACCGACCCAACCCAAATTAATGCCTCATGTTGGTTTTCGTGGGTTGGTGAGTTGGGTTGGAATTTTATTTTGTGCATTGGATCAGGTCGAGTTCGGATTGATAGTTTTCAACCTATTTAACACAATCCGATCCACCATGTATATAAATTTGCTTTATTACTTATATTTTAAATTTATAGATTTTTAGTTTGATTGATTTTGGAATTTTGAAAACTTGGAATATAATTTAAGCATATTCTGTGAAATTTAATAATTTATTGAAAAAAGTGTTCAAAAAATTGGAACAAGCCTAATTTTTTTTCACAATATAAAATATGTATACACAAATACAACCCACTTACCCAATCCAACCCAACCCACATGAGTTGGGTTGTGTTGGTTTCTACATGTGGTAGGTTGGGTTGAGTTGAAAAAAAGCATTTAACATGGTCCATACACACCTCTACTTATTATTATATTTGTCATTTATGAAAAATGAAGTTTTTCACTTTTTCTTTATGTTAGAATTTTTAGGCATTGGCTAATTCCATGACATATTTTAATGCATTATTGGATTCCATTTTTATTGTAACATTGGATAATGAAGACTACACTTGAAGCTTTACTGCATGGTGGTTCAAGAATTTTCAGATTTGCTTCAAGAGTCGTTATGTGGTAAACTCTAGCTCAAACCCTATTTATATTTTAACCCTACCTTAACCCTGATCACTAGAGAAGGAAAATGGCCACGGTGTCAAAAGAAAAGCCATGTAATAGTACTACTCAATAGGATGTATTTTACATAAGCCTTTTCTTCCTGTTTTTTATGTACGTTTTTTACATTTATAGTAAAATATATGATTATACACTATTTCTTCGAGAATTTTTCTGATATGTAATTGAGTGGTACGGTGTTTTTAATTATTTAAAAAAAATGTACCACTTAATCATTAATCAATAATCACATATATTTCACCCATACAAAAAACAGGAAGATAAAGCTCAGAAAACTATATCCTATTGAAAACTATATTAATTAAGCCAATCAAAGTAAGCTATCCCAAATAAACATCCTATTGAAATAAATAAATTTAATTTTTTTTAACAACTAAAATATGTCAACTTTCTCAAAAAAAAAAAAAAAAAGTCAAATACTTTAGAACTCCGTGAAATAATTTTCTCTTCTTTATTAGGAGAACAATAATTTAAATCTCTTATCTTTCATTAATTATCGGTACTATCAAATTAACAAAAAATAAAATATATCAAATAATTTGTAATGGAAAAATGACATCATCCGCCTATTACTATAAAAGTTCCACTTTAAAACTATACCATCGTAAAGTCACACATTAAATAACTATTGATAGATGCTACAAATAGGGGGAGAGTATTAAAATCAATAAATTCATTTTAGGACCAGATTAATTAACTCTATTTTTATAGCTTGTGTCGATTGGTATTGAAGTCTCTATGAAGTATTGTCTTCGATTAAAAAAAACAATTTTAAAAGAAAAGTTCCACATTAAAACTGTACATATCAAAGTCGCACTGAAATGTTAAGTGGTACAAATAAGGGGCAGTACTAGAATGGAAAAATGAAAAATCTATTTTCGAACCAGGATTATAGTGTCAATTGATACTAAAATGATGTCTAATAAGTATTTTCTTCATATATTTTTTCACATCTGAAAGACACAGTACGATTAGAAGCTTAACCTTAATTATAAAATTTCACATCGGGTGGATGGTTGGTTTAGGTCCATGGCAATATGGTTTCTATTTGGTTTGTTGGCGTTTTTGCTGAGTCAACCCAACCATTTGACAACTTTTAATTTGGTTATCACCTACGAAGACTCTTGAACTTTGGCATCAACTCGATCTGCCGAGAACTCCTTGTAATGCCCTAGAGAAGATTGACTGGATATAAATTGAGTATGTATTTTGTTAATTTGTGGGTGTATTTTATATCTTACATTGAGCATATATTGGGTCGATCTGGGCTTTATTAACAATTATAAGGAGTCTTAATTGTGATCATACTAGACTTATTAGGATATAGAGCTAACGCTTTTACTTTGGCCATTAGAAATGGTATTACAGGCAGGCACTCTAGCCTAACCTAGTAATACCATGTGGCTCGGGAGCTACCCAGTACACATGGGTCGAGATTTTGACTGGTGATTTTCTTTGGGTTGTAATACTCCTTCGGCAACTTTGCCTTTAAACTTATTGATTTGTGTGGATCTTGATTTTGTACATACACACACGTAATCAGTGCCAACGGGTAATTGTACCTTTGGGTTAGTGATTTTATTTTTTTTTTCTCTTTTTTTCTTTGAATTTTTGTTCATATCATAGGAAAGTGAACTATTAAGTATTAATTAAAAATAAAGAAAATTTTCCTATTTTATCAAATTCTTTCAAGCTAGATTCAAAACTTATAAAAGAAAAACTAGGTTAAGTAAAAAAGAATAAAGAAGAGTCTCTATCATATAGAAAAAATAAACTAAAATTAATATTATTCTCATATTTCAAAAGTTCTTAGTAAAAAATGATAATAGGAGTTCAAATTTTTCATCTAATAATTTATAATTTTTCATTAAAAAAGTTTTATAAGCATTGAAATTTTGTAACAAATACATAATAAACTATAACGTTTAATACTATATATTCCCAATCTAAAATGCAAAATTTTCAAGGGAATAGATGTTGCAAATTTAATTTTAAATTTGCTACGTTCAATACTTTATATGTTTGTATTAACAAAGAGGATTTAAAAAAAAAAAAAATCACATGAACTGTAAGATCTATCTAATAATAAAATAATTTCATTTGAATCTCTGATGAAATTTTGACTTTGAAAAAAATTGTAGAGATGACTTATTCATATGTAAATATCCTTAATAAACATGCACATGAATTAATAAATATGCTATTTTTGGTATTTTTTTATTATATTAAATTGTAGTTTAGCATTCACATAAATAAATTTTGTGGGGCCAGAGAACTTATGATCCGACCCACGCTTTACTAGGGCCCAGGGCCCGTGCCGAGGAGGGTATTTGCCGAGGACGAATAAAGAAAGGCCGAATAGCCTAGGGGCACAGCAAAGGATGACCCCGTCCTCGGCATTCCAAGACTTCAAAGGGAAGATCAGCATCTCGTTGAAGGCTGTCCCAAAAAAGCCCCCTGAAGAAGAGGCGAATAGAATGGGACCCACGTGGGGGTACGGTGTGGAGCTGGTTCAAGGCAAATACGTCCTCTCCGCATTAAATACGCCCACAAACGTCCTAACTATATTAATGAGAAAAGACGCCTGAACAGGGTGGTTTCGGTTATCGCAACTAATAAAAAGCAAGGGGGGGCAGCCGATGGGACGGGTACTTAAGTAGGCACCTGCCTGATCAACAAATGGAGGGCTAGGATCAACCAAGAAGGGTTATATAATGTGAAGGTTGATGCGCCAAAAGGGGAGAGAGGAGAAAAAGGCCAAAAACCAGAGCCTCCCAGACCGTATCAAGGAGAAAGACTCCTCGAAGCGAACATGGCTTACTTTTGTATGAATACCATGGTTATCCACCGACTAGTGACCAAAGCCTAGCCTTTCAAATTCACGCTCTACAAATGATATTGTTTGGGCCCTCTTTACATACGAGCCCAATATCATCTCAGGATTGTCACGAATTGAGTCCCTACAAATTTAATATTTAAATTTGAACACATATGCATGTGATTGCTCATATATACATGTCATATATGTCTATCTAAATTTTGTCTCCATGGAATCAAATCTTGGCTTTGTCATGAAAAAACAAAATTTTAGTGAGCCACAATAGTTCATTTGGTTTGACAAGATAATGTAGAATTTGCACATTTTGAGTTGCCACAAATTTCAGTTGATATTCGAATTATAATGACATTATTTATAGTGTCATTAGAAGAAAAAAATTAACATTTGTTTTTAGAGAAAAAAAAAAAAACTTTGGCTTAAAAATCCGTATACCTTACTTGCTACGAAATACAAATGTTCTTAGAGATTACAAAATATAAAATATTCTATATTTTTTAGTGTGAATAGAGAATGTTTCACCACAATTTTATTATGTAGTTCGAGCTAATTTTGACGGCTGATAATAAAAGTTATATTATTTTTGGAAAAAAGTTTCTGTAGTTCGAGAATGTTAATAAAAGTTTCTGTTGTTCTTTTTGGAAAAAAAAGGGTAGATTAGTAAGTAGCAAACACTTTGTTTTTTTTTTTTTTTTTTTGGTTACCGTAGTAAATAGTAAATACTAGAAGTCTTTTTTTTTTTTTGATATGAAAATACTAGAAGTCTTGAATGCAATAATATAACTCTCTAATTATGTTACGTACAAAATAATAGAAACTATTTATGGGTAACTGTACACGACATTTCTTTAAGAAGGGTAACCACCACGAATAAGTAATGACCAGAGCTAACGTGACACATGCATGTTATATTCCCAACCATGTAGGCCACTGCCATTTATTCTTTTGCTTCACGTATTAGGAATTTGAATATGCTAACTTGCTTTGAGTTGTAGACAGTGGAGCAGCTGTATTACGTAATTGGAGAATTAGTGTATTTTTCGGTAGCATACTTCCTCAATCTTTTAGAGGGGTGGGATCCACTCTTATGCTTTCAGATATTGTTATAATAATCTTACTTAATTAGTATTCTTTTGAATTGTTTAAAAATGTTTAGTTTTTTTATTTTTTTTTATAAATAATTTAGCTACAATTTTTTCAAAATAAACTATTATTTTACTCTTTTAATATATTTAATATAAAAATTATTAATAATTATGGATTTTTAGTTTGTAGTGTATGTTGTATGATAATTATTTTTTATCATCAAACTCTAAGATATTTAATTTTAAGTGTAGATGAGGTGTGAAATCTAGATTTTTTTTTTTGTTCGACAATAAAAAAATTTTATTAGTTAAATTTATTAAAATATATCGATCAGTTTTTTGTGTGAAAAGTATTTGAATTTTGACAAAATTTTTTATAACTAATCAACTTAATTATGCATTTAAACCCTATAAATTGTGGTACCTAGTGTGTTCTTATCTAAAGGTTTAATTAGGGCTAGGTTGGCGGGAGAGAGAGACAAGGAGAAAGAAAGGTCACGAGCAAAAAAGCAATTAAAAACCGATCTGTGAGATAGTACATGGCTACTGCAAACTCACAGTTGTCACAGATCACTCCTGACCAAATTGTCTCCCAAACTAATCCACACTCTATGCTGCTATCTCAATCCCCCTAAATATTGTCTTCCCTCTGAAACCTTCCGCCAGTAAAGCCTGATAAAATAATAGCATAGCCCAGCTTTTTTCTCCTTCTGGCAAAAACCAAGGCCTTAAGCAGAACCTGATCCCATGGTTTCCACTTCAACTTCCTAAATTCTGTCAAAAAATTAAAGTTCCACTTCCTAAACAAATTCTCAGATTGAAAAATAATAAAAATTAATGACTAATGAATGCATGCATGCATGCCAATCCGATGGCTCTTCATTTCTAATCTGACACATTGTACACCTTCCACAGTCATGTCACTTCCATGGCAAGGCTCTTTAATGTTTAATACGATAATAAGACAATCTTACTTTCATAATCATATGAGTTGTTGTTCTGTATAATATGATAATAAAGTTTTACGATTGTTTACCCAAAAAAAAAAAAAAAAAAAGTTTTACGATTGTTTTTAAGGTAACTATTAATGAATTATTTTTAAAAAGTTATTTATAAAAAATAAAATAAATAATTTTTTTGACAAATTCTTCAATGTATTTTTATAAAAAATTTCCTAAGATAGATAATTAATAAATAGAAAAATATAATCTAATATCTAAGTGAGAAATTATGTGAGAGAGATCAAACAACATCAATCAACTATAGTCAATGACAATTAGTAGTTGATCTATGAAGAAAGAAGTGATGAAAAGAAATAAGTTATTATTAGAGTCTTCTTTTTTTTTTTTTTTTTTGGGGTGATGTGATTGTGAAGTTCATCAAAGAAATCGTTTTTCATTATACCAAACATTAAAAAATATGTACAATGTTTTCTTTTAAAACAAATGAAAAGTAAGCAGCATATTAGGAGTTCTAGGTACCTAATTTAACCATTATTTTTAAATTAAATTTGACACACAAATTCACAACATATGATCAATATGATATAGTACCAGTCTTGAATTATGAATTATTAGAGAAAATTCAATTTTGGAATTTGCAATTTGAAATTTGAAGTACATTGCAGAAGTTGTTTCGACAAATATTTATCTCTCTCTTTCTATTCTTCATTTTTGTTCCCTAGCAGCAAGCTTTATCATATTGGCGTGAATGGACAGTTTAATATTGTTTGAATTATTATTTTTTTTTTACAGACTCATTCAATTTCACTAGTATTTCGTGTCTAACTTAAGTTTTTGTTGGGTCATAATATCATGTTCAACTTTACAGGCAGGTGGGCCCTCTTTGTACAGACCCTATCTATTAATTTGGAATAATTGATGATTTAATAATGAACTCTCCTTTATATCGGGTACAGTTATAAATGTAAAAATACATATAGCCCTACAGAACTTTATTAAAAACGTGTTGACTTGTGGCACAACATTTTCGAACGAAGATGGAAATTGATCCTTTGGATTGGGGAGGAAAAACGAAGAAGAAGATATATCCTACACCAATACCCGAATTAGTGAGGTTTAACAGTAAATTAAAAAAAAATTAGAGTGAGTGTTAATTCGATTGTGTTTAATTAGTTAGTTCAATTCGTAAATTCTTTTGCTAATATTAAAAATCTCACTTATACTAATTAATTAAGGAGACCAAATTAGCGTCTAATAAAAAAAAAACTTTTAAGATCGGTTAATTTTGGTTAATTCTAGAGTGAATTTTTTACTCCCATATTTAAATTTTATTAGATTTTTTTTTTTTTTTTTTTTGGTGTGTGTGTGGATTCTATAGCAAGTTGTTAATTGACATAACCCTACTTCAATTTGAATATATAGAGTTTGATAGTACATAAGAGACTGTTACATTTTAACCAAGTGCTTTGATATAAAATAATATTATTTGCCTATAGAATATCATTTTAAATTTGAGTAATGTCATAGTTATAAACTATTTTTTACAATATTTTTGTTATGGTTAACTTTTTATTAGTTTTCATCTGGACCTATCAATAACATCAATTTTTTTTTAATTTACCAATAATTGCTTATCATATTAGCAATTTATAAAAGGTTTTGTAAAAAAGTTTGTACCTCTAATATTTTCTTTTAAATTTTAAACTGTTACTTTCTTTTAATTAGAAAACATATGTAATAATTACATTGTTGAAGTTTACACTTTACACAATATACACGACAGCTTTATATAATTAAATCATACATTAAGACACAATTATTCTTTCTTTAATAATAGAGACAAACTTAGTTAAAAAAAAAAGTTAGGTTAAAATTAAAATGATATAATAAATAACATCCTATTAATATAAAATATAATATAATATAATAAACATGTATAGTACATAATTCAATAATAAGATTTTGAAATATTAATCAAGTAAAAATAATAAAAAAATTTAATATTAAAAAAATTACACAATAATTAATAATCTATAAAATTTGGGTAGGTACGGACCCTTTTCCTCCCTAAAAATCACGAAACCAAGGGAGCATAGCCAACGAATGAGTAGTTCATTTACTCCTATGTCGCACTATTGCCCAATGGTTCATCAAGTCACGTTGCTTTCAAATTGAGTATGTGCTACGGCCTACGTGTATGATTAATTTGTGTGTATGAGCAATTAATAAAGCATATAACCTTGCTTTTCAGTTTTCACTTTTCACACGAATCACTCACATACACACACAGGCTCATCCACACTTTTATGAGTTTTCATCATTTTCTTCCTATACTTCCATGCTTGTGAAAAGCTATGCTTTTAAGTTTTAGCAGTGCTTTCCTTTTAGCTCTGGCATTAGGGTACTCATGCTCTAAATATCGCGGCTGCCAGTTTAATGGTTGACTTTTTATGCCATCTTTCTCACTAGTACTGATACTATTGAAAATAGTATTTAACCCCCAATTGATCATTTATTTCTTAGTTACACTAGTACCATATCTCTATTTCAAAGAAGGATCCAGTTAGGCATACATTATTATCAATTTTAAGAAATTTTTTATGAAAAGTTTAAAAAGCTGTAAAAAAAAAAAATAAATAAAAAAACTAGTCACATTTTTTTTTTTTCATAAAAAGTTTCATAAAATGATTTATTAACATATGCCCCGGTTAGACTTACATTAATTATTAATTTTAAGAAATCTTTTATGAAAAATTGAAAAAGTTGAAAAAAAAAAGTTATTCACTTTTTTCATTTTTTTCATTAAAAGTTTCATAAAATGGGAGAAATTATACAATCCTCATGGTGGATAATGTCACTTGTCCACCATTTTATTAAAAGACTTTCACTTGTTTAAAATTGCTAAGTCAGTAATCAGTTTCTTTTTTTTTTTTTTTTTTTTTTTTTTTATTAAAATTTTTAATTTTGACTTAGCAATTTTAAACAGGTAAGAGTTTTTTAGTGAAATGGTGGATCACGTTACTTGTCCATCATGAGAACATTATAATTTCTCATAAAATGGTTTACTAATATACACTCTAAGAGCATACATTAATAAAACCCTTCAAAACAAAAAGAAAAGAAAAGTATTGGTACATCTCACATACAACAAATAGTTGCAAATGACTCTATAGGATGAGGCCAAAACTATTTGATATTAACAAGGTTGGATAAGTTGGCAATGCTTGCAGAGGCACTAAGTTGAAAACACTATTATATCTATATATTGATAAAATAGAGGATTTATTTATTTATTTATTAAAAGGCACTATTACAAGCGTTGTCCATTGTGATTGAGCACTCGTAAGGAGTGCTTAGTTACAAAACATCACATACATATTTTTTTATAAACAAAATTGGGACATTTGTTAGTGTTCCTTGGCTGTTCCCTCTTTGCTAGTTCATCAGTCACACCATTATATCTATAAAAAATAAAATAAAATTAAAAAAACCATAATTGTAATTGGTAGGGTTAATCTTGTTGAAAAAAGATTTATAGGTCACCCGGCCAACCATTGAAGAAGAGGGTAGGCCTGCTAAACACATGTTTCCCAATGGTCATTGCTGCACGTGTTATAGAAATGGTTGGGTATTAATTTTTATGCAGCCTATGAGGGTAATTTTGCCGTGAATAATAAACCATTTGCTATAAGTTCCATGATTAGCACTATGGTGTCCTTGTCAATCTTTGGTCCCCTTTCTAATTATATGTTAGATTTAGAATAAATCTTTGAGGAGATAAATGTATTAGGAACGTTGTCAAACGGCTAGGTAGCTTTAATTAAATGGAGACTCTCATGGTTGAACTTGTATTGTGTAAGCCATGATATATGTATGTTGTGTTAATTCATATGAATTAGTCTGGATTAGTACGAGTTAGATTAATTTGGACTAGGTAGAATTGTGATTTTTTTTTTTTTTGGGTTAATATTTGGTAGAAAGTTGAAGTTTATCTTTATCTTATTGAAAGTTCATATATACGTTTAGAATTATGCTTAAAAATAATCATGATCTCTTAAGGTAAAAAGGGCTTGATAGTTTAACTTAGAGGTCTAAACTCCTTCGAAATAGTCAATTTTATCAAATTTGAAACCATTTGTTCCATCAAAGCAACCAATAGAAATTGCCTTCATCAGTTGGTTAGTAATGAAAATTAGATTATCTACCTTGAAAAAGTTACAAAACGGGGCTATATGGGGAGATGTTATTGTGGAAATAACAAGAACCGTCACAACTTTGTTCTTTTACAATGAGAATTTGGTTTCAAGTCTTGAAGATGTACTTGACTGATAGGCAGTTTGTAAAATAGAAGGATGTTTTTTAGTGTGAAACTATAGAGCTCTTAAGGAAATCGTTTAAGGCCGCTACTAAACTAGATTAGAAGGCCACTATTTATCATGTGTTAAGGTAGAGAAATGTTAGGATTTATGGAGGTTTTTTTTATTGGGCTTCAAGACCCATACCATAAAAGAGATCCATGCCAGGGAACAATCAAAATTGGGCCATAAGAGCCACAAACTTTATTGCGAGCAAGAGAGGCATATTGCGCCTGGCTAACACACAAGCTAGCACATAATTCTTGTAAAGGGTGACCCAACTCACGGGCCCAAGCCTTTTTGTTCTTACTAAAGTCAACCAACCTTTGAAGTCTTATGTAGCCTGATTTTATTCAATTGAGCAAATGAATTTTTCCTCTTATAGTTAATAGCAATGGCTACTCTTCTCCCCTAATTAGCAATCTTGACAATAAAGCTTGCCTCCCCAAGGACCAATCGAGAGCTCACTGTCTTGAGCAATTTGAACCAAATATAGGTAAATGTGTACTATTGGCGAGAAACGACTAAGGAAGGCAACACAAACCCTTCAAGAGCTATATTATCAACTTCCCATGCTTCATAAAAATTCCAAGACTGCTTTCGACAGAAACTCTAAAAGCTTAGAAAACTTGAGCTTCAAAGCCCTATGGCATTCATAGTTCAAACCCACTCTCCCATAAAATTCACTCACATTTTGGATATTTTTCAAGTAATTCGAAGAAAAGGCCACTACTACTAGGCTTTGCCTAAAGGATGTCTTTGAGTTGACCTTACAAATTTGAATAGAAAGAGAATCCTTTAAGTCAGTACGAGTTGGAATCTAAGCACCAAGAAACCAAAACATAAATACATCTATTTTTCCCTTTGCTTCTCTCTTTTAAATATTATTGGTACACACAAAATTCGTGCTAATAAATAACAACACATCATGAAAGAGTGTAAACAAAGAAGCCGTTTGAAGCTAATTTTGTTTTCCATTTTTAACCACATCACTTTTTTTTTTGTTGAGAAACTAACCACATCACTTGTATTAGAGTTTGAGAAAGTAGTACTAATTTGAAGTTAAATTTCTTCTATTTCTATAATTGTTGCAGAGGATATTAAAAATAATTCAATTTAGAAGTGAAAATCTTTTTCATTAATAAATTTATCTTTTTTTTTTTACTAATAAAAAAGAAGTTTTAATATTGAATTATCGACCTCAAATCATATGACGCTAATAAATAATACTATATATGTATTACATTGATCTTATCAAGATTATCGCCCAAACTACTTATTTATAGAAACTAAAACAACAACTCTTGCCACCAAACCAACTGGTGTTATTGTTAGTAAATTCATGTAATTGTAAGCAAAAGATACGCCGCCGCTGATAATTTACAAGTCCAAAAATAGACGGAAGCGATTGTTGCAACTTTCAAGAACTACATGACTGAAGGGACGTGCTCTCTGGGAAAATGAAAGAAATATTGTCTTAAAAAGTGGGAATATAATGTCTGCTAGCTTCACGGTACACCAGGAACTTTGCTATGAACTTCCACCAATAAATTGACACGTAGCTACAAATATTTCTATAAATATCTGCACCGTCTCTTTTTTGAAAACAGAATTCCAATAACGTCTTTTCATTGCTTGATGTGGGAGCATTAATCCATCAAAAAAAAAATGTGGGAGCATTAAAGATATATCTGACGGCTATAAAAGTAGCTGTTGATTTGATGTCTTACTTTTTATTCGATAAACTTGTTTCTACCCCAGTACCCCGATATCTCTTTTTTACACGCCTTGAGAAATGGGCATATACATTAATGGTTATTAATCCTTTTTTTTTTGAACAAAATGGTTATTAATCCTAACCTAACAGAAATGGGCATAAAAATATTGTAAATATATTAATTCTCAAATTATAATATTTTTATAATATTTTCATAATAAATTATAAATAGTTAGTTGTTATTAGTTTAAATTTAAATTTAGTATTGAGATTATTTTTTTAACTAAATAATAGCAACTAATAACAACCTACTATTTAGGATTTATTGTAAAAATATTGTGAACATATCATTTCTTAGATTTAGAAGTGCTACATCCACAATATTTTTACAGCAAATCATATCATCGATAATATTTTTATAATATTTTCATAATAAATCATAAATAATTAGTTGTTATTAGTTCAAATTTGAATTTAGCATTAAGATTACTTTTTAACCCAATAATAATAACCAGTAACAACCTGCCATTTAGTATTTGTTGTAAAAATATTATGAACATATCATTTCTCAAATTTAGAAGTGCTAAGTTTACAACATTTTTACAGCAAATTATAAATGGTTAGTTGTTATTGGTTCAAATTTGAATTTAGCACTGAGATTACTTTTTTAACCCAACAATAACAACCAGTAACAACCTGTCACTTAGAATTTGTTGTAAAAATGTTGCGAACAAATCATTTCTCAAATTGATAAATGCTATATTCACAATATTTTTACAACATTTTTACAACAAATCATAAATGGTTAGTTGTTATTGGTTTAAATTTGAATTTAGCACTGAGATTACTTTTTTAGCCCAACAATAACAACCAGTAACAATATACCACTTAGAATTTGTTGTAAAAATATTGTGAACATATCATTTCTCAAATTGAGAAGTGCTACGTTCACAACATTTTTACAGCAAATCATAAATGGTTAGTTGTTATTGGTTCAAATTTGAATTTAGCATTATGATTACTTTTTTAATTCAATAATAACAACTAGTAACAACCTGCCACTTAGAATTTGTTGTAAAAATGTTGTGAACATATCATTTCTCATATGGATAATAGCCTTGAGATCTGTTTTTACTCTGGACAGTAGTAGATATGGCTCAATCTAATATTTCTTAGCGGGTGAGTGCCTTAATGGTCACGCCCATGGGATTCGCCACAATGATCACCCCCACTCACCCATTTTATTTTTCATAAAAAATAAAAAATAAAAAATGAAAATAAATATTATAGTGTAATTATAATTTGAAACTAAGAAAGAAAAGTATGCGACAACAAGGGCTTTAAGGGCACATATTAAAGATTAATAAATACTCTATTATAAGTTGTAATACATGCTTTTTAAAAAATAAAATACACATGTTAATATTTTGTTGATTTATATATAGACATTTATTGTGGTTGTATGTTTTTTTTTTGGGAATATTTTTGAGAAAGGAAACTTGAAGTATCTTTATTAAGTAGCAGCCAAATTGGCTAAAGTTATACTGAAAAATGGAAAACAAATGTAGAGGAACATCATCCATCTACATTATATAGTCTAAGACATCAATAGAATGTCTAGCTAAACCATGGGTTAGTTTATTGCCATCTCTTCTACAACGAGAGTATAGCAATTTAGAATACAAACTGGACCATACAAGGGCATCCTGAATGTGGGGTTCCACCAAAGCAATTGTTTGACCACCTGCCTTCAACGCTAAAATGATAAGGCCTTGTTTGGTTTAAAAAAAATGGTCACTCATCACTCATCACTCAGTATTCATCACTCATCACTCATCACTCATCACTCATCACTCATCACTCAAAATATCCCAATTTCCTACCCACCTGTTTGGCACATATTTTCAGTTTCTCATCACTCAATTTTTTCTACTTTTTGTGGGACCCATACTTGAGCACTATGTCATAAATTCTGTTAGCCTACCCGCCTTCCCCCTCACTCTCTTCATTTCATTCTCTTCCCCCTTCAGTCACCATTGCCCTGTTACTCTCACTGAAGCTATCCTCTTTCTCTTTCATTTCTCATGTACACACACATCAACAAGAACAATCCTATCCCAAACCTATGGCCAAACCATCATAAACATACAAACAAAAATGAATACAAACATAAACTCACAGGTACCCACAGATGTTCAAATCAAAACCCACAAATACCCAAATCAAAAATCACAAATACAGACCTTATGCCCAAATCAAATCCGAATCCAAACCACAAATCTGAACCCATAACAGCCACCCACATCTCAGATCTAAACCCACCACAGCCACACCACAAATCTGAACCACACACACACACACCCACACCCATGTCTCAAAAATCAAAACCCTATAACCACATCTCAAATCCGAACTCTGCACCCATAAGATAGAGCGAGAAATTTTTTTTTAATCGCCTGGGTATTGTTGTTCGCCTGGGTTTCGGTCTTCGCCTGGGTTTCAGTCATGAAAAAGAGTTTCTTCGCTCCGGAAGTTCGATCAACGAATGGAAATTTATGGGTTTTTGTTTCTGGGTATAAATTTATACATGTATGAAAATGGTGGAGTGGGTCTAAAGAAGAAAGAAAGAAAGAAAAAGAAAGAAGAAGAAGAACCAAAAAAAAAAAACATTGGAGTGGGTCTGAAGAAGAAGGAAAAAGAAAGAAGAAGAAGAACCAAAAAAAAAAAAACATTGGAGTGGGTTTGAAGAAGAAGGAAAAAGAAAGAAGAAGAAGAACCAAAAAAAAAAAACATCTGAAGAAGGAAAAAGAAAGAAAAAGAAGAACAAAAAAAAAACGTTGGAGTGGGTTTGAAGAAGAAGAACCAAAAAAAAAATCTTGAGAAGGAAAAAGAATGAAGAAGAAGAACCAAAAAAAAAAAAAAAAAATGTTGGAGTGGGTCTGAAGAAGAAGGAAAGAAAGAAGAAGAAGAAGAAGAAGAAGAAGAAAAAAAAAAACGTTGGAGTGGGTCTGAAGAAGAAAGAAAAAGAAAGAAGAAGAAGAAGAAAAAAAAAAAAAAAACGTTGGAGTGGGTCTGAAGAAGAAAGAAATATAAAGAAGAAGATGAGGGGGAAAAAAAAAAAGCCTTGGAGTAAGTCTGAAGAAGAAAGAAAGAAAGAAAAGGAAAGAAGAAGAAGAAGAATAAAGAAAGAAGGAGACAATGCCGTTGGTGATGTGACAATGCACTGGTTGAAGGCCCACTAAGATGGTTTATTTACTGGACTGCCACTGAATCATGGATGATGAGTTTTGAAAACAAGTGAAATGTGTTTTCATTTTCCCCCTTCATCACTCATTTTTTTGAGTAATAGAATCACCAAAATAGGATCACCAAACATGAGTGATGGAGTCCAAACAAAATATTTTCCATGGGCCCCACCAATTTTGGATGATGAGTGATGAAAACGGGATCATATCACTCAAAACCCACTGCATCCAAACAACCTCTAAGCAACTGTTTTTTTTTTTTTTTTTTTTTTGGAAATATGTGCGTACAATTTAACTCTATTTCTAAAAAATACATAAAAATATTATTTAATAGAGTATTAAATACATATTAACCATTGTACTTAAGATGTTTGTTAACAAAGTCAAAAAAGAAAAATTGTTTTTATTTGACATGCTTATCACATAGAACTTGATCATATTATGTATTTTTTCCGGTGGAAACTTTAATATGATTTGTTGTATATACTACCACTTATGTGTGTATTGAATTAAATAAAATAATCTTTTGTATGGCCTCAAAAGAATGGTGTTTGTTTGGTCAGTTATGCCTTTGAAGTTTTTATACCAACAAACCAATGTTCCTTTTGTGAAATCTCTTTGGAATTGGATCTGGAAACTCCAATGCCCCAAAAAATCTAAATTTTCATTTGGAAGTCCATGCGCACTCGGTTACCTACTCGTCAATATCTGGCTTTTTCTCACCCAGAAATCAATAACCAATACCCTAGGTGTAATACTCTTGAAACTACTATCCATATCTTAAGAGATTGCCCTTGGGCTAAGATGGTTTGGTGTCACTCTCTAGATGTGTTGCCCCTATCATTTTTTTCACCTACCACTTCAAACTTGGCTCTATACCATACTCTCATCCTTTGCCATCAACTTCCTTGGAAGATTTACTTCCCCTTCCTCTATTGGCGCTTATGGTTGGTTAGGAATGAGCGTACTTTTAACAGTCAATCTTGCTCCCAATATCGGCTTATACACAAAGTGGTTTAGTTCGCTACAAAATTTTTCTTTTTAGCTTGCCCTGCAAAGACTATTAAAATTGGAATCCCTAGGACTATTAAATGGAATGCTCCATAGAACCTTTTATAAAATTAAATACAGGTGGCAGTTCTTTAGGTAATCTTGGATTGGCTGGTGCATGCAGGTTGTTGCGCAATAGTTCAGGTTGCTTAGATTTCAAGTTTTTCATTACACATGGGTATTACTTCTAATAATATTGTTGAGTTGGGAGCAGTTTGCCAAGATCTCATTTTGGCATATACTTTGGTATTTAAATTTATTCATTTTGAAATTGATTCTATGATAGTTCTTTCCTGGTTAATCACTGATAAAGGTATCTCATCAGATACTATCCCACTACTATGTGATTGCAGGAACCTTATGGAGTGCGATTGGACCGTCTAGGTGTGCCACATATTTCGCGAAGCTAATGACTGCGTAGATGCTCTTGCAAAGAGGGGAAATCAACAACAGTGCCTTTTGGAAATCTATAATACTTGTCCTGCTTTTGTGTATGCGTCTTTTGTATGGGATATGGAACACCTTATGACTAGTATGTTGTGTCCCATAAAGGTTGTAATGTCTGTTGTTGTATGACATTATATATAATTAAATAATACTCCCCCCTTTTTTATTAAAAAAAAATTACAAATAATAAAAATAATAGTATCATACAATCTCTTTAAAAAGAAAAACACATACACATACACAAAAGATAGCATCAAATTAGCATATAAAATCCTCCTTTTTAAAGGAAAAAATCATAGGAAAAATCCAATCAATCTTCTATAATACATTAAAGATTACAACACTCATAGCTTACGTTGTTGAGACAGAATCTCTCTCTCTCTCTCTCACTTTCTACAATTTTTATTTTAGTACGTACGGGTTGGATTATGATTGTTGCTAGTTGCTACATACCTTAAAACATTTTCCCAGTTCTTTAGATTTTAACTTTCAATTATTTTTTTCTCTTCGTAAAATTTCTCCATTTTCTTTGTTCTGTTACTTTGCTTTCATTCTCTTTGTTCTTCATTGAAACCTCTAAAAAAAACCCATCATCACCAACAATGGGTAAGCCTGCCTATGACTAGAAAACCACTTAAGCGAACGCCATTATCAACCAAAGTCATCGTTTCCATCCATCGTTTGCTACTGAATCACTCATTGTAAATCAAATCTATAAGCCATCGCCGCTGATGTTTGTCAGAGAGAGAGAGAGAGAGAGATTTGAAAAAATAAATAAATTAGTGAGCTACATTACTTCTTGGGGGGTACTATAGCTTTCAGGAATATTTAATAACATATCATGTTTTGGCTAATAAAGCTAAATGCTTCGGTTTCATAGTAGTCTAATAGATTTAACAAAAATTCTTACTAGAAACCCAAATTTTCTATTTTAAGTAATTTATTATTCGTATACCATATATATGAGTATCTATTTGTTTCTCTTTATAGTTACGGTAAGTTTTTAGACCCCTAGAAAATACCGTGTTTAACCTAATTTATTAGCCAAACACTCCCTCCGTCTCACTTTGTTTGTCCTCTATTCCATTTTGGAATGTCCCAAAATATTGTCATGTTTTTAAAAATAAAAGTTATTAATTTACTAATGTTCCTATTATACTCCTATTTTATTAATAATTCAATTTTTTAATAAATTTATTTAAAGGTAGTTTTGGAAACTTATGCATTTTTAAAACGTAGATAAGACAATAAATGATATTCTCTTAAAAAGTTTGACTTTTTAAACAGGACAAACAAAGTGGGACGGAGGGAGTAATTATTTAGATCAAGGTTTTTTTTTTTTTTTTTTTTTTTTTTTTGAAAGCAATTATTTAGATCAAGGTTGAACATTCATCACACATAACATGCACAACAAAAAACTAAATAACACAGTTATCAAGGTGAAAAATCTTGGGGGGAATGATCCTAAGAGAACAATTCACTATATCAAATTGAGATTTACAGTAAAAAATATCAATCCATAGTAATTCTAACTACAGTTATCAAACTGAGCTCTAAACCCCTCAGACTTCTTTGATGTGGATTTGTTCCAACATGAACCTCCAATTCAAGTCTTGATCAATGTCTAAAACACTTCATAGACCCTAAGATCTACTCGTAGTCAAGTTTGTATTCTCAGTTTGCCAACATACAAAGTATTTAGTACCTAAACATTTATTTCTAAATATTTATAACCTAACAGTTATATATAAATATATATATATATATATATATAGACACATTATATATTATTTTTTCTCTCCAAAATAAATAAATTTTTATATTTTTTAATCTTTTCTTCCCACCTTTCCTTTCATAGCAACAATTTATAAATTATGGCCAACACACTCAAATACAAAATATAATGTAAGGAATTTTGTAAATCAATTGATACTTCATAGTATTTCAAACGACAACATTTTGGGTTCAAATTCTAGACTGCAACTATCACATTATCCAAAAAAGATAGAAAAAAAAGGTCTCACCAGCAAATTGGTTGAGTTGAGGAGAAAGTAAACCATGCTCTGGCACAAACCTCTACAAGGGTAGGCATTTTCATAACTCATATATAACCATGTGAGATCCACTTTATACAATAGCCAAAGCTAATTTGGAAAGAGCTACTCCCATGTTTCATGCTACTTATGGTGGCAAAGTAAGAATATTAGGTTTCCTGAATCGAATTCGATATCCTTTCATTCATGCCCTTAGATTTCCAATTAAGAGGAAATTTGTTCACATGTCTTTTTTTTTTTTTTTTTTTTTTGAGAATGAAGCTTGCTACTATTATTATTCAAAATTGGCTAAATCAGCCTGCAGAATATGGTGAATGTCTAGTGGTATATCTTCCATCCAGACAGTTAGATTTGGCTCTCTCAAAGCTCTTTTTGCCAATGCGTGTGTTACATTATTCCCTTGACGGTAAACATGAGAATATCTAACAAATTGGAGAGCATTTGACAAACATTTAACATCCTGGAGAATATGCCCATGTAAAGCTAGGGACGAACTTGGATCTTGGAGTTCCCTGCAAATTACTTCTGAATCGCCCTCCATTATCACTTTAGTTAGACCAAGTTCCAGCGCAAATTCAACGGCTTTCCTCGCAGCTAAGGCTTCGACCATGGCCACTGTTGTTGGAAGTGGTAGTTGTTGCAACATCGATGCCATTACAGCTCCATCTTCATTTCTGATCGCCATGCTAGTACCAGCCCTTACTTGCTAGACAGAAATGGCCCCATCATAGTTAACTTTGTACGTCCCTTGATCTGGTGGCTTCCATCTAACATGGTTCCTGTGTTGTAATGTCCCGACCGTTTGGTGCAGAAGTTGAAACTCGTGCTTCCTATCTTTTGACATGGCATGAATCTGATCAAGTGGGCACGCCGTTTCCTTGAGCCGAATTTGATTTCGCCTATTCCACACAGCCCAGCTCGTATAAGCCAACAGAGCTACGTCCAGCTCTTCTTCAAAAGCTCGTTTGAGGATATCTTTGATGCTTCGTCCTGTCATCTTGGAGAGCCACCGCCACTGAGGAGCTGCATTCCACATTACCTGCACATCAGAGCAAAAGAAAATAGAGTGAGAGCAATCTTCATCCCCTGTTCTGCAAATTTCGCATTGGCCCTTTGGAGTGATCCGTCTACGGCATAAATTCGCTTTCACTAGCAATGCTTCTCTGCTAGCTCTCCACAGAAAATTTTTGATCTTGCTTGGCACCTCCAAACCCCACAGTTTCTTCCAAAAAGCTGAATCATGATCTATTCTTTGGGGTTGTACAAAGTTCTCAAATAAAAACCGGTATCCCAATTTGACTGAGTAGTTGCCGGAAGGCGTAAACGGCCAAACCAGTACATCCGTTTGGTTTGTGGAGCTCAAGGGGATACTTTTAATTGCTTCTGCTTCCTGTGCATTGAAAACATGATCAATAACCTCATCCCTCCATCTCTTGGTCACTGGATTAATTAGCACCTCCACATTTGAGTTCTCTTGTCCAAAAAGAACCGGTGTTGTTATTTTGGTTGAAGGTTGAAGTGGCAATCAATTGTCCCCCCATATCTTTATCTGCTTCCCGTCTCCCACTCTCCAAAGAGCTCCTTTTCGAATGACGTCCCTTCCTTTAAGAATACTTTTCCATGCGTAAGAAGCCGAGGAAGAATCTTTTGCTTCTAGGATGGAACTTCTAGGAAAAAATCTAGCCTTGAAAACTTTGTAGAACAAGGAATTATCATCATGAAGGAGTCTCCAAGCTAACTTAGCAAGCATTGCCTCATTAAACATTGTCAAATCTTTAAATCCCATTCCCCCTTGATCTTTGTGTTGGCACATGTCTTCCCATCTAACCCAATGTATCTTCCTTCTATCTTCCCTTTGCCCCCACCAAAACTTCCTTATTAGGGTCTCGATCTCATGACACAAAGTGCTAGGGAGTTTAAAACAACTCATCGTGTAAGTGGGTATTACTTGGATAACTGATTTGATGAGTACTTCCCTACCCGCTTGTGACAAGAGCTTACCCTCCCAACCTTGTAATCTCTTCCAGACTTTTTGCTTCAATTGATCAAAACTTGCTCTTTTGTTCCTCCCTACCATAGCCGGCAAGCCCAAGTAATCTTCGTATTGCTTCAACTCACTAACTCCAAGAGCTTCCATAATCTGTCTTTGCACTGCATTTGGGGTAGACTTGCTAAAAAAGAGAGATGTTTTATCTCTATTTAATTTCTGCCCCGATACCTTTTCATAAGATGAAAGAATATCCATCACCTTTTCATATTCATGAATATTAGCCTTGCAAAACAAAAGACTATCGTCTGCAAAAAATAGGTGTGTTAGTTTAGGACCGTTACGGCAAATAGATACACCCTGAATATCACCTTTCTCCGTTGCTTTTTGAATCATTCGGTGTAGGCCCTCTGAGCATAGCAAGAATAAGTAGGGTGACAATGGATCACCTTGGCAGATACCCCGGCTTGGTTTAATTTCTCCACTAGGTTCCCCATTCACCAAGATGGAATAGGTGACTGTAGTGATACACTCCATGACTAGGCCTATCCACCGATCCTGAAACCCCATCTGAGACATTACCACTTTCAAGAAAGACCACTCAACTCGGTCATAAGCCTTGCTCATATCAAGTTTGAGAGCCATGAGGCCCGAATTTCTAGAGCTGTGATTTTTCATATAATGCAGTGTTTCAAAAGCAACTAGGATATTATCTGTGATTAAGCGCCCTTTAAGAAAAGCACTTTGATGCTCTGAGATAATATTGGGGAGAACTCTCTTTAACCTGTTAGCAAGAACTTTGGAAAAAATCTTATAAAGCACGTTACATACTCTGGATTTTTTTTCTTTGGAATCAAAGTGATGAATGTATGATTTAGAGAGTTTGGTATGGAACCTGAATTTAAAAAGCTAAGCACATCATGAATTACATCACCTCTTACCAATTCCCAAAAGTTCTGATAAAATAATGGCGGCATTCCATCCGGTCCCGGTGCTTTAAGTGGTGCCATTTGCTTCAAAGCCAACTCAACTTCCCATGCCTGAAAGTTTTCAATCAAATTCTCATTCATTTCAGCTGTGACAATCCGCGGTATGGAGTCCAAATCTGCCTCTGTAATTTCTGGATTGGAGGACGAGAATAGCTGTTGAAAATATGTCATGAACATGTCCGAAACTTCTTCTGGTTTTGTGCACCAGTTATTAGACTGATTTTTGATCCCAGTGATGAGGTTCTTGCGCCTTCTTTGAGTTGCCCGACTGTGGAAAAAACGGGTATTACGGTCACTATCTTTAAGGTACAAAGTACGCGACCTTTTTCGGCACATACGCTCTTCCTTATCCATAAGAGAATTTATCTCTTTTTTTAGCTCAACCAATTTGCCCGAATTACCTCCCTGGAGAACCCTTGTTTCTAACCGTGTCAACTCTCTCCTTTTTTTTTCTAATTTTTTTTTTAATATTGCCGAAACAATCCTTGCTCCACTTAGTTAGAGCCTTTCCACAATTTTCAACCTTTCTAATCACCCTAGTATTTCCTGCCTCTTCATAGCTGATATCCCAAACACCTTCCACCGTCTCACCGCACCACTTATCCCCTAACCACATTTCCTCAAATCTAAACAACCTCTTCCTCGGTGCACAATCCAAGTCTGACCGTTCAATCCAAAGAATCTTGTGGTCTGAAGTTGTACTGTCCACATGGTGAGTCTGGGTGCCTGGATACTTTGAAAACCATTCATAAGAAACCACTGCTCTGTCTAACCTCTCCCAAATTGAAGCTCCATTGTTGTAAATTTTGCTCCATGTAAAAGGAGAGCCCTTGAAACCAATGTCAATAAGTCCACACTCATCCAATATGTCATGGAAGAGTTGCATTTGTCCCGGTGGTCTTGTCCGTCCTCCAAGCTTCTTACTTTGCTTAAGGATCTCGTTGAAGTCCTCGGCACACAGCCAGGGCAGTGAGTTTTGGTGGTGTAAGCTGTGAAGTAAGTCCCAGGATTCATGCCGTTTATGTGTTTCCGGCTCGCCGTAGAACCCTGTAAAATGCCATGCTGCCTCTGTATCTTTATTTATGATTGCATCTATATGGTTCAAGGAAGAGGAGACTACATCAACCAACAAGTCATTCTTCCAATAAAGGACTAAACCTCCCCCTCTGTGGACCCGTTGAACAACAAATTTTTTGTCAAAACGAATCCGGTCTTTCACGTAATCAAGCCTAGCTTCGTCTGCCAGTGTTTTGGCTAGGAACACGACAACGGGAGCTTTTGCAGTCACTACCTCTGCGAGTTCTTGAACTGCTAGGTGGTTCCCAAGCCCCCTGCAATTCCAAGCGATGCAACTCATGGCGCTTGGCAGGGCTGGGAACCAGCCTCCGCCATTGTCAAGTAGTTTCCTTCGTCTTCGTGTGAGACTCCGAGCTTTTTGCATGGTGACTCACTTATATCAATGACCATATCAATTGGACATTTCGACCCAATCTGATTTCTGAGATAAAAGCCTTACCATAAGACTCACGGATCAGGCGTTTCCATTTTGGCTGGGATGGACTTTCAAAATTTTGGGGTGCGTGGCTGTAGTTGTTCACGTCATGTGGTGGGTTTGCATGGGACCTATGGCTTAGCTCATCACGTAATGGGGTCTCTGGCAGAGCTTGATTGGGTGCCAGCACATTCTTTAATTTTTCCATATTGAAAGATTGGGGGCTTACATGCAACGGCACTGCAATCTCGGTGTATCCCGAGTTTTGGGGTTCCTCATAAAATCCCAGCTCTGTGTCAATCTCCCTTATTTCCTCGTCTAAATCCCTGCCTTGATTTCCGTACTCTTGGACAACTGGAACAGAATTTTCTGATGCAGGGGCGTGATTATGGGAGTTCATATTTTTGGGATCCACAGAATCCTGCCCCGTATCAGATGTTTCCTTATTCGTCTGGACAGGTTGGTTTGACTTTGGGATCGTTCTTGCCACTGCTGGACCGGATTTCATCTCCCTCTGCCTTCGTGTAGACAAGTTCTCAGTCCTATCCTCGTAGTGCCCTGAAACCCGGACCGCTTTTTTCTTTGGCGGACCTGACTGCTCAGCTTTTATCCATGAACCAAATTGTCGGTCTTCCATCCTCAGTGTGCCTTTGCTTTGAATCCAGATGTCGCAGTCCCTGTCATTATGGTCAAAACAGCCACACCAATAACAAATATTAGGTAAACGTTCATACCTGAAATTCACCCATATTTTTCCACCATCCTCGAAGGTGACAATTCTTCCTCGGCAAAGTGGCTGGTACACGTCTAGTGTTACTCGTACTCTGATGTAATTGCCTCCCTCGCTGTCTGAAGTGCTATTTGATTGATCAACCTGACCTATTGCTTCACAGATCTCTTCAGCGACAGATTTGTTCCTATAACCAATTGGAATATTATGCACCTGAACCCAGAAGGATGCTTTGTCGAACTTCAGGTCTTCCAGAGGGGTTTGTCTCTCATATCTCTCTAGGATCACCAAGTATTTATCGAAACTCCAAGGTTCACTGGAGAGGATCCGATCCACATCTTCCTTGTCTTCAAATATGAATAAAACTTTGTGGGACCCTTCATTACTCACCGTGAAACCATTATCTGCCCTGCAAAGTGGCTTGAAAGTCCTTGCCACAGCCTCCATACTCAACGCCCATTTGGTGAAAAACTGGGCTGCTATTATACATTCCTTTGAGCATCTATCTTTTTTGAAACATACATCACCTCCCCCCTCCTTTTCGGACAGAGAGAGGCAATTCCACTGCCTTGCGAGATCTTCCATTGACAAAATAATAAAGAAAAAGAAAAAAGAATCGTCTTAAGAAAGAAGTAAAAAGGTGAGGAGGTAGCTATTTCCCAATCCTCGGAGAAAAGACCCACAAGCCCTATATGTGACACTGTCACGCAAGGGGAGAAAAAAACCTTACAAGAAGGTACAGCAATTCTACTGTCTAAGCGAAGAGGAGAACCCCTTTCTTAGAGACAGAGAAACCTGGTTGTTGTGATAGCCTACTGAACATAAATTGTTCACATGTCAAAGTTTATTATTATGAGTTTGAATTATTAGTCATATTATGTCAGTTGACATATTATCCGAAGAGTAAACATATTTTAGAATAGATTATGCATCTTATGAAAAAAGATAACAACAAAACATTTCAATATTGAAAAATAAAAGGGCATTGAGCACATATATAATTCAATTGTATGTTTTTTTCTTTGCCATACATCCAGAGAGGTTAGGATCTAAAAAAATTTATGTATTTGAAGATTATCATACTTTTATCTTGGTTTGTATATCATTTTATTGGTACTTTCATTATTTATTTTTATTTTTTGGAATTTGTCTTGTAATTTGAAATTTGTCACTTTTGGTACCTTGAGCAATAAAATTTTGGTTTTAATATTGCTATTATCTTAATGTCAAAAATAAATAAATTTAAAATGCATTTATTAGGAGATTATTTAATTAATAAAGGCTAATGGGTTAGTAAATTGAGAAACTGAAACGTTTTAAGTGGATGAACTGTTTCCCCCTCTACTGTGAGGTTGCTAAGACTAGGTGTAAAATTTCAAGTAACTAATTTTTTCTTATGGATACAACAATTATAGTGGACAAAGGTCATGCAATTTTGGAGACAAAATCACAAGCAACATTTCATAAAGAATTCGTAATATTCTAGACCCAAGTGTTTCTAAGACAAGAAAAGGAATTTTACATTGTCCCCATTTTGAAATTACCCTTACCATAAAAGGAAAGTGACACTCTGTATGTGGTCAACAATTAAAGTAACTTACCTTACAATAATGAATCAATGTAACAAATAAACTAATATTTGGAAAATGTTATTTAGCCAAAAATAAATAAAATGTAGAGATATTTTTTAAGTGGTTGTTGAACAATTGAGGACATATCAAAGGAGCTTTTGTGTTCTAATTTGTAGTAGATTTTTTCAAATTTTTTGACAACTTCAAATAACATGCCACCGAAGAGAGGCATTGAGTATTGCAACTATGATTGCTACAATTAAAATGAAGTTGGGGCAACTCAATCCAAAATTCTTAAACATCAAGTGTGAAACAATCAAATGGAGCAAAACTCACATGGAAAACTCATTACCCTCAACATATCAAGGTAGATTGTCACAAGTGTTGTGAATATATTTTTCAAATGCAAAAAGAACATATGTATTAAATTCTTATGCAAAAAAAAAAAAAAAAAAAAAAAAAAAAAAACTGGCTTTTTTTAGTTCACATTCAACTAAAATGAAGTGTGTTTATCTATTTATGTCACTAAACCCTAGTGCATTTTTAATGCAGGATGTAGAGGTTGAATGAGTCTTAAACATAAACATAAACATAGAATAATATTCTCCCAGCTTAGGAACCGTTTAATAGAATATTAGTATTATCCAAAAATGGAAGTACTAATTGAAGAAAATGGCATGGATTTCAAACACTTAATGATTGATTTACTTGAGCGAGCATTCGTTTATAATTTGTTGGAGGAATTGATAAAGAACACATTAATTCATATGTCAAGTTTCAAATTATGGTTAACAAAAATACTTGTAAGAATTAGAGAAAAACAAATACTATTGTTTTCATATATTGGTTTTAGAGGACTTAAATACCATCTTATTTTCTTTTGTAGTTCAATCTTTTAGGCTATTAATGATTTTTTTTTTTGGTAATTTGTGAATGCAGTTTAGGTCTGCATCTTGCTTGCTAAGTGAAAAGGATTGCAACACTATGGAAAAGGAACAACGAATTTGGTTCAACTTCGGGTGTCCAAGTCGGATAGGATTGGTTGCTATGTTCGTGTATGGGATTCTATTAGTATTTGATTTACCCAACATGCATACCTCTCCAACTGTCGTTAATTTTGAGGTCCACGCCTTCCTGCATCGTAGCTTCCAAGTTGGTCTAGTTGCAATGGCAGATTGGGCCACCAATTTAATGAAGCAAAAGGATATGTCTCCATATTTTGAAAATCTGTTGGTCTTGGTAGCATTCCTAATTTACAGTAAACCTTCTGGAGTTACCAGACTCGATAGGCAAAAAGTTGGATGAAGGGAAGAAGGCTCCCAACAAGTAGCTGGAACACACACACACACACACACACACACACATATATATATATATATATTGAAATAAAAAATATTCTATTTCTATATATATATATATATATAATTTTGTTTATATTGTAAGAATATTCTTGTTTGCCTCATAATTTGTTGATCAATATTCTTGTACACCATCTATAAAGGAATGATATAATATTCTTAAGCATTTTCTTATAATCTTATTCCAGTTATGGTAGCAATCTTGCCATTTAACTTAACCACATAAATTAGGAAGTCTTGATCATTACATCCTGTCATCCCCTATAAAAACATTATTCTATCTATTTCTTACAGCATTTTGGGGCAAAACCCCATCATTGAGGATGTAGTCCTAGAAAACTGATATACAATGTCAGTGAAAGATAATTGTAATGTTAAAAACATAAGTATTAAATTCTTATGCAAAAAAAAAAAAAAAAAAGGCATTTTTTAGTGCACACAACTAAAATGAAGTGTATCTATCTATTTATGTCACTAAACCCTAGTGCATTTTTTTTATGCAAGATGTAGAGGTTGAATGAGTCTTACCCATAAACATAAACATATAATAATATTCCCCCAGCCTAAGAACCGTTTAATAGAATATGAGTATTATCAAAAAATGAAAGCATTATAATTGAAGAAAATGGCATGAACTTCAAATACTTAATGATTGATTTACCTGAGCGAGCATTCGTTTATAATTTGTTGGAGGAATTGATAAAGAACAAATTAATTCATATGTCAAGTTTCAAATTATGGTTAGCAAAAATACTTGTAAGAATTAGAGAAAAACAAAATAAGGTATCATCAAGAATTAAACGTTGTTTGAAAGGTCTCATACTTACAGGATCACCATAAATTATCTTAAGAATTTTATTTTATTTCTCTCTTATGTTGTTCTTGTTTTCAACATACATATGCTTGGTTTGAAATCCCCACAAAAATGTGATTGATAGCCAAAGCTTAGGGTAATTAGAGTTCAATATTGCACTGTTTGGAGATTGGTATAGGAATCCTCTTTGATTTACTGTTCTATTTGCCACACTAGTCGAAGACCTAAAATAGATTTTAAAAACAAAAGGGAAAAATATTGCCCAGAACATCAGTCATTTCAAGCCATATATAGCTAATGGTTTGCTCTTCAGGAAACTTAGGGTGTCCTGCATACAGATACGCCTATGACATGCATTCTGCAATGTTGTATTTGTGAAAAAGTGTAAACAAAGACAAAGGAAGGCAAGATTTTTAATGTTGTTCAGCCTCAAAATTACATCCACATGCTCTCTACTATTTATGAGTTTGGTCCTTTATAAACATGAATTCTATTAACAAAATTTCAATATTATTGCAATTACATTGATACATATATACTAAATATGGAGCTTTGATGAATGTTGCATATATACATGATGGAAGTGATTTCCATAATTAACGTTTTGTGATAGCCATTGAAGAAAAAAAAATCTAAATAAACTGTGTTTTGATATTATTGATAAAAAAAAAAAAAGAGAGAGAGAGAGAGAATAATTACAATGGGGTGGCACTATTTCAATATTCTTATATATAAAGCAAAGCACGAAGAGAGAAAAAATCACTTACTAACCTATTCTAGAGTAGAGTAGATTTGGCTCAAAATTAGCCTATTTTTAGCTAATTCTACTCTACTATCCTTCACTCTACCTCCTTTCCTCCCTCAATCCAAATAGGTCCTAAGAGTCTATTTGGGAACAACTTATTTAGTTGAAATTAATTATTTATTATTATTATTATTATTATTATTATTATTATTTTGTTGAATGTACTATAGATAAAACTAAAAGTTAGCTGAAATAGTACAATAGGATCCATGAATAATATCAAAAAGTGCGATGAAACTCATAAATAGTAGCAAAAATAAGTTAAATAGTAAAAACAAACTGTTTTATTAGCCAATGCCAAATGCAATCTAAAGAAGAAAAGTATGTGATAACAAGTGCTTTATGGGAACATATTAAAGATTAATAAATATCCTATTATAAGTTGTAATACATGCTTTTAAAAAAAAATAAAATACACATTATTAATTTGTTGATTTATATATAGACATTTATCATAGTTGTGTATTTTTTTTTTTGGAATGTGTGTACAATTTAACTTTATTTTTAAAAAATACATAAAAATATTATTTAATATAGTATTGAATACATATTAAGTTATTAACTATTGTACTTAAGATGTTTGTTAACAAAGTCCAAAAAGAAAAAATGTTTTTATTTGACACGCTTATCACATATAGCTTGATCATATTATGTATTTTTTGCTGTGGGAACTTTGAAAGTTCAAATATGTGTATAAACACCCTTGAACGTTTAGACCCCCAAATTACAACTTAACCAATTCAAGCATTATTTCAAACAACTAGTGTGCGGAAAATTAACATAAGCTATAATATGGAATTGGAAAAACTATCTAAGCCAAATTAAAATCACAACCTACATCAGATAATAAAAGGCAAAGATAAAAGAGAAGGAAGATGCAAACACAAAGATAACACGCGATGTGTTATCGAAGAGGAAACCGAAGCCCTCGGCGTAAAACCTCTCCGCTGCCCTCCAAGTGGTAAACAATCCACTAGAAAATGTAGTTGGGATACATGAACAGCAATAGACCCTCCAAGCCTAATCTACCAAATGCACCTAAACCCTCCAAGCTTCTTGCTCCAACGAGGTTGCGCTGAACCTTTTTCTTTTCTAACTTCCCGGATTCCGCTACTAGACCGTAGTATCAACCAATGTAGATTGATTCCTTCCTAACTGCTTCCCAGAAATCCAAACAGCCCTCTCACAGTGATGAATATGGTGAGAACAAGGTTTGGTAAAATGCCTCTCAAGGATTTGACAATGGAGAGGAAGAGAGTTGAGGAATTTGAAGAGACTCTAATGTATAGATTGTGGGTGAATCAATCTTGTTTTTCTTTAGGGTTTCTCTCTTAAAATTCTCTCTTAAAGCTCTCTTTCATTTGTGGGTAAAAGGGGTATTTATACTGGAGTAAAAGAGGAATGTGAAACGTCAGGATTTAGAAAACAGGGGTGGCTCGCGGCTTGATCTCGCGACTTGACTGAGTTGCGAGATCCAGTCGCGAGATAACCGTATTTCCAGTTGTCCTGTAGTGCTCCAGCTAGCATGACTATTCACCTTCTGGCATGCTTGGCACGTGTGCTGCGTCTGGCGGCTTGAAGCCGCGAGCCACCTGCGAGAACAAGCCGCGAGTCTCTGTTTTCTTGCACACTCTTGAGCAATCAACACTCTATCTCACTCACTACCTTTACAACAAACTCACCTAAATACAGGGTTACTAAATGCTGAAATACAAGCAAATTTGGCACGGAATAAAGCCAATAACATGGTTGATTAAATTCAACCTTACAAACTTTGATACGACTTGTTGTACTATACTACGTATACCACTTATGTTATGTGTTTATTGAATTAAATTAAATAATTTCAAATAATAATAAAAATAATAGTATCATATAATCTCTTAAAAAAAAAAAACACACATGCACATACAGAAAAGATTACACATAGGAAAGGTAGCATACACATACACATACACATATACAAAAGATTACACATACACGTACACAAAAGATAGCATCAAATTAGCATATAAAATCCTCCTATGTAAAGGAAAAAATCATAGGAAAAAATTTAATCAATCTTCTATAATACATTAAAGATTACAACACTCACAGCTTACGTTGTTAAAACAGAATCTCTCTCTCTCTTTCTCTACAATTTTTATTTTAGTGTGGTTGATGAAACCTCTGACCATGCTTGAGTGTAATTTGGGAACCAAGTAGTACGTGCGGGTTGTATTATGATCGTTGCTAGTTGCTACATACCTTAAAACATTTTCCTAGTTCTTTAGATTTTAACTTCCAATTATTTTTTTCTCTCCATAACATTTCTCCATTTTCTTTGTTCTTTTACTTTGCTTTCATTCTGTTTGTTACTCATTGAAACCTCCAAAAAACCCATCATCACGAACAATGGGTAAGCCTGCCTATGACTAGAAATCCACTTAAAAGACCGCTATTATCAACCAAAGTCATCGTTTCTATCCATTGTATGCTATTGAATCACTCAATGTAAATCAAAATCTATAAGCCATCGCCATTGATGTTTCTCTGAGAGAGAGAGTGAGAGAGAGAGAGAGAGAGAGAGAGAGAGAGAGAGATTTGGAAAAAAAAAAAAGGAAAAAAAATTTAGTGAGCTACATTACTTCTAGGGGGTACTATTGCTTTTAGGAATATTTAATAACATATCATGTTTTGGCTAATAAAGCTAATTGCTTTGGTTTCACAATAGTCTAATAGATTTAACAAAAATTCTTACTAGAAACCCAAATTTTCTATTTTAAGTAACTTATTATTCATATACCATACACAAGAGTATCTGTTTGTTTCTTGTTGTAGTTATTTGTAAGTTTTTAGACCCCTAGAAAACATAATGTTTAACTTAATTTATTAGCCAAGTGGTTACTTAGGTTAATTATTCAGATATAGGTTAAACACACATAACATGCATAGTGGAAAACTAAATAACATATGATATGATGACCCAGGAAAACCAATGAAACAAATTAGTTTCAATGTAAAAAACCTAGGGAGAATGATCCCAAGAGAAACAATCCACTATATCAAATTGAGATTTACAATCAAGAATATCAATTCGTAGTAAATCTAACTACAGTTACCAAATTGAGTTTTAAACCCCTTAGATTTCTTTGATGTGGACTTGTTCCAACATGAATCTCTAGTTTACGTCTTGATCTTCAATACGCTTGATAGTTGAAACTTGCTACAACTTTACTCCACTGGTACTGGCAATATGTGTGTGATCTCTGGTAAATGCTTGAAGAAATTAGAAGGTACAATAACCTCATAGATCTCACAAGAGTAGCTCTTCAAGACTTGAAAAATGTGTTTTGGGGTTTTCCTTATATACATAGTAGGTTTGGACTGAAACTCTAAACATTTCACAAGCTGTTGGACCTTAAAACAAATTTAGCTGAGCGCGGTTCAATCAATCAAAGCATTCTCTCGATTGGTTGAGCTTGACAAATTTTCAATTCTGCTTTCTACAGTTTGTACGTTCTTGAATCTTGACTTGTATCATCTTGAGCAATGTTTAAAACACTTCATAGACCCTAAGATCTACTCCTAGACAAGTTTGTGTTCTCAGTTTGCCAACATACAAAGTATTTAGAACCTAACAGTTATATATATATATATATATATTATTCTTCTTTCCAAAATAAATAATTTTTTTAAAATATATTCTCCCAACCTTTCCTTCTACACCAACAATTCATAAATTATGGCCAACAAACTCAAATACAAAATATTATGTAAATAATCTTGTAAATCAATTGATATTTCTTAGTGTTTCAAACGATGACATTTTGGGTTCAAATTCCAGACCGCAACTATTGCATTATCTAAAAAAAGAAGAAGAAAAAAAAAAAAAGCATCACTAGTAAATTGGTTGAGTTGAAGAGAAAGTAAACTATGCTCTGTCACAAACCTCTACTAGGGTAGGCATAGTCATAACCATATGAGATCCACTTTGTACAAAAAAACAAAAGCTAATTTGGAAAGAGCTACTCCCATGTTTCATGCTACTTATGGTGGCGAAGTCATAATATCACTATATCAAGTTCCCTTAATTGAATTTGATATCCTTTCATCCATGCCCTTAGATTTCTAATTAAGAGGAAATTTGTTCACATGTCAAAGTTTATTACTTTGAGTTTGAATTGTTAGTCATTTTGTGACAGTTGATTTTAATTGATAAATTTACCTCATAAATATAAGTGTCCTGCTTTTCATTTATAAAAATGAAATAAAAGCAGCATCCAAAAAGTTTGTACGTTGGTAAATTTTAAAAGACAAAAACAAAAAAAAGATTGTTATGACCCAGAGATTGTTACAAGAATAGATTAGTACGGAGCATGGGCCAGAGGTTATGTAGGTCATCCTTATTAAGGGCCCAGTGGACTGCCTGTTCCGGAAAGAGAGACACACTCACGAGGATATCAAATATGCAGTACAGATAGATATTTGTGAGTAATACTGTTGTTAGAAAAATCAAAGTCTCGTACGCCGATGCCTTTGGTCCAAGTGTCCAACGGCAACTTCAGTTTGGTATATTCATTGGATCGAATTTTAGTATCTTCACTTTGGGAAATGATAGGGAATACTTTGCAGATACCACCGTTCTTTTGTTGTTGTTGTTGTTGTTGTTGTTGTTGTTGTTGAGGAAGAGAGATACCACCATTGAAACATTTTATTTCGTGGCATTTACCTCCCCTCTGCTATGTTTTTTGAGGTCTTGAAAATTCTGACTTTAAAACCTCATCCACCAATGCCTTTGGGCCTAAGGCAACTTCAATTTGGTATGGACTTCCATTTTTAGTATACGTAATTAAGGAAAAAGCGGGGAATAAATTTCATAGGGAAAAACAGATGCCGAAACTTTCTTAAGAAACTATTTTAAGAAATTTTTTATGAAAAAAAAATTATTTTAAGAAACTTTTTATGGAAAAAGAAAAAAATAATTGGTTTTTTCTTTTTTCTTTTTAATTTTTTAGCCTTTTTCCATGAAAGTGATATTAAAATTGTTTTAAAATGATCAATTGTCAAATGACCTAAGAGCATCCCTTAACTGAACTAATTACATATACCACCATTTAAACATGGAGTTACTAATGTTTTATTTTGTCACACTAACCACCCCGTGTTTTGTTTTATGAGGCTTTTCAACTAATCATAACTTTTGCTTAGGCCGTCTTATAAAAAGGTTTTCAACCTAGTGGTTTTTTATTATTATTTTTGGGTGCCTTTTTAAGCAAAATTTGATGATGTGACAAATGCTAACATCACATACAAAAAGAATTGGAGAAAGTTATTGTTCTACCCTAACAATTTTTATTCTCTTTTAACTCTCTTTCAATAGTCATTTACATTTCTATCTATTCACTTAAGTTATAAGGTACACCAATCTTGTTGGAAAATATGGCTAAATAAACAAGTTTTGATTCAACGATACAAACCCTAAAAAATTAGCAATGACAAAAATATATAGATAGAGTTGGAAGGATATCACAAACTATAGAATCACGCAAAATACGTTGTCTTTAGAGGTTGATTCATGCCACCCGGAGTAGAACTCGGTGTGAATGGTTTTCTTGGCCGACCAACCCCCCAAGATTAGACTATAGTGATTTCTTCAAGTTGATCACACACTTAAGTAAGAAGAACTAGGAACAACCTTAATTTGCCTTTCCTTAAAACTAAAAACTTAGAAGCTGAAATTTTGTGGAGATGAGTAGAAAATTTAGAGCTGAATAGAGGGAGAGTGACGGCAGTAAGAGGCTAGGAAACCTAAAGAGAAAGAAGTGAAATACAAGGGTTTTATATGACAACTAAAGGAAGACTAGTGGGCTAACTAAAAGGACTAGACCTCCAATGGTTACTGTATAGATTTAATGCCTAACGGGTTGTTCATTAAATGCCCAACGGGCTGCTCAGAGGCTCACCAACGGACATAACATAATCAAATTTGGGCTAAAAGAAAGAAACGAAAAAGTAAGGCCCAAGAAAGATATAACAAACCCAAGCACAAGCCCAAGCCCAAGCCAACACGTAGCCCATTGTATTCGAACTTACCACTTAAGATATGCAAAGGCTTATAAACTTATAACAAGGTTTATTCCTAACCAATGTGGGACACAAAGCAAAGGTTAAGTGTTTGAAACACACTTACTCCAACAATCCCCCACATGTTAGAAACACTAACTAGGAAAGGCAATAAACTCAAGAAGGCATGCATCAATATTGTACTCTAAGGTTTTAATCATACTTAGGATAAATAAGTAGGAGCTACTAGACAATGTTAGAGTTAGACTTTTTTAACCAAGCTATTAGATAACCAAACTTACCACCCACATACATTTCTTTACCAAGGTTGTTCCATAAGCGGGTTGGTGCCTTATACAGGCTATGCACCACTGGTTTCATGATAGCTTTAGAGACCTACCCAAGTCTCATAGGAAGCGGCACAACATCCACTCCCACATAGGTGGCATCCATCAAGAGTGTGTGCAGTACACCTCGTCCCAACTGGTAGGGACTATGGATCCATTAAGAGCTAGAGCTAAACCTCCAACAATCTGCAACTTAGCAATATCTCACACCATAGGGATGGACTCATCACTAATCTCCTCAATGAGATAGTGGAATACATAATAACTGACAGTGCCCATTTGGACCAAAAATGACCTCTACCCATTTAACCCCTTGTGTGGAATCACCCATCATAGAGGTTAGGCATTGGCCATAGTGTCACAATCCCATCAGTCCTACCCTCCTCGATGTCTCACTCACCAGCCTTCTTGCTAGTGGCTTAGTCAAAGTATCGACCAAATTCCTTTCTGACCTCATAAAGTCCAAAGACATTACACCATTATCAATGAGTTGTCTCACAATATTGTGCCTCAATCGGATATGTCGACTTTTCCCATTATAGATTTTGTTCTTAGCATGTGCTATGGCAGCTTGACAATCATAATGTATGCAAATAGAGGCAATAGAGTTAGTATACAATGGTATATCAATTAAAAAACTCCTAAGCCACTTAGCTTCAGACTCAGCCCTTTCTAAGGCTACTAACTCTGATTCCATGGTGGATCTCACCATGCAAGTCTGCTTGGATGACTTCCAAGAGACAGCCCCTCCAGCTAGAGTGAACACATATCCACTAGTGGGATTTACCTCAACTGTATCAGAGATTCAATTAGCATCACAATATCCTTCTAATATAGTAGGATAATCACAATATGACAAACCATAATCAAAAGTACCCTTTAAATATCTCAACAATCTAGATATTGCATCCCAATGTTCAATACTAGGATTATGAGTGTATCTACTCAATCTACCAACAACATATGCAATATCAGGGCGAGTACAGTTTGTCTAAAATATCAAATTACCAATGATTTGTGCATATTTATCTTGTGAAATACCATTATCACGATTTTTAAACAAGTGTACCTTTGAGTCAAAAGGAGTAAACATAGGTGACATATCAAAATGTTCAAACTTTTTAAGATTTTTGTCTACATAGTGAGATTGTAATAGTGTAATGTAATCATTATCCCTAAAGATCTTGATGCCCAAGATTATATTTGCCTCACCAAAATATTTCATACCAAAATTAGAGGCAAGAAAGCATTTAGCATCATGCACAACATCAAGGCGAGTTCCAAATATAAGCAAGTCATCAACATATAAACATAAAATAACACATTCATTATTAATAAACTTGCTATATATGCATTTATCGGCACCATTGATCACATACCCATGTGTAAGCATAACATTATCAAATTTTTCATGCCATTGTTTAGGTGCTTGTTTTAAACCACATAAAGATTTAACCACTTACAAACTTTATGTTCTTGTCCAAGAACTACATAACCCCCAGGTTGCTCCATATAAATCTCTTCTTCTAAACCACCATTTAGAAAATCAATTTTAACATCCATTTGATGTATTACAAGTTTGTAAATAGAAGTAATGACAAATAAAATTCTAATAGATGCAATTCTAGTAACTGGAGAATAAGTATCAAAATAATTCACATTATATTTTTGCTTATAGCCCTTGGCTACTAAGCGAGTTTTAAACTTATCAATTGTATAATCTGGTTTTAATTTCCTTTTAAACACCCATTTGCAACCAATAGTTTTAACTTTGGGTAGAAGCTCATCTAATTCCCAATTATGATTAGACATAATATATTCTAATTCATTATTAATTGCTTCCAACCAAAAAGGTGCACCTACGGATTTAATTGCATTATAGTAACTTATAGGTTCATCTTCAATGACATAGGCAAGGAAATTGTTACCGTAATCCTTTTCCTTCCTAGCTCGCTTGCTCCTTCTTATTTCTTGCACGTCATCAACAAAGTTATTAGAAATTTTAATAGAATCATGCAATACTTTTTCCTTATTTTTCAAAGGAAACACGTGCTCAAAGAATATGGCATTTTCGGATTCAATAATTGTGTATGATTCTAATATATCACTTTTGATGACAAGAAATCTATATCATGAACTATTAAAAACAAAACCAATTATACTAGAGAGTATACCGAAGTGTATCGTCATTTTTATATGACTCATGTGCACACTCTTAGGGGGAGTAATTCTACCTCGTGCACATTCATAGGGGGAGCAAGTCATAGGGGAGATGCATATACCAAGGGAGAGAAGACATTCTTTTATGAGAAAACCTTGTCTTACTTTATGCTTGTTTTCTCGTTGCTTTATGGTGCTTTGAGTTATGTTTAGTATCATCTATGCTTTGTTGCTCTCATCGCATCATGCTTATGTGTTGGACATGCATACATCTTTATGCTTTTGTGCTTTATTGGTTGCATGTTCGGATGATCATTTGCTTTGCTATATGATCATTGTAGTCATTCTCATATGACTATTTTGGTGTATGATCAAGTTGTTCATATGTTTCACAATATGTTTACTTGATCGCAATTCACTTGTTACATTATACTTGTCCTTTTATCACTTGATTTACCTTGAAGGTCTAATATGTTTTGTGCAAGTGTTTCAGGTTACAGGTATACATGTTCCAAGTTCATCACAGCTTCTAGATTTAGGTGTGAGTGAGTTTTGCCATTATTCCTAAACTCACGTTTAAGTCTAAAGTCTATTATAGGGTGTTTTGTCACAGAATAGCCAAAGGGGGAGATTGTAAAGTTGTGATTTACAACTATGTTTTATGTTGGCTTTATTCCATGACAAAAAATGTTGTAATTACTTTAATTTATATCATTGTATTTTGTGGGATTTTATTGTATTAGATTTAGTATTAAGTTAGTGAAGACTCAAGCTTAAATGAAGAATCAGTGGATTTCTCGAGAAGCTCGTGAGAAGCTAAGCCGTGAAAGAGCCATGTGAGGAGCACATGACTGGAACCTAAAGAGTCATGTCAGGCTGTCGTTTTCGCGAGTGTCTCCTGGGTAAGGCCTTCCCGCGATACAGTCGCGAAACATTTTGCTTAGAGGATTTTTAAGAGTGACTTTCCTACCTTTCACCTATACTATATATACATTCATTACCTACAAATGTAAAAGATGCCATTCAAAGAGAAAAACTCTAAATAGGTTTTCTACAACACACACACCCATCTTTTTGAGAGAGAACTACTCATCCTTAGTAAGAAATCATTGTAGCCTTTTCTCTATCCCTCTCCCATTGTCATACCTTGAGAGGAGATTTGTACCCAAATACAACCCACACATTTTCAGAGTGTAGAGAGTGTTTTTGGTGTTGTTGGGAAGTATTAGAAGAAGCCAAGGATGGCAGATGCAACATGGAGCTTGTTGCGGGATCCGGAGAGCTAGATAAGACACGGTTCCGAGAAGCCTTGTTAGAGTAGGAGCTTGGAGGGCTTAGGTACATCGAGTAGATTAGGCTTGGAAGGTCTCTTGCTAACCCATGTATCCCAACTAATTGTCTAATGGATCGATTACCTTTTGGAGGGCGGTGGAGAGATTTTTCGCCGAGTTCTTCGGTTTCCTCTTCGATAACACATCGGCGTGTTATCTGTGTTTGCATTCTTCTTCCCTACTCTTTTACATTTCATTTTACTGCTGTGATGATATGAATATGTGTTAAAGTAGCTTGTTTGTTTATCCGCTCGCATTTACACTTTTTTGCACTTAGAATTAAGTTAGTGTAAAATCTGTCGAGCCGTATCTTTTATTTGGGGGTCTAAACAGATCATGTGTTTTTAACACATTTTCGAGCTTTCACCAATAAACACACAATCACATGTTTTAAAACCAAGCTTTCTCCTTTTAGGCTCGGGTAGCATGACCTTAGCTAAGCACCCCTACACTTTGAGGTATTCCAAGTTAGGCTTACGCCCTTTCCAAAGTTCATAAGGAGTTTTACTGGTTTCTTATGAGATACGTTATTTTGAATATGACAAATCAAAAGAATGGCCTCCCTTCACATGTTGGAGGATAGCCCAGAACTAACAAGCACAACATTCATCATCTCTTTAAGAGTTCTATTTTTCCTTTCAGCTATTCCATTAGATTTCGGTAAATAAGGTGGAGCTACCTTATGTATTATGCCATTTGGTTTACAAAATTCCTTAAAAGGATTAGATTCATATTCACCACCTCTATCGGTTCTAAGTCTTTTAATCCTTCTATTCTTTTGGTTCTCAACTTCACTTTTATACTTTAAACATCTCCATAACTTCATCCTTGGTTCTTAGTAATAAAGTTTAGTGAATCTAGAGTGGTCATCAACAAATATCACATAAAATCTTTTACCACCTTTAGTCATGGTGTGTTCTAAATCACTCAAGTCACTATGTACCAATCCTAGAAGCTTGGTTTCTCTTGTTATTTTACAAGGTTTCTTGGTGATTTTAGTTTCGGCAAAAATTTCACATTTGTCCATATTAGCTTTACTTAGTTAGTTAATAATTCCACATTCTTTCATTTTTTTTATATAGCCAAGATTAACATGTCCAAGTCTACCATGCCAAACATCAATGGAATCAACTAAGTAAGCATAAGAAGATAAACTATTTTCATTAATAACTTGATCAACATTAAGTACAAAAAGACCTTCATCATCATAGCCCTTACCAATAAAGACTTTATTCTTAGTTAAAGTAACTATGCCACTATCAAATAAAACTTTAATACCGGCCTTACCTAGCAAATGTACCGAAATGAGATTGTGTTGAAAGTGAGGTACATGAAGGACATTATTAAGTGAAATAGTTTTACCGAAAGTTAGCTTCAAGAGTACCTTCCCTTTACCATTCACTGACACGGACCTATTGTCCCCAACATAGACGAATTCGGTGCCTTTTGCCATAGGAGTGTAGAAATTAAACTCCTCTTTGAATGCACCAATATGTCTTGTGCAAGCCAAGTCAACAACCTATCCCTTCACTTTTGTCACTAAGTGTGCCTTACGCACCACTGCCGTAATGATCTCTTCAGTTTGCACCACATTTTCCTTATTTGATGTAGAGCCTTTGTTGTTGCTCTTATTGTTGTTGAAGGTGCCTCTTACCCTACATGTTGCTTCATAATGACCTACTTTGCCACAAATAAAACAATTACCCTTTTTTTTTGGATTTGAGGATTTGGACCATTTTTATTTTGAAATTTTCCTTTTCCCTTGAAATCATGTTAATTATTATGTTGTGGAGGTCTAGAGGGTCCTCCCTCTACAGCCTTGGAAGTAAATTCCTTAGCTCTAGAAACCTTTTCCGACATCCTATTTGTTTATTCAATTTGAATATCAATGATAGTTTGTTGAAGATTCAAATAGGTTCATTGGTGGCTATATCGGTGTTTATACTCTTTCCAAGAGTCGGGCAACTTAAACACAAGGCCATAAGCCACAAACCTCTCGGGTAAAATTTCACCCTCTTTAGCTAGGTTGGATACTAATTTTTGAAAATCTTCAATTTGGCTAGAAACATTTTTTTCTTCAACCATTTGGAAGGACATAAATTTAGCCGTAGCAAACTTTTTAGCACCTTCATCCTTAAACCCATAACGACCATTAAGTTCATCCCGTAAATCTTTAGCACAAGTAAAATGACAATAATTATCAAACAACTTGTTAGATAAACCACACTTAATAGTATGAACACAAAATTTATTTGTTTTTTCTCACTTTGCTATATTTTTAGGATCATCTTCGGGTTTAGGCTCATAAAGAACCTGGCCAATTTCGGTAAATTCCAAGATGGGCAAAACCCTTTCTTTCCAAAGTTTAAAATTATTTCCATCAAAAGCCTCAAGCTTTGTAATTTCCAAAATGACCATAAGAGAATCAACAACTTGTTTCTTCATTTTTAAAACACAAATATCAACCTTTAAAATTGTTGGAAAATATGGCTAAATTAACAAGTTTTGATTCAACAATACAAACCCTAAAAAATTAGTTATGACAAAAATAAATAAATAGAGTTAAAAGGATCTTACAATCTATAGAATCATGCAAAATGCATTGTCTTTAAAGGTTGATTCGTGCCACTCGGAGTAGAACTCAGTATGAATGGTTCTCTTGGCCGAACAACGCCCCAAGATTAGACTATAGTAATTTCTTCAAGTTGATCACACACTCAAGCAAGAAGAACTAGGAACAACCTTAATTTGCCTTTCCTTAAAACAAAAAACTTAGAAGTTGAAATTTTGTGGAGATGAGTAGAAAATTTAGAGTTGAACAGAGGGAGAGTGACGGCAGCAAGAGGCTAGGAAAACTGAAGAGAAAGAAGTGAAATACAAGGGTTTTATATGCCAACTAAAGGAAGACTAGTGGGCTAACTAAAAGGACTAGACTCCAGTGGCTACTGTGCAGATTTGACGCCCAACGGGTAATTCATTAAATGCCCAACGGGCTACTCAGATGCTCACCGACGGACATAACAAAATCAAATTTGGGCTAAAAGATAGAGAGGAAAAAAGTGATGCCCAAGAAAAATAAAGCAAACCCAAGCCCAAGCCAACACGTAGTCCGTTGTATTCCAACTTACCACTTAAGATATGCAAAGGCTTATAAACTTATAACAAGGTTTATTCCTAACCAATGTGGGATACAAAACAAAGGTTAAGTGTTTGAAACACACTCACTCCAACAAATCTTGGATTTCATCTAGTACTCGAGAAATAAAGCAATTCATGAGAAGAAGATGCCCACAATTGAAGAATTGGAAATAGCCACCCAAAGAAAGTTCATTGATCAATGGGCTATAATGAGTCACAATAATATGAATCATCCTAGAGCTATTGACCGAAGCTGCCACTGATTGAATCCAAAAAAAGATGATATATATCAAAATTAATTATGATGTTGCTACTGGTCTTAATTGGTCCATCATTGCCTTGATAGCTAGAGATTGGAGAGGGAACTTGTTATTTGCCTTTACAGCAAGGGTGGACACTAGCTCCTTTGTCCAAGCTGAGGCTCAAGCCTTGAGATGGGCAATTGAGCTGGTGCATAACTTAATTTGGACAATGTCTGTATCGAAAGAGACTGCAAGACCTGCATTCAAGCTCAATCCTAAATTGATTAAGCCACCACTTAGAACATTGGCAACATTTTGGAGGAAACAGCTATAAATGCAAGCAAAATCCATTCTATTACTCTTAGATGGATTCCTAGAGAAGCAAACAAAGCCCCACATGTGCTTGGACGTTGATCTGTAGCCAATCATGTTTTTAGTTATTTTGATTTTTGTTCTGCTCCTCCTGTGCTTAAAGATGTTATACTGGACGAAGCCTTGTATGTATCTTCTTTGTTTGGTTGTTGAATAAAAGTTTTCTTCCCAAAAAAAAAAAAAAGACCAATCTTTTTCATTATCCTATTCCAGTGGTTTATTTTCTGGACTTTCCATGTCAAGAATTTTCATTAAGGGTGTGTTTGGATACCGTTTATAGCTGAAAATTGAAAACTTATTACTGAAAATACTGTAACAAAATAATTTTTAAAGGTGTAAATAGTGCCGTGGGACCCAATTTTAAAATTAGATTTACATTTTTCCGTACTTGCGGGTCTTGTGAACAGTATACGAGACTCAGCCAAAATACATAAACGCCAGCACAAACGCAAATGTTTGCCCCAAAAATTTCTCTTTCATAAGATATACTTTATTTATTTTTCAAATTTCACCCAAAAAATAAAAATATACATATGTTCACATTTATTCAGATGGAAAACTTTTTTTAGGGGGCTAAAGCCTAAAAATGACTTGTATACTTCTGTTTAGTAGCAAACTTGCAACTCTAAGAAGGTCATTAGGAATTATTAATTTTTTTTTAAAGATTATATTTATGATATTTTGTTAAGTATGTAACGTTCCTAAATATGTTTTTCAATTTATCGAGCTCATTTTTCTTATCCCCAGAAACTTTTTCCCCGTTAGCTTATGTTTAATTTCAATAGTAGTAAACACCAGAAAATGCAGAAACCGTTTTCCAGAAACAAATTCCATCGAAATCAATGAAGCTTTAAACTATTGGCTAAATGGTATCTTTTATAATGGTTGTGCCAGTGTTAGAGCAACCGCATCAGTGGGTCTAAAAGATTCCGTCTATTTTACACAAATACCTACTTTTTCTATTTTACATCATCACTTTTACAAAACACCCACATCAGTTTATCTATTATACACACATTTTTATTAAAATAATATTTTTTCTTACTTTTTTATTATTTCCCACCTATCCCCACCTAACCCCTCTTTTTTCTTTGAATACACCCCCTTTCCCTTCTTCTTGTTCTTATTCTTATCTCTATCTCCGCCACTTTTTCTTCTCTTTCTTTCTTTTTTTTTTTTTTTTTTTTTTTTTTTTTTTTTTTTTTTTTTTGAGAATCTTTTTCTTTCCTCTTCTTCTTTTACAATTTGGGTTTTATACTTTTATTATAAATGATGATTTTGGGTTGGGTTTGATTAAGGGCAGGGATTTTGGACAGAGAAAGCAAAAATTTTGGGTAGAGAAAATGGTGATTTTGGCATCTTCTTTAGCATCTTCTTCTTTCTTTCTTCTTCTTCTCCTTCTTCTTTTTTCAATTTCGGTTTGATTATTTATATGAATTTGTATATGGGTTTGATGAATTTGGATCTAGATTTAGAACGATTTTGATGATTTTGTGGTGTGTCCATGTTGTTGTGGTGGTGGTTGGCGGTACTGGGTTGCAGTGGTGGTGGTTGGCGGTACTGTGTTGCAGTGGTGGTGGTTAGCGGTGTGGGGTTGTTGTGATGGTCGGCTGCTTCTTCTTCTTCTTCTTGGCATTGAAGAGTGGGTGAGAGAGGGTTTGATAAGGCAAGAGAGAGGGGAGTGAAAAAAATATAAAAAAATATATAGAAGAGCTATAGTAACTGTGCAAATTTACACGGTTACTGTAGCTCATGAAAATTTTTAGAAGACTTTACACAATTTTACATGAGCTGATGTAGGAGGTTTTTTTGGCTAAAATGTGTAAAATGAAAGAGTTTTTGTATCATAGAAGACTATCCACCAACTAATGTGGATGCTCTCACATAGCTTTAGAAAAACAGTTTCTCAGAAGAGATGGAATCGCATTTAGAGTTATAGACAAAGGGGGTCGTGGCTCACACTGGCTCCTAAATATTTGTGTATAGTAGATTAAATTACGTACTATGCACAAAAGTTTATATATTTTAAATTATGAACTGACATGCCCCTATATGCCCCCTCCTAAAAATAGGGTTTTATAGTAGTTAATTAATACTGTTATCATATTGAAGATGTCAACTATTTTAAGAAGTGTTGTCAACTTGTTCACGATCACTAGTATCTCGAGGTGTCCTCACCCCTCCGTACTCTCTTTATGGAATTAATTTCAATAAAAGAAGAAAAAATCTTGAACAATTAATGTTATTATTGATTCAATTTTCTCGACAACAATTTGCTTAAATTTTGTGGTTGAAAAATATATCATTTTCTTTTCTTTTCTTTTCTTTTCTTTTCTCGTTTGTTGTTTTTGGATGAAGTATTTGATATTTTCAATGAAAATTTCAAATGATAGGGTTTAAACCCGTCATTTAGAGCCCGTTTGGTTTGTCATTTGAAAACACAGTGTTCAGTGTTTAAACACTGAACACTAGTGTTCAAAAACAAAAAAAATATGTTTGGTGTACCAGTTTTTTCCTTATTGTTTGGAAAACATTGTTTAAAAACTAATGTTATAAAACCCATTTTTTGAAATCAGCTCCGGATAGATTTTAAACAATAAACATTAGTGCTTAGTGGCAATTCTGTAATTATCTCAAACAACAAACACTAGTGCCGGTCAGCTTTTTCATACTTTGTCAGTTTTTTTTTAAATGTTTTGGCCGTCTCCTGCCCACCATGTTCTCTCTCCTAATTTAAAATATATTTATTTTGTACTTTGGTCAGCTTTTTTTATCATTCAAAACACACATACCAAACACATATTTTATATTTTTTGAACACTGAAAAATGTTATTTAAACCATGATACCAAACATATTTTTTTGTTTTATTCACACTAAAAATATGTTTTTCAACAACACTTTTTAAACCACAATTTTCACATCTTTTTAAACAACAATTTTTGAAAACTATAACCAAACGGGCCGGTGATTCCATGGTTTGGTTGGATAAAAATCTCACTTACCTAATTCAGTATAAATTTTATTTTATATTAATAGTAAATAATTAATTAATAAATCTAATAGAATGGGTTTCACTTGTCTAAGTAAAAGACTACTCTAGATAGCTACATTTGTTTTCTCCAACCATCAACCATTTACTTAGTTGGTATCGAATAAGAAATAAAATATTATTTGCTAGTCTAGTTTTGGGTTTCAACAACTTTTCTTGAGAAGTTTCTTGTATCTCTAAAATATACTATTTGTAAAAACTTGGACATGCTTAAATTAAGACTCAAATACATAAAAAGTAAGGTTTAACTTGGATATGCCAATATATAAAACTATAACCTTAAAAAAGAAGTTTACACTTTCTATTCATAACATAACATTATTTGAAAAAGACAACAAATAATGTTATGTTTCCCTACGACAATTATACATTTGAATTTAACTTGAGAACTAAATTTACTACGTCTAAGGAATTTTATATATGTATGGGTTTCAAATACCCTCCTTCCAACTTTCAAATTATTACAAAGAGAAAAAAAAAATACAAATAATTAGTAAATAAGTGTTCATCCAAACCCTCCCACAAAGGCCCAATCTAGAAAATTAGACGATTTTCATACTTATCAATATTAAAAAGTTCACCTTGAAAAATAACCCCTTATGGGCAGTTCCTTGCTCAAAGAAATTTGAGAATGGGTTGTGTCTTCTGTGCTTACTAGTTACTACAATAATTTTATTTATATATAAGGACATTGTATCGTAGAGGACATGTGAACCCATAGTCTTTATTATGAGTTTATGACCGATTAAAAAAAAAAAAAAAAGTCAGCTATAGAAGGTGAATCAATACCACGTTCCTAACGCTGCAACTCAAAAGCTTCCTTTACCCTTCTTCTCTTTCCTTCTTGCCTATAAAATTCTTCCATAAACTCCTTGTAACTATAGTTTCGATACTTTGGTGGGTGCTCCTCATCAATCAAATCCTCAATAGGACCTATCACAATGTCATTATTTGGTGCATAGAACATTGCCAATGATACTCGTGGCAACCACTTGTTGGTTACGGCCCTGTGATCTACACTCTTGTACCTTCCATTACTCAGAACCTGCATAAATAGAAAGCATGATCAGCTTAAAAAAAAAAAAAAAAGCAGAGAGAAAGAAAAAACTCGATGTATATATAATCCACTAACAAAATTTGGAAGGAGATAATATTCTTTTTGTAATCGGTTAATCCAGAAGTTAGAAATCCACACGTTTTGTTCGATTTGAAATTGAGTAGTACATTTTATTTTCAACAATTAAACTACATTAATAATAGTGACACCATCAGACAAAGCCACCTAATGATAAAGACAATTGACTAGTTGGTTATATCCATTCGGGAAAAAACACACGTGACAAGACTAATCCGCTATCCTTCGCAACGAATGATGTCATATATGCTATATAATTGAAGTTCTTCACCAAATATTTGCAACAATCTATAGCAAAGACTTTATTATTCATAATTCTTTCTTTATCATCTTATATTTTATGAGTCTAGCTATGATATTTAACTTACTTATAGCTTCTAATGAACACTCTTTTAAGCAAGAAAAAAAAAAAAAGATAATAAAAGACATGTGTCATCGAAGTTTTCCATGGGATAAAATTAGAAGTCAAGAAGATTTAAACCTAGTAAATCAGTGTTTTCTAGATAACAAATACTTATATCACTATTCTAAGCATAAATACTATATAAAACTAAAAATGTGTGAAGAAAATTTTTGGGATATTAAAATTTAGTCCCAAGAAAGTTTTTGGGATATTTGAGATATTAAAATGAAATATTTTAGGAATCATAAGATTTTGTTAGGGTTAACTAAGAGAGAATCGGTAAGAGGAATTTGCTAATTTCCAAAAAGAGAAGTCTAAGAACACAACAAAATGTCACAACATTTTCACAATACCTTTATCTTCAATTATGGTGAATTCTAGTTTGACTTTTTTATATTATTATTTTATATTTACCTATAAGGAACTTGCACCTCAGTAATCGTGAAAATATTGTGACAACAACAAAATGTCATAACATTTTCATAATACATATATATTTTCAACTGTGATAGGTTCTGGTATGATATTTTATTTTGATATACAAAGAACTTATACTTAACGGCTACAAAATTTGTTACTTTATTTTTTTATGGCGGTTGTGAAAATATTGTGACAATAACAAAATATCACAACATTTTCATAATACTTTTATTTTTAGTTGTGATTGGTTTCAATATCATATTTTATTGTTATATTTATTAAATTATGACCAATAAAAAATTAACATCTCAATAATTATGAAAACGTTATGACACTTAGTTGTATTAATAAAACATTGTATCAGTGAAGAAAAAAACTTAGATAGTTTCAAGTTCTTACAAAGGGTGTGGGCTCTATGGTGGGACACATGTGTGGGGCCTGCACTCTTTGTAAGAGTCCAAAGCACTGCTATGAACCTACCTAATAATTGCTTATATAAACACACACACACATATATATATATATATATATATATATATTTTTGATAATCTTTTATTGCCCCACTTGGTAACAAGCCTACGTTATTAGGCTCGGCTAAACACATAAATATTAAAAAATATATATAACCAAAGGAAAAAAAAAAGGGCACAAACCTAACTGGCGTATTTGAAAAGTGAAATAAAAGGCTAGCTCAAGCAAATTACAAATCTGGCCTGAAACAGTGAGTTTTTGCCTCATCTAACAGAATAGATTATTATAAGTCTTTTTTGCTGAAGAAATAATAATTTTCATGAAGTAAAAGTTGAAAAATAACGCGGCTACCTGAATTTGATCAGCGAGATTGACGACAAAAGAATGAGGCACAGGGTCAACAGGTACCCATTTCTCATCTTTGATCACTTGGAGGCCAGTTACCCCCTCTGACTGCAATAGTACAGTGAGTGCAACAATATCATTATGAGCAGGAATCCCCATTGTGAGCTCTGGGTCTGGACATGGTGGGTAGTAATTTGCTTGTGAATAAAGGGAAGCCCTCTCACCTATCTTCTTCTTTAAACAATCCTTCTCTAGACCAAGCCCTTGGGATATCAAGCTCAAAAGCCTATCCATCAAAGCTCCAATCTCCTTTGCATACTCAGCAAAAACTTCTCTGTAACAATCAAACAAAATATGCATGATTTAAAAGTGTTATTGAGCTAGTGTAATCAGTCAATCACAGGCTAAGTTTGGTATCCAAAAGAAGAAAAAAAAAAAAAAAAAGGATGCAAAGTGAGGTAGAGATACCGATACTGAGGAGGATTTGTGGGTAACAAATGAGTGAAATCTTCTATTGGATGCCAAGGGTGAGAGAAGGTCTCACTCCACATTATGACCTTTCCAAGGCCTTCATACTTTTGGTAATAATTGAACACTTTTACTTGCTTGGTATGATCTTTTGTAAGATATTGCGCCCTTTCCTCATGAGGCAATTGGAAGAACTCTGTCACCACAGCCAACACTTTTTGGCATAATTCTTTGGGGACTCCATGGTTGATAATCTGAAAGAAACCATATTCCTCACAAGCTTGTGATATCTTTGAAACTAAGGGGGATGACCCTTGACCCTCATCAATTTCATGATCATTTAAGTCGATTATAGGGATTGAATCCGAAGGAAATACCTTTGAGAGGATAGGCCTTTTGAATTCTGGAAGAATGAAATCAGGAGAGAGGGAGAGGGGTGTGTTATTGGCTAATTGAAAGGGTACTTTCATCTCCATGAAAAGATAAGAGAGGAGCTCTGGTTGAAGGAACAATGAGTTGATCAAGACTGACTTATATTATACTAAAAAAACGTGTTTTTGAGATCTCTGTGTGAACAGAAAGATAATGCGGACCAGAAGAAATTGATCTTGTTATTATAGTAATGATATGACTTCGGATAAAAGTTAATGAATAACATTAGACTTCCAATGTATTCAAAAAAAAAAAAAAAAAACATTAGACTTCCAATAGTAGAATCTTGGAATCGCGTGCTCATTAAAATATCATAAATAACGTTACTGTACAAAGGAGAGTTATCGTTTGGAATGTCATTCCATTGGCAGCACATGACATCTAAGTCCATGGTTTTTCATTTCAAGGAGTTCATCATTTTGGCACGATATTGGTAGTAAGGCCTTTGTTTCAAGTTTTTATCCTCTGTTTTATAAACTGCCGCTTGATCATGAAAATTTCGTCTTATTATCACGGACGAATCTAGGATTTCAAGTTAGGGAGGCCGGAGCATAAACAAAAAAATATTTTAGTTACTAAGTGGTTGATTTTCCCATAATCTATGGATCAAATAAGAATTACATGATAAGAATTACATATATTATCTCACAAAAGCACTAATTGTTGATACTGAGTAAAGGCGAAGGCTAGAATCTAGATATATGCATTATGCATTAATTATAAATTTAATATTTCTCAATTGATAGAGTTACTAGTTTTCAATTAAAATTTTATCTAATTTAAAAATATTACTTATAGCATTATGAATTAGCAATATGGGCAACGTCGCAGTTTTATTTTGTTACATCTGTGTGACATTTTTATTATATTATGTATTTGTTTTTGTCTCTTTATCTTTGTCACTCACCCACTACCCCCAATTTATAAGGCACTACTTTTCTTACCTTCACCTATTTTTGCACACAGTCGAAGTCCCAAATGTCGAACAAGATTATATCTTTACAAAATCTCTCTCTATAATTTAATTTTATTCAAAAATCACAACTCAACTTAGTTCACTGTCTTAGACACTGCAAAAACAAATAAAACAAAGACTTCCAAACACAATCATTTTCAATAATCCCAGCTAAGTAAAAAAAAAACCACAATCACATAACAGATTCACAAATCACAAACATTATAACACGTGTTTATTGGAGAGAGAAGAATCATATCAAAATAAATGTTAGGTTTTGAACTTGAAGGAGAGAGAAAAAAAAAAAACAAAACTTAGAGCAGATTGGATTCGGGATGGAAGCTAGAGGCAGTAGCGGCCGACGTCGTAGGCGTGCATGAACTCTGGGTCAATCACTAGGTAGATTGGCTAGTCTGTTGGGTTAGTGGCGAGCTTGGGTCATGGGCAGGACGACCGACTGGTGACGGCTGTGGTGGCAATGGCGTGGCAAACTCTCTTTTATAATTTCTTTGGTCTGTCTCTCAACTTTCTCTATTTTTTTTTACTAAATTTGGTTTAGGTTGTAACTGTGGTGTGGGTTAGGGGCAATTTGGATTTTTTTTTTGTCATCACTCATCACTCATCACTCCTTACTTAATTTTCGTTACTCATCACTCATCACCCATCATTTAAAATACCCCAATTTTCTATAGCCACCCGTTTGGCACACGGTTTTCACTTTTCATCACTCAAATATTTCAACTTTTTGTGGGACCCATACTTGAGCACAAAATCAGACCCTTCTGTTAGCCTACCTGCCTCACCCTCATTCCCCACCATTTTGTTCACTGCTCATTTCCCCTTCACCACTGTTCCTCTCCCAAAACACAAACACAAACCCGAACCCACCAATCTCTCAAAATGGTTGAAGCTTTTGTTCAATCACTTTCCATTTCCCAGTCCAAAAAAAATCAAACAGCGCCGATCTGTTTTCAATCACTTTCTGTTTCCATCACTCTTCGTTTTCAATCAGTCTCCGTTTCTTTCTCTCTTTTTTCCTTCAACCCTCAAAATCCACAACAACCACTTTGGTTCTGAGCTTGAAGCACAAACCCAGAAAATTCATTAGCATCCTTAAAGCACCTAGAAAACTCACAAACTCACAACAACCAATTTGTTGATTTTTTTAATGGGTTTGAGATGAAAAAAAAAAAAAAAAAGGAACTAAAGATGATAAAGGCGAAAAGGAAGAAAAAAGAAAGAACGAACTGAGATGAGAAAGGCGAAAAGGAAGGAAAAAAAGAAAGAAAGAAAGAACGAATTGAGCTGAAGAATAGAGAAAGAAGAGAGACAAAAATAAAGAAAAGTGGAGAAGAAAGAAAAAGAAAGAAAAAAAAAAAGAGGGAGTGACCGGTGGGAGAGAGAAGATATATCTGACTTGACACGACCGTGGGACCCTCAGTGTGTGTTTAATTACCAAAATGCCATTGGAAACTGAGTTTTGGAAACTGAAAACACCTAAAATGTGTTTTCAGTTTCCATAACTCATCACTTAAAAATCAGAGAATTCAATGATGGAAACAAAAACAGGAAACAAAATCTAAACGGACTTCTCAGCCATGGGTCCCACCATTTTTGAGTTATGAGTTATGGAAACAGAAAATCTAAACAGCCCCTTAATCACTTAATTGGGATTTTAAACTTTTTGGGTTTGGGCTGGGGGAGGCTAGAGGGGGCTTAATTTTTTGAAAAGAGAGGCCCAATCCTAAAAGTGTCAAAAGTATTGTAATCCTCCCTATTACAATACTTTTTGAATTTTATTAATAATAATCTAAGAAAGAATTCGACAAAAATCTGTATTTTATTATTAATAATATGATTTATCTCTGACGGCTACAAAACATATAAATACAGAGAACTTTGGATATACTCTAGCAGATCATTTATTTCCAACGGACATTTCTTCTTCGCATTTAACAGAGTTATCAGTTGGGAGTTTGAACGTTCAATTTGAAAACTTTGTTGGTTCAGTGTTTAACACAATTACAAGCCTTTGATCATTCTAATTCTCCATAACTTGCAATATGAGATCTTCAAATCAACTAAGTTAGAGGGTGTTTGGATTGGGAGTATCTCAAAATTCAAAAATCATGACTCAAAACTCAAAAATCATGACTCAAAACACATAACTCATCACTCATCACTCATATCTCAAAACTCTATCTCACTAAAAACCTAAAACCGAAAATTTTTGTTTAGCTCTAATATCTCAAAACCGTGCCCCATATCTCAGTACTCAACTTTTTCACTTTTTGGTGGAGCCCACAGCCTGCAAAGGTCAGAAGGGCAGTTTTCTCTCGTGCGTGTTCTCTTCTCTCTCCTTTCACCCAAAATACTGTTTTGTCTTCCTATCTCCACACACACAATGTTAGAACAAAGACCATGGTTTTTTTCCTTTTCCTTTTCCTTCTCTACACTTTTGCCTCCATGGAAGTCCACATTTCATCACATAGAAAGTCAATTATTTTACAAAACCCATCAGACACAAATTTCATTATTTTACAAAACCCATCAATGTTTAGAGAAATTGAAAAAAATATTGAAACACAAACAAAAGTAAAACAAAGCACCTGAACAAAAACTATGGAATACAAACATTGAAATTTAGAGGAATACAAAACAGAGCAAGAAGATCTTGTGGAGCTTTGGATTTTCATTAAGATTAAAACCCACATCCAAATGGGGTTTAGCATTAGCAAGAAGATCTGGTAGAAACCCATAATCCCTCTTCCTCTTGAGATTCAAAATTGGAATGTAGGGATCAGAATGGGATTGAGATTGGGGTTTAGAATTAGATGCAAAGTTTGATCTTCTTCTATAGGCGCCCCAAATGGGTTTGAAATTATACCCAAATTTGAACTTGGATAGGGAGTCGATGAATGGAATTCTGAGCAAAATTTTAAACACCAAAATTTCTTTTTTCTCCATCTCCAAAGAGAGAGAGAGAGAGAGAGAGAGAGAGAGAGAGAGAGAAAGAGAGAAAGAGAGAGAAAGGAAATTTGATTGACAAAGAGAAAGAAAGTAGAGACATAGAGGGAGAGAGGGTTTGTTAAATGAATTATGAGTGTTAGAATGAGATAGGAGAAATTGAGTGTGGGTAAGCAAAGCGTGAGAAGTAAGATGTCGGTGCCAGTGAGAATGAGCTTGTCGGTGGTGCTAGGTCTTCGCTAGGATGGGTTCTTCTCTCAATAGATGTTGTCAATAGAGTTTGATATAAAGGTTGAGATTATGAGATGAACTAAACCACTGGAGTTTGATATGAAGGCTGGGTCTTAGAAAAAGTCAAGGAAGTGATTTTATGTTGGTTCAGAGAGGTGGGTGAGATGAGTGAATGGGGAAGTTGGGTTATGAGTAATGTCAACTGAAGGAAGAGAGCAAAAAATGAGAGAAAAAGTAGTCTAAAACTCATTGCTTAAGCTAGGGAGAAGCCAAAAAGAGAGAGAGAGAGAGAGAGAGAGAGAGAGAGTTCTAACGGTTTGAAGGTGATGTGACTACAAACTACACCGGGTCCCACATAATTGAAGCTAATAACGAAAATGCCATTAAACTTAGTTTTTAAAAATTGAAAACACCAGTAAACCTGTTCTCAGTTTTCATTCTTATATCTCAAAATTTTGAGAAACAAGTTTTGGAAACAAAGAATGAAAACAAAGCCAAACAAATTTTCACTCAGTGGGGCCCACGAAATTTGAGTTTTAAGTTATCAATTTTGAGTTATATAACTCAAAACAGCCTAATCCAAACACCCTCTTAGTTTCTCGTTATGATATATGTAGATACCCATTTTGCAATCAAAAGAATATTTTAATTTGTCTAAGTGTAGGGGCATGACTACTGATGATGCCTGAAATCGTCAGTATGTTGTTCATCCAATGGAGCCAACGTCTTCTATGTGTGCCTGCAAAACAGAAGAGAGATTTTGGTGAAGAAAACATCAGTGGGGTGTTTCCTTAAAACCCTTCATTGATAAATTCAAAATGACAACTGATAATAAAGTAATCAGAGCTTCTTTTGGGTTTTTCAAGTGTTTTTTTGTGTGTACCTTTCCTTTATTTGTTTGATTCCTTTTATAGAAGCTGGACCTTGTAACTTGCTTTCATTATATCATTAATTGGGCTTTACTGCCTTTGTAACGCATCAGGTGATTAAATAGGTCACCTTTAATGACTGTCGGTTACAAAACCTGCTGGAGGTTCTGTTAGTTACTAGTGCGCATAAATTAGCATTAATGTTCATTTATGGTTGTTTGGATGAATCATATCCCGATACATCAGTTGCCACCTCATTCCAAAACTGTTTGTCCAAAAGGAGACAATTTGTAGGAATGAATTTCATTCATCCGTGTCTCTTCGGATTCCGTTCTTGTCACATTTATGAGGTGCAACTTTTTTGGTCGAATTTTTGCCACATGTCATGCTCTGATTGGTTGTTTGAGCATTGGGAATTTGCAATCTTCTTGCATCCTGATTTTTTGTTTGCCTCCTTTAAACTTCCCTTTCTCTTTCTTTCCTTACTCATTTGCTTGGTTTTTAATTCCGAGCACTGTACTCCTTGAGTTCCAGGTGAGTTCCTTCTTCTTCTTAATCATTAATGGTTGATTATTCTCTTGTCTAGCTTGAATCCCTTTCAATTTCTTTTTTTTTTTACTCAGCTATGCTTTTTTCTTCAAACTTCTAATAGGAGAAAACCTCAAGTGGGTGTATATGTTACTTGAGAAACTCCTTTGAGGGAATTTTTTGTTGTAGTTGTATCCTTTAGTTCACTTTTTAGTTGGTTTCGCTCAAAAAAGAGAGTAATGTTTGAGGATAGGGTGAGGTCTAGAGATTTAGAAACTGGTTTATCCTCTAGTGTAAAAACCATTACCCAAGAGATGGATATCCCTTTGTCTCTACTTCTAACATTTCAGGCTTGGAAAGAAAAGCGTGGGTATTTGAGGAAGGATTATGAAAAAACAAGAGATAGGATTGTTGATAAGTACCAGTTTCCCCTTTTAGCTTTAATTAGGTTTCCCAAGGTAGACGAAAGGGTTTGTACCTTTCTTCCCAAGGAAGTATGCTTCTACGAATCATATTTCTAGAGTGGGTTTAGTTTTCCTGGCCACCCATTCTATAGAGAAGTTATTTCTCGACTGAAAATTTTTCTGGGATAACTCATTCTGAATGCTTAGAGGACGATGGTGTGTTGTATGGTGATTTGGTCTACAGTGAATGACAAAGATTTTATTAAGGTGGATGAGTTTTTCTATTTGTATCATTTGATGGAGTCAAACTAAGGGTTATTGGGTGTTTAGGCCTTGGGAAAGAAAGCTAAAAATTGTTTTGGAGTCTCCTTCCTCTTATTAAGATTGGAAACAACGTTTTTTCTTTGTCTCGGGTAAAGGTTGGGAAACTCTTCCAAATGAGAACCTGGACGAAGATCCCAGGTTTCTTCGTTAATAGGGGACCTCGGTCTCTGGTGCGCCTTTCTATGCTCCCCTCTTTTGCTTCTTTTGTATCATGCTTGTGACAATTTGGTTATACATTTTATTTTATCTTATTTTATTTTTTTATAGTGAAAACTCGTCCTCATTTGAAGAGTTGCTACAAAGATCGTCTAAAACGGGTTTTAGAGTATGTTGATGAGGTGAAAGATTTTGACGATCTGATTAGTCCCAATAGCTTGTCCCTTCACTTTCTTAGACCAGAGCCTTCTGGTGGTGTTTTGCAGCGTCTCGAGACGAACAAAAGGAGTTAGTCTATGTTCCTTTTTTTTTTTTTTTTTAAGCGTATGTGTGGTGTTTGTTCTCTGATGTTTGTCGTCATGTAGGGATGACTACTAGGTTTAACAAAGCTAGGTATGCGGAGCTTAAGCAAAAGGAAGGTGAAGAGGCCCAACCTGGATGCAGTCTTCAGAGTAAGAGGCGCCGTTTAAAGAAAGGTGGTGATTTAGAGAAACCTCCTATTCCTTTCGCTGTTCATAAAGTTTTTGAAGTTCTTCCGTCCTCTCCAACAGTGTCTGTTGAAGAACTCATGCCTTCTCTTCGATCTTTCAAAGGCCAAGATAAGGGGAAGTCCGTCTTTGACTTTTGGAATGACCTTGGTTTGGCCGTGGCTAGGGCTCATGACGTAATCTCAATAGACGAGTTGGGGCATTTTTCGTCTATTGAATCCCATGACTTGGTTACCCAGCATCTCCAAAAAAATGTTCAAGGTCATTTTTAAGAACCACTTCTTTCTTGTTCATATTGATTCCTCTTTTTTATTTTTTTTTATTTTTATTTTTATAAAAAAGAAACCTTCTTTCTTCCGGATTTTGGTGGAGTCTATGTATCTGACGACTAATTACCTGGACATGGAAGAAAAATTGGCTTTGGTGCAAACTAGGATTAAGAACCTTTCTGCTGAGAACGCTTCTTTAAAGGAGAGTGTGAAGAAAATGGTTGTGGAAAATGTTGAAATGGGGAAGCAGATGAAGACGGCCCAAGCTTGACTTGATTATAGAGAAAACCTTAAGTGATCAGAAGGACGATCATTTGGAGAAGGTGAAGAAAGAGGTGGAAGAGGCTATAAAGAACTTTAAAGCGTTTGGTGAATATTCAGACAGGATGATGGTGGAGTATGCTGATGGTTTCGAGCTTCTTCAGAAGTATCTCATCAAACACCATCTTGACTTAAATTTCGCTTCGTTGGACATTGAGGAGATTGAAAAGAAGATGGTGGCTACGAAGGCTGTGTTGGTTAGTGCAGTTGCTGTGAATATTGTAGTGGAGGTCAGAAGTATTGAGGGCGATGCTGGAAGTACTGTTCCCGTTACTAGTGATGCCAATGTGGAGTAGGCATATATTTTTATCTTCTTAGGTTCACATGTGTTTTGAGCGAAGAAAAAACTTTTCCTGTTTTTTGGGCTCGGATGTTTTGGGCATAAGACAATATTTTTATTTTTCCTTTCTTTTCAGCCCGTATGTTTTGGGCGTAAGACACTATTGTTGCCTCCCACTGTTTCTAAGACTTTGTTGTCATTAGATGTTCTCCTTTTGCGTACGACATCTATTTCTTACCTGAACCTTGTGAAATTTCGGTAATATATTTGCTCCGTCTATAATTGCTATGTACTTTAGGAAAATTCTTTTTGTGGAAAGTTCCATGTTGGACGATCGTTGCGGTTGCTGCGTATTGCAGGATAATTGTCCCTTTATTTTGCAATTGCTACACATGGCAGGGCAATTAGTCTTTAGTTTGCGATTGTTGCACGTAGTAAGGCAATTCATCTTACATGTGCAATTGTTGCGTGTAGCAGAGCAATTCACAATTTGTCTTTTGTTTGCGTGATCATTATGCAACAGGACGATCAACGCGTTATCAAGACAAATGACTTAATTTAGTTGGAAGAGAAATTTTAGAATCTTTTTATTCAGGGTCTCTCATTTGGAAAAGACCTTTATTCTTTGAATGAAATACAAAAAACGGAAATAAAACTCAAAGGTGGGAAAAACAAGGAAATGCTTATTGGTAGTATTTCCTTAGATGTTCAACAATCCATGGGCGAGGTAGATCTATCCCATCCATGTTTGTCAAACGATAACTTCCTTCTTGCGTGTAGCTTTTGACTCTGTAGGGTTTTTCTCAGTTTGGGCCCAATTTTCCCTGTGTTGGGTCCTTGGTAGCTTGGGAGACTTTTCTTAGAACTAAGTCACCCTCTTCAAATTTTCTAGCTTTCACTTTGCTATTGTAATATCCTGCAACTTGATTCCAATACCTGGCCATTCTTGTACAGGCTTTTTCCCTTAACTCATCAAGCAAATCAAGATTGACTTTTAGTTCTTCGTCATTCCTTGATTCGTCAAACGTTGTGGCTTTGAAAGTGGTGAGTCCAACTTCTACTAGTATGACGACTTTGGTCCTGAATGTCAAGTTGAAAGGAGTTTCACTTGTTGGAGTTTTCACTGTTGTTCTATACACCTACCGAACACTGGGTAGGTCGTCTACCCAAGCTCCCTTTGCCCCCTAAAGCCAAGCTTTGATTATCATAAGCAAAGTACAGTTTGTCACTTCTACCTACCCATTGGACTGGGGGTGCCCTGGTGACGAATAGTGGTTCTTGATCCCTAGCCCCCTGCAAAAACTTCAGAAAGAAGAGCTGTCAAATTGAAGCCCGTTGTTTAAGATAATTACTTTCAAGACCTGAACCTGTAGACTATATTCTTCCAGATGAAGTTTTGCACATTCTTATCTGTAATCCTTGTTAGGGGTTCTGCTTCCACCCACTTAGTAAAATAATCTATGGCAACTAGCAAGAATTTCATCTGTCTTTTCCCAATTGAGAGTGGTCCAACTATGTCGATCCCCCATTGAGCGAAGGGCCAAGGAGAAGTTATGGGTATAAGTTCTTCTGCCAGTATCTTACTTAGATTGGAAAATCATTGACACTTGTCACATGCTTGGACGAATGCAAAGGCATCCTTCTTCATCATTGACACTTGTCACACTCAGTATTTTTGAAGCGAGTGATCATGCCCCTGAATAATCACCATAAATTCCTACATGGACTTCTTGAAGTGCGTAGTTTGCTTCATCTTCTATTAGGCACCTTAAGTAAGGGAGCATGAACCCTCATTTATACAACACTTCATTGATCAAAACAAATCTTAAGGCACTTAGGCACAACTTCCTTGCTTCCTTGTGATCTGTTGGAAGATCTCCACTTTTAAGATAGTTGTGGATGGGAGTCATCCAATTTTATAGGGTTTGGACGAGAAACACTTCAACTTTGTTAGTTCTTGATTCTGTCTGTATTTCGATACGAACACCCTTTGCCTGATTGAATTTGCTTGATGAAGCCAATTTTGATAGATGATCAGCTTGGTCATTTTGCGCCCTTGGGATCTATATAAAAATTCACCTTTTCAAAATGATTAGTCAAGTGGAGCATCATTTGCAAATAACACTGCATTCTTTCTTGAACAGCTTCATACTCTCCATTCACTTGTCTTGTCACCAATTGTGAGTTGCTGTATACATTCAACTTCTGTGCCCCCATGGTTTTTGCCAATTTTAACCCGGTTAGAAGAGCTTCATATTCGGCCTCGTTGTTGGTAGTTTGGGATTGAAGTCGAATAGCTTATTGGATAACATCCTTCTCCGATGTCTTAAGAAACACTCCTACTCCTCTAGCTTCTTTGTTGGACGATCCATCCACCTTAACCATCTAGAACACTTCGTCGATCTCATTCTCCTCCCTTGAAGTGAATTCTGCAACAAAATTGGCCAATACTTGAGCCTTGATTGCCGTCCAAGGATGATATTTGATATCAAACTCCCCCAATTGTACTACCCACAAAATCATTCGTCCAGCTGCATCTGGCCTATTTATTGCTTTCTTCATGGGTTGATCGGTCAGCACAATTATCATGTGTGCTTGGAAGTAGGGTTGCAACTTTCGTGATGCTACGATTAAGGCGAAGACCATTTTCTCAATGCTAGGATACTGTGCTTCTACCCCCTTAAAGGCTTGGCTGGTGTAATAGGCAGGCTTCTGTACTCCATCTTCCTCCTGTATTAGAGTTGAACTAACTGTAGTCTGTGACACAACCAAATACAAAATTAAATCCTTTCCTATCTTCGAGAGGCTTAAAAGAGGTGGGGTCATCAAGTATTGCTTTAGGCTTTCAAAGGCTATAGTACATTCATTTGTCCATTCGAATTTTTTCTTAAGAAGCTTAAAAAATGGGAAACATTTATTTGTAGATCGAGAGACAAACTTGTTGAGGGTAGCTATATGCCTGCTCAAACGTTGGACTTCCTTCACATTCATTGGGAGTGACATTTCAATCATCGCCCTTATTTTGTTTGGATTCGCTTTGATACCCCTCTATAATACCATAAAGCCAAGAAATTTCCCAGATGGTACAGCAAAAACGCACTTGGACAGATTTAGCTTCATGTTGTATTTTCGAAGAGTATCAAAAGTTTCTTCTAGATCTGTTAAGTGGTCCATTGTTTGCTGGCTCTTGACCAGCATGTCACCTACGTATGCCTCCATATTTCATCCAACTTGATTATGGAACATGCGATTAAACAATCTTTGGTATGTAGCCCTACGTTTTTTAGTCTGAAGGGCAATACCTTGTAGCAGTAAAGGCCTTGACTGGTAATGAATGCTGTCTTTTCCTGATCTTTTTCGTCCATCATGATCTGATTGTAACCAGAAAATGCATCCATAAAGCTAAGGAGTTCATGTCCGACGGTTGAATCTACCTATTGGTCGATTCATGGTAGAGGAAAACTGTCTTTTGGGCAGGCTTTATTCAGACCAGTAGAATCTACACACATCCTCCATTTCCCGTTTGATTTCTTGACCATGACCACATTTGCTAACCATTCCAGGTAATAAACCTCTTGGATGAAATCGACAGACAATAGTTTATCTACCTCTTCCATGACAACCTTATTGCACTTTGGAGCAAAAACTCGTCGTTTCTATTGGACTGCTTTTTGCCTTGGATCTACTGATAAGCGATGTACTGTCACTTCTTTATCTATGCTAGGCATGTCTTCGTGGCTCCAGGCAAAGATATCCTGGTTATCCTTTAAGAACTGCGTTACATTCATCTTCATTTCTGGTTCTAACCCGACCCCTATCTTTGTGGTTCTGGTTTGATCTGCTTCGACTAACTATATTTCTTCCAACTCTTCTGCATGGTTCTTTTCTGGCTTTGCTTCCTCGACTATCCAGGTATGATTTTCCTTTGTAGCCAAGGCTGCTTGGTAACATTCCCGAGCTAGAACCTGGTCTCCCTAAACCTCTTTGACTCTGTTCTCCGTAGGAAACTTCATCTTCAAGTAATAGGTGGAAGTCGATGCTTTGAATTTGTTTAGTGCTGGTTGTCCAATGATTACATTGTAGGACGAAGGACAGTCCACAACAAGAAAATCGATATCCTTCTTCACTTGATTTGGGAACGTTCTTGTAACCACAGTTAGTGTAACGATTCCTTTCGGGTATACCTTTTCTCCGGAGAAACTTACCAAAGGTGAGTGGAATGGATGAAGTCTCTCTTTACCGATTTTATTTGTTGGAAAGCTGATAAATACATTATGTCTGCTGAACTACGATTGTCAATTAGAACCTGACGAATATTGAAAATTTCAATTTTCAACATGATCACTAATGGATCGTCATGTGGTTGTTTTACTCCCCATGAATCCTTTCTTGAGAAGGTGACATCTAGTTTGTCTGATTTGGCATTCTTTGTCCAAACAAGTTTTGTATGTATTTTGTTCACTTGCCTTGTGTATGCCCTTCTGAGTGACTTGGACGAACCTCCAACCACTAATCCCCCAACTATAGTTCGAATCTCTCCTGCTACTCCTTGCTGCTTCTCTTTTTCTCGTGCTTGTGGGAGACTTCTTTCTTCATCTTGAGGTTGACTCCTACCTTTGTCTTTCCGGAACCCATAATGCTGACCACTTCACCCTACAAACCTCTTTAGTTTTCCTTGCTGAATCAAGTTTTCGACTTGATTCTTCAAATCATGACACTCGTTCGTATCATGCCCATAATCCTTATGGAAATGGCAATACTTACTCTTATTTCTCACCTTTGGATTACTTCTCATTGGCTTGGGCCACCTCAAAATGGGGTCATTTTTTACCTGCATTAAAATTTTGCTTGGAGGCATTACTAGTGGGGTGAATTTTGGAAAACGCCCTCTGTTATCCTTTGGCAGGCTGTGTGTGAGTTTGCCCTCTTTCTACGGTTTGGACGATCTTCACTTTCCTTCTCCTTCCTTGGCCTTTTTATGATTTCTTTAGCAGCCAGGACATCCTCTACATTCATGTACTTTTGTGCTTTTAACAATAGATCAGCCATAGTCGTTGACGGGTTCTTAGTTATCAAAAACAGGAAGTCCTCTGACCTTAATCCTGCTTGAAAGGTTGTAAGCAACACCTGATCTTCTGCTTCGTCTTCTTGCAGGACTTCTTTGTTAAATCTTGTCACATACATTCTCAAGGATTCTCCTGCTTCTTGTCTCACACTTAATAAGTGCGAAGTGGGTCGTTTGTACTTTTGTTTGCAGATGAAATGACGGACGAACCCACCTCCTAGTTCGTCGAAACTCCTAATTGTTGAAGAGGGAATTTTGCTAAACCAGACTCTAGTTGGCCCCTTCAAAGTGGTTGGAAAAGCTCTACACATAATTTCATTCGGGGTTTTCTGCAAGTTCATTAGGCTTTTGAAGGACTCGATGTGGTCAAGTGGGTCCTTCGATCCATTGAATGAATTGAGCTAGGGGAGCCTAAACTTCTGTGGCAGTGGTAAATATAGCATAGTTGTGGTAAATGGTGATGCAGTTTGTTTAATCATTCAGTCTAGGTTTCTCTCTCCTTTCCCCTTTACTGCCTTATTCAATTTGTCCATCCATTTCTTCAAGCTTTGGAATTCTTCTTCCATCCTACTTGGAAGCTCAGTCTTGTTGGAATTATCTCTCCCCTGATTGTCCCCTTCATTATTGCTTCATTGTTCCCTGTTCTCTATCCTGGGTGGGGTATTGTCGTTTCTCAGCCTCAGCTCCTCATTTTGCCGGGTCAGCTTGTCCATAATTGCAACAAGGGCTCAAATCTGCTCTTTCATTTGGTTTGAAGAATTGGGAACTGTTGGAAAGACGAAAAACTTCATAGCAGGTTAGGACACCGGTTTCAAGTGTGTCTTCCTCGTAGAAGGCGCCAAACTAATGATGCCTGAAATCGTCAGTATGCTGTTCGTCCAATGGAGCCAACGTCTTCTATGTGTGCCTACAAAATAGAAGAGAGATTTTGGTGGAGAAATCACCAGTGGGGTGTTTCCTTAAAACCCTCTGATGAGAAAGTCAGAATGATAGCTGATAATAAAGTAATTAGAGCTTCTTTTGGGTTTTTCAAGTGTTTTTTTGTGCGTACCTTTCCTTTATTTATCTGATTTATTTTATAGGAGTTGAACCTTGTAACTAGCTTTCATAATATCATTAATTGTGCTTTGCTGCCTTTGGAACACATCAGGTGATTAAATAGGTCACCTTTAATAACCATTGGTTACAAAACCTGTTGGAGATTCTGTCAGTTACTAGTGCACATAAATTAGCATTAGGGGAAATTGCACTTTACCCACCTGTGGTTTGGCCTATTTTAACAATGCCCACCCATGGTTTAAAAGTTGTTACTAATCCACCTAAGGTGGGCTCCGTTAGACCCCCGTTACCCACCTCTGCCCTTTACGTTAGAAAATCTCATTTACTATATAAGCCAAAATTATAACACAATTAGAACCCTAAAAAAGGACTGAGCTCTCTCCCTCTCTCTACCTTTGAACCCTAAAAAATCTCCAAACCCATAATCCCTTTCTCTCTTTACTTTGATTGCCAAAGCTTAATCGCCGAACACTTGCAAGCAAGGAGGAGGTGTGCTGAAGCTAAAGCTTGGGTTTTCCTTTATATCAGGTATGAAATGAGTTTCTAGGGTTTACCATTATTGTGTTTATTCTTTTTCAATGTGTAACGATTGATGAAGGTGATTCGGATTAAAGTTTTTCTGTCATAAAATTATTGGTTTGCCATTATTGGGTTTTGTTCTTTTATAGTTGGCATTGATGACTGTAGTCCCTAGGAATATTTTGGTTAGATGCATCTTTAGGTTGTCTGTGGTCCTATGGAGACAAATTGTTTAGTTGGTTGTGTTTCTTGTCTCCGACCCCACGTTACTTGGTGTTTGTTGTGCAACTGAAATTATTTTGCTTTTGTCATTGTTGCTCTCTATGCGTGTGTTGGTTATGTATTTAATTACTGTTGTTTGTGCATGTGTTTTAACTCTTGTAGATGGCTGCTGAAATTTGTTTTGATTTTACCATTCACCATAGTGGGAATTTTGAGTGGAACCCTAGTTTAGAGTATGTAGGTGGTGAGGTATCTACAATGGCTAATGTTGATCTAGATCTACTAAGTCATTTTGAGATACAAGACATTTGTGCTGAGGCTGGGGGACCCATTAACAGTAGGATTTATTATTTAATACCTGGTGGTGACTTAGAGCAAGGGTTAAGGTTAATTAATTCAGATGATGATGTGACCTACATGTGTGAACTACATGCTGAATGGCCAACAAATGAAATCACACTTTATGTAGAACCTGAAGTTGAACCAATTGCTATTAAAGAACCTATAGTTGAACCAGATCAACCAGTTACAGTAGACCAGTCATGGGAAATGAATGATGAAGATGATGATACTAATTGTGAGGAGGTGACCAATAATGTTATATCATCTGTGGTTGACCAAAATGACGTTAGTGCAGAACCTGTTGAGGGTTTAAGGGATAGTAGTGTTGGTGGAGCTGTGCATGTGGATGACCATGCTACCTATGGACAAATTGTTGGTAGTGATCAAGCTATTCATGTGGATGAACCTGATTGTCTAGATGAAGGGTATGAAGGACCAGATTATCCTGATGACATATTTGGTGCTCAGAACAATGAGGTGCCCAATATGAGAGAGCATGAAAGAGATACTGAAAATGTAAATGAGGGAGATGGTGTGAGAGAGCCAGTTACAGATAATGGGGAGAGATTAGAAGCTGCTACCAATGATCAAGCTGTTGCAAGTGATTAAACTAGTGATAATAATGATTGGGCTAAAAAAGCTCTTGATGATGATGACACTAGGAGCATAAATAGTTCAGAGGATGAGGATGAAAGGGTGAGATGTCCAAAGTTTAATGAAAAGACTGGCATGAGTAACCTAGAGTTATGCAAGGGTATGAAGTTCCAAAATGGGAAGGTGTTTAGGGCTGCCCTGAGGGAATATGCATTGAGGAAGCCTGTGGACATTAAGTTCAAGCTTAATGAGAAGACCAAAGTTTCTATCCACTGCAAGTATAAATGTGGTTGGAGGGTATATGCATCACAAATTGTAGGGGAGTTAACCTTCTAGATAAAGACTATGGTTCCAACTTGTACATGTGGGAGGACATTCAAGCATAGCCCGGTCACTTCTACATATGTGGCTAGGAAATACTTGGATGATTTCAACAAAAACCCTGATTGGGCAGTTTCTGGTGTGAAGCATCGAGTTATGCAGGATGTGTATGTGGACTTGAGCATAAATCAAGTGTACAGAGCTAAGAGGAAAGTTAGAGAGTTTATACTAGGTGATGAGAGGTTGCAGTATGGGAAGCTTAGGGACTATGCAGAGATGATAAGAGTAACTGATGTGGGGAGTAAGGTGATTCTGCAAACTGAGATTACTGAGCCTAACACACAATCCAAGTTCAAGAGGATTTATGTGAGATACAATGCACAGAAAGTTGGATTCTTGGGGGGGGGGGGTGTAGGCCACTTGTAGGATTAGATGGTTGCTGCTTGAAGGGCAAGTTTGGTGGACATATATTATCAGCAACTGCAAGGGATGGGAATGACAATATTTTCCCTGTTGCATTAGGTGTAGTTGAGCAAGAAAATAAGGATTCTTGGGTGTGGTTTTTACAGACATTTGCAGATGATATTGGGAGGCCAGATGAGCTGAATCTGGTGTTCATTTCTGATAGGCAGAAGGTAATACAACAATTCACTTGTTTTTTGATACTGTTGTTTGTTCTTAATCATTAATTTCTGCTTTTTGAAAGTTTTGTTTTTTTTCTTAGGCAGATGGTGTTCATTTTTATTCATTGGATGTTTTTTGATTGTATTTATGATAACCAGGGATTGAAACTTGCCATGGAGATGTTGTTTCCAATAGTTGAACATAGATTTTGTGTGAAGCATATTTACAACAACTTTAAGTTAAAGTTCAAGGGTTTAGAATTGAAGGCTGCATTATGGAGGTGTGCTACAGCAACAACAGTTAGGGAGTTTGAGAAGAGAATGCAAGATATGAAGGAATTGGATAAAGAAGCATGGGAGTATCTAGCAGACATCCATCCAACCAACCCAATGGACCAAGCCACATTTCACTCCAAGGGCCATCTCTGATTGTTATGTGAACAATCTTAGTGAGTCATTTAATTCTATGATACTAGAAGCTAGGGATAAGCCTATCATTGCCATGCTAGAGTGGATTAGGGTTAGGTTGATGACTAGAATGTACAATAAGAGGTCTGGGATTGAAAAATTCACTAGTGACATATGTCCAAACATAGTGCAGAAGCTTGAACAGTTGAAAGTTGATTTTAAGTCATTTTCTGCTATTCCATCAGGATGCTATATATATGAGGTTGATAATGAGTATGAGAGGCATGTGGTTAACCTTACAAGAAAGTGTTATACTTGTAGAGTTTGGGATTTGACAGGAATCCCATGTAAGCATGGTGTTGCAGCAATCTATAAGAACCTGGAGAGGCCTGAGGATTATGTGCATGCATGCTTTAGAAAGGATGCCTATGTGGTTGCATATAAGGAGATGATTACCCCACTGCCTGGCCAAGATGAATGGGCTGAAACCAACCTTCCTGACCAAGTTGCTCCAATTGTGTACAAGCCTGCAGGCAGGCCAACAATGAAAAGGAAGAAAGATGCAGATGAGCCAAACAACCCATACAAAGTTTCTAGGTCATATGAACCTATAAAATGTGGGTTTTGCCATCAGGAGGGTCATAATTCAAGGAGGCGAAGGCTAGAATAACTGGTGAGACACCATGGCAAAGGAGGCAGAGACTTGAGAGGCAAAAAAAATTTGTAAGTAAAGCAAAAATGTGTTCACTAAGAAAATTTATATTACAAATCTATTTTTGATGCAAGGCAATTCTATTTGTAGGGACAAGGAACAAGTAGCCAAGCAGCTAGTTAGCCAACTAGCTAGCCAGTCAGCCACCTAGGCAACCACCAAGGAAGTTTGCAAGGCAACCACCCTGGTTTGCCAACGAGGCAGGCAGGTAGGCAGCCAACCAGCCAGCTAGCTACCTAAGCAACCACCGTTGAGGTTTGCAAGGCAGCGAACCACTCAGGTAGCTAACCAAGCAACCAATGAGCAAGCAAGGCAGTCAGCAAGATTAGCAAACAAGAAGGCCAACCAGGCAACCACCATTCAAGCAAGGCAGCCACCCAGATTTGCAAACAAGGCAGCCAACCAGCAAGCAAGGCACCCACCTAGACTAGTAAACAAGAAGACCAAGCAAACAACCAGTCAACCAACAAGTGGGGTAGCTAGTCATTCAACAAGAAAGCCAACCACCCATCAAGCAAGTTAACCAGCAACAAAAGTAGCCACTGAGGCAACCAACTAAAACACTGGATTAGATCTTGATATGGAGTTTCTATGTATTTTGCAACCTCGAAGGGGGTTGGGAGCAGTCATCTGTTCTCATATGGGAGAGGAGGTGGAATAAGAGCTGAGACATCTGGTGCAATGTTCTCAACAGGCAGGAGCAAAGGCAAGGACAAGGTCTTTGAGAAATGAAGATTGGAGAGTGTGGAAGCAGAGACTTTACTTTACTTTTTTTTTTTTGTTATTGTGCTTGTTTGATAGTGGTATGTCACCACTTTTTTGTTTTTTTTGCTATTGTGCAGAACTTTATACTGTAAAGTTATTTTGTTATTATTTTAGTGGGGATAAAACCACCTATTATGTAGATGAAATTTGATAGTGTTTAGCCATTAATGTTAGGTGGAGTCCACTTGTTTTTGAACAATGCTTATTATATATAGTATTGAATGGTACTCTTGGTTAGATGAAATTTGGCAGTGTTTAGCCATTAATGTTAGATGAAATTTGGGAATTTTTGAACAATGCTTATTAATATATATGTATGGAATGGTCTTACTTGAAAACATACTTCTTTATGTTTCTTCAATTGATGTAAACAGAATCTTGTGGGGTGCATGTCCTTACCTACCCAATTGATGTACAACATACACAATCTTTATAAAGAAGAACAGGTTGCATACCCTATTCAAATTACAAGAACACATTACATAAATAACACATTACAAAAGGCAGCATGCTTTATTCAAATTACAAGATCACATTACATAAAGAACACATTACACAAACAAGGTAGCATTACATAAACAAGAACAAATTACATAAAGAACACATCACATAAAGAACAAATTGCATACTCTATTCAAATACATGGAATACACTTGTCAAAAGTGGTAGTACCCAAAACTATACAATAACTACAACAACTTGCCTTCAAGGCAGACACAATGCCTTTGTTCCAAATTCTCCCATCCTACCAGAAAACACATAAAAAATAGCAAAAAACCCCCATGACACAACAAGTGCAAATTTGTACTTTTGTAACTTCTCTTTAGCTATCCTCTCTCTCACCCTAGCTTTTTCTTCCCTTCGCTTGGCTTTGTTTTCCCTCTCAATAGCTGTTGTTTCCCTATCGATAGCCTCCTTTTCCTTTTCCTTTGCAACTCTTGCTTGATTCTTGTACATGCTAAATCTTGCAAGGACAATGGGTGCAACTTCGGATCCACGCTTACATGTCTTGCCATCCAACCACCTAAAGTATTTACAAGTAGGTTCATCATCCTACAAAAAAAATCAAATTGGGGTTATTCATAAAGCCAACAAAACTAGAAAACCAACAAAACCAGAAAAAAAAAAAAATGAAAACCAACTATTACTCACCACATCATAGTAACTGCACCCATAAAACCTTCTCCCAAAATTGTTCAAGGTCAGAGTAGTCCGTAGCCGGCAACTGTCAGCAGAGCATGAATGGTGACTGAAACCCGAGTAATAACTTGAAGAAGACATGTTCGGGGATTAAGCTTAGGCAATCGGAGTACAGAGGGAAATGGGTTTGGGGGTTTTTTAGGGATCTTGATATAGCGGAAATGGGTTTGGCGATTTTTGAGGGTTCGAAGGTAGAGAGAGGCAGAGAGCTCAGTCCTTTTTTAGGGTTCTAATTGTGTTCTAATTTTGGATTATATAGTAAATGAGATTTTCTAATGGAAAGGGCAGAGGTGGGTAACGGGGGTCTAACGGAGCCCACCTCAGGTGGGTTAAGTGACAACTTTTAAACTATGGGTGGGCATTGTTAAAACGGGTCAAACCATAGGTGGGTAAAGTGCAATTTCCCTTTAGCATTAATATTCGTTTATGGCTATTTGGACGAATCGTATCCCGATTCATCAACTATAATTTTACAAGACCAAGTGCAAAATGATCATTTCATGAAGCTAAAAGGATCGAGAAATGTCCTATAAAATGATTAAAATCATAGAGGTAATTTATCATACCAAAATTAGAGCTCTAATTAGGTAGACAATAGAAGATCAAATTTGAATAGTGGAGAAACATTTATATATATATATATATATATATTTATATATTAGTTTGAATGCACATGGTGAAACAAAGAAATGGGATGCTTAATGTCTCTAAAAAGAAATTATGAATTTTGTTTTAAGAACGTGTCTCATAGTACAACATGTGATCGCTCAAAGTACAAGGGTTTTGACCATGCAAGATGCCAAGATCTCACTTTGGTATATATTAAAGCAACCAACATTTTATATTTGAGTTCAGTATCCTCTTAGGATTGGGAGTCTATGCAAATAGTAGTTGTAAGGTCTATTTGTTCAGGTGAAAATAGTTAGTTGAACAATAAATCTTACAATGGTCCAATTCAGTGTATCTTACGTACTTAAGACACACCAGCATATCAATAAGAAGTCTTCACTTTCATGATTAAAATAGTTCATCAGGATTGATATATTATAATCTTCACAAATGAATTGCCTAATTTCATCATTGATTATGAACTAGGGTTTACCAATTTATAAAAAACTTGTGATTTAGATTTTTTTTATACGAATTTCATTCTCATACCTAAATTACATCTCATAGCCTACAATATAATATCCAGATATTCATGCAAAAAGTAATCTAAAAATAATAATTTTCTATAATTATTTATGTTAGGTTCTAAGATTTTAGGAACTAATGTATTAGAATTTCAATTTGTATTATGTTGGCAAACCATGATCAAAACATAGAGTCTAGGTTTAGGCTTGCTCAAAGTATGTTTATTTGTAAAATTGAAATCGAGTGATTGCAGAATTTATTGGACTAAATTTGCAAGGCTCGATCGATCGAAAATTAGACTCGATCGATCGAACCACGTGCAAATTTATTTTTCTGCAGAGTTCCAATTCAATCCAAACTCTACTTAAACGTATTGGGTTTCAAGTAAAACACTCCTATATATAAAGGAAACCCTAAAACGTTATTTTAAAGTTTTTTTTAAGAGAGATTAGAGTGCCTCTTGTGCCTCTTTGGCATTTTAGGGTTTTGTACCCAAAAGTTCTCTAAGGTTGCTCCTTATGCTGTGTGTGTGAATCTTTTGTGAGATCAAGAGGTGTTTGCCTTCACACATACTTAGGGTTTCCAAGATTCAAGATTATGTCAAGAACTTAGTGATCGATTCAGTTGCTGCATTCAAGAAGCTTAAAGATACACAAGCTGGTGTGCTTGTACTTGTTGGGAATCCAAGAAAGAAGTAGTCCGTGGACTCAGAGCTATCATGGGGTCATGGTAATAAGTTTTCTACTCGAGGTAGCAATAGAATGTTAATGGTCTAAGTTCTATTGTACAAACTTCAATTCTTTCATAGTGGATTTGCTTTTTTACTTTGAGAATAGCTAGGTTAAATCCTCCTCAGGTTTTTTATCGGTTTTTTTTCCTGGTGTTGTGTTCTTTATTTTTCGCACTTTACAATAATATGATATATGTGTGTTAACTTAGACTTGATAATTTGACTAAGTAATCACTTGGCTAATTACCTAGGTTAATCTGGTTGTGTTTTAAAGGGTCTAAAAACGTGCAATTTATAAGATAATGGCATATAATTTAGGGCAATAGTCCTAACAGCATTGTATTGTAGATGACATGTAAACCTAAAGTGATTATTATGAGTTTATGACCACTAAAAAAAAGGCACCTATTCAAGGCAGATGAAGACCACATTCCTAATGCTGCAACTCAAAAGCTTCCTCTACCCTTCTCCTCGTTCCTTGTTGCCTGTATAATTTATCCATAAGCTCCTTGTAACTAATGTTTTGAATCTTTTGATACATTGGTGGGTGTCCCTCATTTATTAAATCCTCAATTGGACCAATCCCAGTGTCGTTATTTGGTGTATAGAACATTGGTAATGAAAGTCGTGGCAACTACTTGTTGGTTACAGCCCAGTGAACCACACCCTTCCATTACTCAAAACCTATACCAAGTGAAAATACGACCATAAAATGTCCACAATATTCGTGTTCAATCTTCTAGCCACCCGCCCATAAAGAGAAAACCTTACTCTCTCTCTCTCTCTCTAGTGTTCTCCTTTGTTCTAGAGTTCAATCACTGTCAAACCCTAAGTTTGTTATGCTGACATTAGTAGTTGCTCAACGTTCTTGTTCCTATATAACAAGAAGCCTTCAAAGTATGTGAAAAGTTATGGAATTTTTGGGGTATGATTCGGCATTGGCGGAAGCGCATTCACATCAATAAAATAAAAATACACAAAAGAAAACAAAATTTTGTGGTTCCACCAATTCTTATTCTTTCGCTCAACAACAGACAAAAGACAAGATTGATGAGATTGCCTACTCCCTCAAAGGAGGAGATTAAGAAAAAAAATTGTAGTTCCACCAATTCTTATTCTTTCGCTAAACAACAGAAAAAGGACAAGATTGATGAGATTGACTACTCCTTCAAAGGAAGAGATTAGCAGAAATTGTAGTTCTTTCAAGAATTTTTTATTATTACTTTTACAGTTTTTTTAATGTATAAAATTCATAAATATCTAAAACGACAAATTTTTTAGGCATTTAACATTAGTTTTTTAATAGGTAGTGTAAGTTTCGTGATCCATACCCCTTTTTAGATGACATATCGGTATGTCAGTTCCTTCTCATGAAGGTGGGATGTGCAGTACTTAACCTCCCTAAAAGTGGTTTTAGTCTTAAACCAATGTGATAGGCCAAAAACGAATTGACCCCTTATGATAAATTAACCAATTAATTTAGCCAAGTGAATTAATTAAGTTAATTAACATGCAAACGTGTGGTAGCGCAAAAAAAATCACCAAATAACTAAATATGCAGTGGAAAATAAATGACATGGTGATTTGTTTGCGAATGGGGAAAACCTAACGGCAAAAACCCCATCGAGTGATTTTTAGGTCACCACTCCTGAAATTCCACTATTATCACAACAAGCGGTTACAAGTAAAGGAATCCCAGTACCTTATATCAACTTACAGTTGAACCCTTACCCCAATACCCAATTGGATTTGTTTTGTAGTGACAATTTCCCTTTTCGATGCACGGCTCCCAAGTACGTGACTGACCAATTTGCGGATCCCAGTACGCGACTTCAATCACCAACTAGAGAAGGTTGTTGGCTGCAAAATTCTTCAGTTCATCCCAACGATGAAGATCAAGAAGATGCTTGGTCACAAAACCTTACGGTGCACATACACAACAACTTTTTCACAAGAATGATGAACTAGGGCAAAACTTTGTCTCTGGTTATAAATTGCTTGAACAAACTTTGCTCAACACTTGTGCAACTTGCATATCCTTTGACGACCCTTAAAATAATCCTTTTATATGTCTAGGGTTAGAAGAAAAGAAGGTCCAAATACATAATCACGGATTAGAGTCAAAACAAAACTGGAATTCTTTTTTTCATAAAACTCGACAGATAGTTGTCTGTTGAGGTGCTGTCGAGAAGCTGTTGAGCTTTAATGAACAGCACTTCTTCAGCTTAAATCTTGGACAAACTTGCATGTCTTCAACACAGTTTCTTGAAGTATTAAACACATCCTAGATCTACCCAAATACAAGTAAAGTGTGTTTTGTCAAAGGATAAGCCAATTACATAAAAGAGTGACATATGTTACTAACAAGTGAATCTCATATGTCTTAACAATCTCTCCCTTTGGCAATCCGTGACAAAACCACAACAAACAAATGAAAAAAATGAGAGAAGTCATAAATCACTAAACTCATATTCACTTGTTGAATACAATGAAATCTATCCTAACACAAACTTTTGAAAAACTTTGCAAGAAGAAAGTTTATGGCAAGTAGACTTTGACAACCTGTATTTCTGAAACACTTTTAAATAAAACTCATCAAGGCATCTTTGTGTGAAACAGAGATAATAGATTGCGTACACGTAATAAGAAGCGTGTGCATAAAGAGAGAAAAGAAATAACACATGTAAGGGTAGGTGAAAGAAACATACACAACATATATAAAGAAGATAAGTACAATGTATGTCAAAATGGTCACAAGACCCTTGTACAAGAATAAATGTATCTAAAATAGAGAAAAGAAAAAAAAATACATGTAATCCTCACTACATCCCTCAGATATCAACACTCCCCCTGACAAAATGTCCTATACTAACTCTCCCCCTAAGAAGGACTACTCTCATATCCAAAACTACTCCCCTTTTTTGTTACGAGTGACAAAGGGTAAGAGTGTCAAGTAGACATCTCATCGGTAGAGCTAGCATCTCCATCATCATCCGAAGCATCATCATCATCATCATCCTCAGACTCAGAAGCCACTGGAGGCGGTGATGGAGGAGAAGCCTTAGGAGCAAAACCACCCATGGTTGCCTGTCACCGTGCAATACGACTGACATGAATGTTTACCTAATACAACTCCGTAGAGAGTGTATCAAGGCGAGCATCCATGCGCTGCAGCTGTGCCATGATGTCTCCTAGAGTCACATCACCCGAAGAAGAAAAGGGAATGGATGTGGATGGAGTAGAATGAGACGGAGCAGAACGGGAGGGAGGAGCTGCTGAATCCGACTGCTGAGATCGAAACTACGCCTCGCTACGTTTAACGGTAGTGTAGTCTATGGCACACATGACAGGAAAATGGTCGGAAGAGGGAAAAGGAACAAAAAAATGGCATAGAATCCACGTGATAGCCGAAGGGAAAATGAGCTTATCACGGGTAGTCGTATCCCTATACACATCTAAGATAGAAAGAATGAAATGTGAAGGAAAATCTATAGTGAGGTGCTCTAGTAAAGAAAGCAAAAATCGAGCATGAGGCTCTGTGATAGAGTTATAGTGAGAGAGTGGGTGCAAAACAAAAGTCATCACCATGTTCATGAATCTAGGACCTTTAGCAAAAGGCCGACATGGTGTGAACTAACGATCACCCCAATTTACGGTACGCTCATAGAAAGCGGAAATCATCTCGTCTTTGGACACAGTCTGTAGACGCTCACAATCGGGATAGTCAGGATGCTCTACCCTCGGAACATGAAGCACATCCGCAACAAGCTGCGGTGTGACTACAATGCGAGTACCACTAATGCGAGTAGAAAAGAGAGGTACTGAAAAATCGAAACCATGCATGTTGGAGTAAAACTCCTGTATCAGAATGGTCGGACAAGTGATCGGGACGTCACACAGTGACTCCCATCCCCGACTGTGAATGATAGTGGAAAGGTCAGTGTCGGCGAAGTCCGCCCAAATGACTCGGCGTTCCAAATGAACATCTCCTTGAGCAAAGTTCTCCGAGAAGTCCTTTTGAGTATCCTCATCATGGAACCAAACATGTGAAGGAGTAGGATCAGAAGAAGACGATGTCCTAGAACGCAAAGGGTTCTGGGACGGAGCTAACTTATGCCTAGGTGCCATAGACACAACTAACGTAAACAGAAGAAGGGGGGGGGGAGGGAGAGAAAGAAAGACAATCAAAAAAGCTAAAAAGCAGTTCAAATATAACAAGTATATTGAAAAGAAAGCACGTATGCATGAACATGTGATATGCAAAAGAAATTGCATCATGGGCTCAGCCTAATCCAATCCTACCAGCACACAATCAATTGCACACATTTAAAATGCATGATAATACTGTTATTATGCTAATGTGATGCAATGCATGAGATTTTAAACTCATTTAAGCAAAACCTCGCCCAAAATTTCAACAAACACTCATTAATTTCGAAAAACCCCAAAATTTTTCAAAATCCCCAAAAACTTAGGTTTTAGAGAATGAAATGCATGAAAATGAGGGATTAGAGACATACCAAGTGAGGAAAAACTTGATTAAGCTCGAGAATCCCTTGGCAAAGAGGTTAAGAGTGATTAAGAAAGGTTTGGGAGGTGAAAAGATAGAAGTATCAAGAGAGAGATCGAGAGAAATGAGGTTCAGATCGCACGAGGAAGTAAAAATAGAACCTTAGTAAAGCTTGACAGATGAGGTGTCGAGCAAGGTGTCGAGGATTTTGCCTTAGACAGATATAGGTGTCGAGCAAGTGTCGAGGTACAAAAACATTAGACACAAGAGATGAGGCTCGATCAATCCACCAGGTGTCGAGAAGCTATCGAGGATCCAGGAACTTTCTCGTTCGATCCACCAGCTGACGAGGATCTATCGAGATTGCGATAAGAAAAGACCTTAAGAGCTCGACAAATAGCCAGGTGTTGAGGAGGTGTTGAGATTGCTTAAAAAAGTTTTTCAAGAAGGGAAAAACACAGATATGAATGCAATTAAGCATGCAACTCAACCAAGGATCTAATCAACATTTTAAGTTCTCAAAATCATCTCTCAACAAAAATTTTAAGCACAATGATCCCACACACACACACACACACTAAACAAGTCTAACCAATTTTATATTTCAAAAACAAATCAAGACAGTTGAGTGAGCATACATTAACACATGTAAAACCTTGTGATGGCCAAATCACATTGTACCTGCACATGTATCAAAAGTAGCAAAGAATATTGCATGTTATGTGTGAAAAACATCGCAAGATTGCATAAGTGTATACATGTTATGATGATTTAAGATATGAGAAAATCACTTTAACTCATACAATCGTAACTATTTGATGGGAACCATCACCTTCGAAGTACATCCTATAACTCCCACATCTCCTAGAATACATGCTTGCAATTATATTTAAAGCATTTTGATCTTTTTGCTTTTCATTTTCTTTGCATATTTTATTTAAGCAAATCATGCATGAGCATATAAGAGAGAGAGAGAAGAAATACCCAATGATGGTAATCATTTGACATTCCAATTTTGCTATGCTGAAACACACAAATGTCATTGACACTGCACTTTTGCTATGCCAAAGCATACAGGTGTCATATTATGATTGGCGGGCAACAGTGGTGAGATGGTTATTTATGCCTTTCTCTTGGGATTTTCTAGTCATTCCCATCAAAAAGAGTGATACGAGTGTTAAGTACAAGAGATAACTTAATCTTACTCATTACAAACAAGAGCCACAAAGCTCACTTGCTTAGTTGTGAATAGAGATGCTCATCTAAGCTACAAGAGATACAAAGTTTAGAAAATTTTGTTTTAATGGCCATCTAAAGTACACAAGTACCAATGTACACATAACACACTATTTTTGTATTTTTATGATTTTTCATTTTTTTTTTTAATTTTTATATTAAAAACAAAATAATCAAAACTGAAAACAAACAAAAACAAGTTAATCAATGCAAAGTATAAAAACTAGATTGACTCAAAACTTGAAAGCAAAACACACAAGTAATGCACACATAAAAACAAGAAAAGATAGAGAGAAAAGTGATAGAATCACTTGTAGCCCTTTTCCTTCCACACCTCAAAAGAACCTTTCCTTTGATTAAACCCTTGAACTGGCAGTGAGGGGGAATAATTAAAACCGTTCAAGTTGGAAAGGAACATGAGGGCTTTGAGAAGATCTCCAAGGGAAGCAAGAGAGGATTGAAGCTGATTCTGGCTTCCAGATGCTATCATGCCGTTGCTCTGTTGAGTGGCAAGCCACTTATAGCAATTTGGTCGAGTATGACCGGCAACTCCACAATGATGATAGAGATGCTGCTTCTTTTGTTTAGGCTTTTAAGAGTTAGTTTTCTTAGTCCTGTGATTCTTAACTTCCTTCTTATCTTGCTTAGGGGGTGCTCTTAAGATAGATTTTCCCTTGTCTAAGTTCTCACTAGCTAAAACAGTTTTAACATTATTGTTCTCAATTTCAACATTATTGTTAGGAGGAACAAAAACAGTAGTACTAGTAGAAGCAGTATTAGAGGAAGAGAAACCATACCCTAAACCTGTTCGATCAGAAGCAGATTTTTGAAGACTGATCATCTCATTAAGCTTTGCACTTGAAGTCCTCTACAATTGAGCTCTAACTTGAAACAGCTCCACTTCAAGCTTCTTGGTCTTCTTAGCCAAGAAATTGTTCTCGTACTTCAATGCTCCAATAGTCTGATTAGCCTCATCAAACTTTGTGGACAACTTTTCACGATCAAGTTCCACATCACTAAGCTTCTTGGTGGTCAGCCTGTAAAGTTTCTCATGTTTCTCAGAAAGCTTGTATAATTTCTCATAGGCTGTATGAATATCATCTTAAACTTGGACTCCACCAATTCCTTTTCTTCAACCACATCTTCAACAATCCCATCAGTAGGATTAACAGTGGCAGTGAGGGCATTCAAGATTCCGTCATCCTCATTGTCGGAATCATCCTCAAGCTTGGTGTCGCTCAAGGTAGCAGCAAGTGCCTTACTCTTCCCAATGCTCTTGAGATATGTAGGACACTCTTGTTTCATGTAACCGAAGCCTTGACACCTAAAGCACTTAGGTCCTGCGGGAATAGTGTATTAACCGCCATCCCTTGCATCCTTCTTCCCTTTGTCTTGGATCTTGAATTGAGAAGAACTAGATTGCCTACGGTCCTTGTCAAAGCCCTTTCCATTGGCATTCTTCATAAACTTCTTGAACTGCCTGGTGATGTATGACTACATCTTAGAATCTTCATCATTTGAAGACTCATTTGTCTCACTGCTCTTGGCCTTCAGTGCCATGCTCTTGCCTTTACTGGTATTGCCAATCCTAGTCAACCCTAGCTCGTAGGTTTGCAGATTTCCAACCAACTCTGTCAAAGGAATTTTGTCAATGTCCTTTGATTCCTCGATTGCCGTAATCTTAGCATGGAATCTCTCAAGTAAAGATCTGAGCACCTTTCTCACAATCTTGGGTTCAGGAATGGTTTCCCTAAGATTGAAAGCTGAGTTCATTATGTCTTTGAGCTTGGCATAGAACTCATCGAACGACTCATCCTCCTCTATCTTAATCTCTTCAAAGCTTGTAGTGAGCTTCTGAAGCTTTGAATCCCTAATAGCTTTTGTTCCCTCATAGGTTGTCTGGAGGATGGTCCATGATTCCTTAGCAGTTTCAGTGGAGGATATCTTCTTGAACTCCTCATTGGTGACCGCACTGAATAAGGCATTCAACGCTCTACTATTGAAGTTTTCCGCCTTGATCTTAGCATCATCCCAGTCGGCCGACGCTTCCTTCGACTTGGTCCAGCCTATCTCAACAGCTTCCCGCACTTTCTCATCTAAAGACTGCAAGAAAGCTCTTATGCGTACTTTCCAATATGCATAGTTAGTGCCATTAAATAAAGAAGGTATGATTAACGACTATCCTCTATCCATGACAAACAGGGGTCAAAAGATCAACACAACAAAGATTAAACCCTAATCAGAGTGTGCCTGCTCTGATACCACTTGATAGGCCAAAAACGAATTGACCCATTGTGATAAATTAACCAATTAATTTAGCCAAGTGAATTAATTAAGTTAATTAACATGCAAACTCATGGTAGCACAAACAAATCACTAAATAACTAAATATGCAGCATAAAATAAATGACACGGTGATTTGTTTACGAATGGGGAAAACCTAACGACAAAAACCCAACTGGGTGATTTTCAGGTCACCACCCCCAAAATTCCACTATTATCACAACAAGCGGTTACAAGTAGAGGAATCCCAGTATCTTATACCAACCTACAGTTGAACCTTTACCTCAATACCTAATTGGACTTGTTCTGTAGTGACAATTTCCCTTTTCGATGCATGGCTCCCAAGTACGTGACTAACCAATGCGCGGATCCCAGTATGTGACTTCAATCACCAACTAGAGAAGGTTGTTGGCTGCAAAGTTCTTTAGTTCATCCCAATGATGAGGATCAAGAAGATGCTTGGTCACAAAACCCTACGATGTACATTCACAACAACTTCTTCACAAGAATGATGAACTAGGGCAAAACTTTGTCTCTGGTTACAAATTACTTGAACAAACTTTGCTCAACACTTGTGTAACTTGCATACCTTTTGATGGCCCTTAAAATAATCTTTTTATATGTCTAGTGTTAGAAGAAAAGAAGGCATAAACACATAATCAAGGATTAGAGTTAAAACAGAACTGGAATTTTGTTTTTCATAAAGCTCGATAGATAGTTGTCTATCGAGGTGCTGTCGAGCTTTAATGAACAACACTTCTTCAGCTTGAATCTTGGACAGACTTGCATGTCGTCAACACTTGATCTTGAAACACAGTTTCTTGAAGTATTAAACACATCTTAGATCTAGTACGTTTTGACAAAGGATAAGCTAATTACATAAAATAGTGACATATGTTCCTAACAAGTAAATCACATATGTCCTAACACAATGTGGGTTTGGGAGTATGTGGTACCTCTTAAGAAGAAGCAAAGGAGTTGACACTTAGTTATAGGTCTAGGAACTGAAGAAATGACTCCATGAAGGTCTTCCTACCAGACAAGATTTAGAGTTAGGGTATAGGATGGGAAGAGGTTAGGCACCCCAAGCCCGCCCAGCTGTAGCTGACCTTCATATATTGTTGCTTGATTTCAACATGAGGTAAATTTATCCTAGAGGTTCAAATGTGTGCATTTGCATCTAGACCTAGGTGTAGTCTACGGGTCATGTGAGACAATTTATGGAAAGCGATATAGACATGCAAGCATGTATGCATATAAGGAGTCATGGAAGGATTATCTAATTCATGGCAATGAACTCGAAGAAATGAAACATGGCATGGGAAACAACATGGTGAGACAACAGTAAGGTATTTAATGTGTGTGCATGTGTATACCCAATCATGCATGTCCACAAGCACATGCATGTAGGTACCAAACAAAGTTGTGAGTCTTGCTCCAGATGGTGCTTAAGTCTTATGAGAAGCGGTCATTAATTTGAAGTTAAGTCTTCATTAATTGATATGTGTTTTCCTTTTATTAGACTTTGAGTTGTCTTTATTTAACATTAAGAGCTTTAAGACTTTTAAGGCTTAACAACGATTTGACTAATTAGGGTTTAATTGACTTGAATTCTGATGTTGCCATTTAAATTCATACCAATTACCTTAATTATATGAAGATTTTGTTTATTATACTTTTCTTGTATTTGAATAGCCTATTATCCTCAAAAGAATTGAATACTAATTAGCTATTGACTTTGAGTTTAGAAAGTATTTAAGCCTTTTAAAGTTTGAATGTTTCCTCACATGTTTCTAAGACTTTTGGTTGCCTTATTAATTTTGAATTAGAATTAAAGAATATACGAGAGAGAAGGGAGAAAAAGAACTAAGGTTTTGAAATGTATAAGGAAAAAAGAAGAAGAGTATTTGATATTTTGCAATTAATATCACACAAGGAAAGAAACAAAGATAGTCAGAAATATGTATTAAAAATGGATTAAAAAAAGGATAGATAATAAAACATGACATTAAAGATAGATAAAACAAAAAAAAAGGAAGGAAATCTGGTTATGGTCCAAATTGGCATACGCCATAAGAAAGGTGTGTATGCACTCTTCTATCGGAGTACGCACTTGAGATTCAAAGAATATTTCTAGAAAAATTGATCAAAACAATAATTCTTGCCGTCTAAAAGCTGTGTACGCCAGGATATGGACGCGTATGCATCTCATCCTATGCGTACATTGTTAGGATTAGTGCCCTTAAATCCTATTGTAAGATGCTATGTATGTTATTATGTATGACATTATATATGACTTAATGTTGTGATTAATAAAGTTTCTTTATTATTATCTAAATAATGGTAATGTGAATATTCGGACATTATCATATAGTCCATGAGATGCATAGTATATGATTTATGTGATTTGGTCACAGAAGATATAGATCACAAGTTCTTTGTAAACTTAGAATTTTGGTTCATAGTCGGTGATGAAATTGGGCGTATCATCTGCGAAGACTATAACATATCAACTAAGATAATTTGTCTTGATCATGGAAGTGGAAACTTCTAGTTGATATGTTTTAAGAGTTAAGACATATTGAACTGGACCACTGTGAGATTTATTATTCTCCTAACGACTGTCAAATGAATAATAAATCTCACGACTTCTATTTGCATGAACTCTTAATCCTGAGAGAATAATGGACCTGATAATGAGGTGTAGGTTACTTTGATATATTAGGAGTGAGATCTAAAGTTACGATCAAAACCTCAATATGTTGGGTAACCACATATAGTGTTGATGGAACATATATTCTTAAGATGAAATTCATAGTCTCTTAACGGAGATATAAAATATTCCCTTAAAATAAGTTTAATGGGTTCAATTATTTAGAGAGTTAGGCCTAACCATTTTAGTAAGAAATTACTAAAGTATATATTTATTGTAAGGTTGAATTTATTCAACCATCTAATTGGCTTTATTCCGTGCCAAATTTGCTTGTAATTCAGCATTTAGTAACCCTGTATTTAGGTGGGATTGTTGTAAGGGTAGTGAGTGAGATAGTGTGAAGATTGCTCAAGAGTGTGCAAGAAAACAGAGTGTCGCGGCTGGGACTCGCGGCTGGACTCGCGGCTTCAACCCGCCAGAAGATGCACACGTGCCAAGCATGCTGGAAGATGAACAGTCATGCTAGCTGGAGCACTACAGGACAAAACAGGACAACTGGCCATACGGTTAACTCGCGACTGGAACTCGCGACTTAGTCAAGCCGCGAGGTCAAGCCGCGAGCCACCCCTGTTTTGGAAAAACCTGACGTTTCGCATTCCACTCCTCTTCAGTATAAATACCCTTTTAACCCACGATTGAAAGAGAGCTTCCAGAGAGAATTTTGAGAGAGAAACCCTAAAGAAAAACCAGATTGTTTCACCCACAATCTCTACCTTAGAGTCTCATCAAATTCCCTCACTCTCTTCCTCTCCATTGTCAAATCCTTGAGAGGCCTTTATACCAAACCTGGTTCTCACCATTATCATCCCTGTGAGACAGTCGTTTGGAGTTCTGGGAAGCAGTTAGGAAGGAGCCAATATTCATTGGTTGATGCTACGGTGTAGTAGCGGAATCCGGAAAGCTAGAAACGAAAAAGGTTCGGCGCAACCTCGTTGGAGCAAGAAGCTTGGAGGGCTTAGGTGCATTGGGTAGATTAGGCTTGGAGGGTCTATTGCTGTCCTTGTATCCCAACTGTATTTTCTAGTGGATTGATTACCGCTTGGAGGGCGGCGGAGAGGTTTTTCGCCGAGGTCTTCGGTTTCCTCTTCGATAACATATCTGGTGTTATTGCTGTGTTTGCATCTTCCTTCCTCTCTATCTCTGTCTTTACATTATCTGCTGTGGTTTATTTTGTTAAGACTTAGATAGTTGTTTAATCAATTCCATGTTATAGCATATGTTAAGTTTCCGCACACTAGTTGTTTAACATATTGCTTGTATTGATTGAATTGGTTTTTGGGGGTCTAAACGTTCAAAAGTGTTTTTGTACACGTTTTTGAACTTTCAATTGGTATCAGAGCGGGTACACATCTGTTTGGTTTCATTACCATTGTGTGATCCTTGACTCCCGTTCTTTTTGAGATGGATAGGTCTCAATCCCTTAATGCACCTCCATATTTTGATGGAAGTAATTATGCATTTTGGAAGGTTCGTATGAGAGCCTTTTTATGCTCTATTGATGAATCCGTGTGGGATGCTGTTGAGATGGGTTGGACCAAACCTGAAGCAGCCAAATCCACATGGGATAAGGCAGCACTTACTGCTTCTAATGCTAACAGTAAAGCACTAAATGCTATTTTCTGTGGTGTGTCTCCAGATGAATTTCACAGGATTTCTCACATTATTATTGCCAAAGATGCATGGGAGATTCTGGAAACAACTTATGAAGGCACGAAGAAGGTGAAAGATACCAAGTTACAAATGCTGACCACTCGGTTTGAGGAGCTCAAGATGAGTGAGGATGAGTCTTTCGACTCTTTCTATGGGAAGTTGAATGAAGTGGTTGTCAGTAAGTTTAACTTGGGGGAGAAGATGGAGGACTCTAAGATTGTAAGGAAGATCCTTCGATCATTGCCGGAAAGCTTCCGTGCTAAAGTGACAGCCATTGAAGAGAGCAAGGATCTTGACGACATCAAGGTGCAGGAGCTGGTTGGTTCTCTACAGACCTATGAAATGTCGCTGCCAAATCAACGGAAGGGTAAATCCATTGCTCTAAAGACCGTTAATGAGAAGGTGGAAGATCAAGGCTCGTAAGGAGAAGATATGGTTGACAAGGATGTAGCCTATCTTGTTAAAAATTTCAAGAAGTTTTTGAAATTCAAAAACAATGGAAAATTTGATGATAAGAGAAATTTCCAAAATTCTGGAAGGGAGAAGAGGGATTTCAAGAGGAAAGATGGAAAAGAATCCCAATCCACACAAAGTGTTACTTGTTTTGAATGCAACGGGCATGGACACTTCAAGAGGGAATGTCCTAACTATTTGAAATCAAAAGGCAAGGTGTATCCCACGACCTTGAGTGATTCAGACTCGTCCGACTCAGAATCTGAAGAGAGCTGTGATGGAGAAGGAAACTACTCAGCTTTCATGACTATTGCTCATGTTGAGTCTTCGGATGAATTGAATTTGCTTGTTCAAGACCTTGGAGAACATAGTGAGGATGACTCACTAGGAATTGCTGAAGAATCAGAAGCTGAAGAAGAAGAAAGCACAGCAACTCTTCAAGAAAATTACAACTCACTTTTGGAGAAATCAGGTGAATACACAAGGGTAGCCAAGGCAGCTGTGAGAAAGATGAAGAAGGCTGAGGAGGACTACAAAAGTCTCCTAATCCGGTATAGGGAGGCCAAATGCGAGATTGAAACTCTTAATGGTGAGCTGTCCGAAGCCTACACTAAAGTGAGATTCCTTGAGAATGAGGTTGTTCAAGCAAATGCAAAAATAGAAAGGGTCACCACCAAGAAGCTTGATGATGTTATATCATCTCAAAAGAGCTTCTCAGACAAATCCGGACTGGGATATACCGGAGGAAGTAGCTCAACTGGAAATGTCACCAAAGAAGTGAAGTTTGTGAAGTCCAAAGATCCAGTTGTAGCTGACTCTACAAGTGTGAACCTCGAGGTGGAGAAAAAGAAGAATGTGGTGGACCAACGGATGCTGAATCATCGGAATCAGTCTATGGGCAGGTCCGAGTCTCGTGCCAAGTCACGTCCACGACCACAAAGAGGTCCTAGAGGAATGTATGTGTGCCATTATTGCGGACTTCAAGGGCACACTCGACCAAATTGCCAAAAGCTGAGGGCAATGAACAGTGCAACTCCTCAAAGGTCAGGAGGACCAAGAGTTGATAGGAGAACTTGGGCAGGTGATCAACCTAGAGAGCAACATGGAGATCCCGGAATGGTGAACGTGATGAAGATGATTGGTGCATTCACCAACTGCTTGGAAAGCTTCTCACGAAGGTTTGAAAGCCCTAACTCCCGTACCCAATTCTCTAAGGAAATCACCCCAAACGCAAGTGTCGTGTGGGTGAAAAGGGGTACTCATGCATAAGCATTACAACATGTCCATGCATTAATACTTCCTATGCTTTGTGACTATGTTTGTTTGGTATGCTTGTTGGTTTTGATTTCGTTTGTTTGTTTGTCTTCTTGTGAATATCTCTTAATTGTGTTTTATCAATCTTTTTGTTTCTTGAGTCAAAAATCCAAAAATTACATAAAAAATTTGAAAATCAAAAAGGCTTGATTGACTTTGTTGAGTTTTGTCTTAAAACTCGTTTTGCCGTGTACCTTTGTGCTAATGGCTTTGTGCATTGTCGAGCATTGCTTGTCTTCATGCACTCATATCACTATGGGAAAAATCTTGAAATCTATGTGATTGTTGTAAATAGATCTTCAAACTTGTCATGAATGATTAGTGAATGGTTATGTTGATCTTGAAACATGCATAGTCTTGTGTCTATATCTCTTCCCATTTTTTATTTTTTGTTTTGCTAAAAAGAGCTCACTAAATGTAAATCTCCAAATGAAAAGAGATATTGAGCTGCAAAAGCCTGTCGCACATTCTAGTATTTGACTAGGAAAAAGGGTAAGCGACCTTATATCAAAAGTGAAATTTCTTTCAAAAAGGCCAAAGGCCTGTCCTTCAAAGAAAAATGTTGTCTATACCTCTCATAATGAGAGATGTTTGCCTCAAAAGATCAAAGGTTATGGCTGAAAGTGGAGTCAAATGAAAGGCTCCTAGTTATGTTATCAAGTTGTGTGGGAAGTCATATATTCATATTTCTATAATTGAGATTGGTCACATGATCTAGTGCTAATTGTGTATGCCTTGGTTGAATTGATCATTGAAGCTTCACATTAGACAAAGGACTATCTCATTGTTGTTATCCACACACAACACACAAGTTTATGTTCGATAAATGCCATATTCATTTGTGTGATTGTACTTGATAAAATGTGTTTTCACATGCTCAATCTTTGTTAATTCAAGCACAAAAAGATTTTTTAGTGTTTTAGGTGTTTTTGGAAAGTGTTTTGCTGAAAAATCTGAAAATTTCAAAAATACAGTTTTGTCCTGTTTTGGCGGCTCAGTCGCGGGTGTGTCAAGTCGCGAGTCTCAGTCGCATCTTCGCTGGTCTGTTTTGGCGACTTGTTCGCGAGTGGAAGGTCCAGTCGCGAGATTCACTCAGAGATTTTCGCGGCTTAGCTCGCGACTCACTCGCGGGTAGACCTTCCAGTCGCAAAAAACACTTAGAAAATTTTTTCAAAATTTTCCTCTTGTATGTTTTGGCGACTTGAGCTGGCGACTGTGTGGCGACTTAATCCAGTCGCGAAAATCGCGTGTTTTGCAGAAACAGGAGCAGTTTTTAAACTTTTTTCAGTTTTTCCCTCGAATTTTTGTGACTGTTCATCTTCTCTCTAAACACTCTCCCTCCCAAACACTCCGTGCTCCCTCGTCCAATCTCTTGTGTTGCATTCTTACAGCCCAAAATCGTCGAGTTCCAGGTATGGGTTTTCTGATTTTCACTCTTTTCTACTTGATTTTGTGCTTTTACCCTTGATTTTTCGCATTTGATTGTGTTTTTGAAATGGGTTTGAGTTTCGGTCTCTGCTTCTTGTTCTTGCTTAGCTTGTGGATGCCATTGCTACAGTTTGTGTTAAATGATTGTCATATGCTTATTGCTCTTCATCTTGTGCTTAGATAAGTGTTTATTTCATTTCAATCTGAACTTTGAGCTATTGAGATGTTACTTTTGGCTCTGTTTGAGGTTGTGTGTTTCCCTTTGCTAGATTTGCATGTTGTAGATTGTTACTCTGTGGGAAGATTCTGTTAGGCTCAATATATTGTGTGTATGTCATATCATTTTCCATAATCTGCCTCAATGTCATTTATTTGCCTTCAGGATAGCTTCACCATGTTGTTCATGTGTTTCCTATCCTAGGTTTGGTTTATCCATATGTTTGAACTAAATTGCTTGCTGTTTAAGTGTTTGAAGTTCACTTGTTTGATTGATATCTCTCTCTGTTAACTACATGGTACTGACTGGTTATGCACATATATTGTTATATGTTGTTGTGGCCTTTTCTGATTGTTCACAGATGGCTCCTTCACCCCAGAAGAAGAAATCTACTGCTAAAAGAGCTGACAAAAGACTTAAGATGGATCCTAGATTGTTTAGGTCAGTTCATCATTTTGAGAGATACAAGGATAACTTCTTGAATGCAGGAATCATTCAAGAGAGATTTGTGGATTTGGAAGATCTAAGGCAAACTTTTATTCCCAGTTGTTTTGAAGGAAGAGGATGGGACAAACTTTTGAGTGATTTCCCTTTGGTGTGTGAACCCCTGATTAGAGAATTTTATTCAAATGCTGTGATAAAGGAGAATGAGTTAAATTGCTGGGTTAGAGGGAAAGAATTCATTTTGGATGCACATGTCATAGATGATGTACTAGGGCTAGAGGGTTTGGATGATGAGGAGTTTATCAATTTCAAGGATAGGAGTGTCTCTATTGAAACAGTTCAACAGAGGATAGGTGGGCAGAGAGAAGGGAAGTGTTTGAATACCACTGCCTTTCCAGTGGACATGAGGGTTCTAACCATAATCATGATGTTTAACCTTTATCCTATTAAGAAGTTGACCACAATCAATTGTGCTAGAGCAATTTTTCTGATGGATCTCAAAGAGAAGAACTTCATAGATATAAGTTCCCACATCTTTGACATCATTGTGGATGAGACAAGAACTACATCTAGACCAAAACTGATCTTTCCCAGTCTCCTAATGAGGATATTTCGAAGGAAGGGTGTTCAAATTCCTCAAGACATCAGTCACATGTCCACACCCTCTGCAATCAACAAACTTACCTGCAAAAGGATCAGTGTTAGGCTTCCAGGAGAAGAAGATGAAGGTGATGAAGGAGAGGAAGTCCCAATGGAGACTGATGCAGAGGCAGCAGGGCATGCATCCACCTCAACACCAAGGAGGAGTGGCAAGAGGTCCAGAGCTTCAACTTCTGCAGATGCACCTCCAGATGCTTTCCAGATCATTCTGGAAAGGCTTGATGGGATCAGGGCAGTCCAGACTGAGCATTCTGACAGGATGAGAGCCATGCAAGACCAGATTGATGTCTTGGCTGCTACACTTGACAGCTTCACAACTCAGCATGACCAGTGACCCTTTGGCCATTCCATGTCAAAAAGGGGGAGAAAGTTCATTGATAATTGAAGCAGAAAAGCAGCTCCTGAGGGGGAGTAATTTGTTGAGGGGGAGTAATTAGTGTTTTTATGTTTCTTTTGATTTTGATACACTGTGTTTTGGTGTATAACTGTTTCTAACTCTTTTCATATACTCTTGGTTTAATCTTTAATATATTTGGATGATGTTATTCAGGTATTTGTTGGTTTGTACCCATATGCTTTTGTAAGCTTTGAGGGTTTATGTTTTATGCATAGTTTGTAGGCCTTGTGGTATGTACCATGCTTAAGTGCAGCCTTTATGCTATGTGAAATCAGTATTTTAAATCTAAATGTTCTGCATTGTGGTTTATGTACTGTCATTCTTGTGCCCTTGTAGGATTGTTCCTAGATGCATATGCCTTGTGTGCTATGCATTGGTTGAGTGTTGTACATACAAGTGTCTTGCCTTGTGCTTGTTAACTTGTATGTCCTTGTGTTCATTCCAAGTGTGAATGAACACTGTGATCACTACCTTGTGGTGTTCACTTGGTTGATCAAGCCATGGTTTGTTTATTAACTCCATCTTTGCTTGATCACATATTGCCTGTTTCATATGCATTTATAATTTTCTGCTTACAATGATCATGGTGTATTGTTGTGTTTCAGGAGTTTATGTTCATATGATTCAAGTGCTTCACAGCTTCTAGAATTAGGTGTGAGTGAGTTTTGATCAACTGTTCCCAACTCACATGTTAAGTCTAGAGTCTGTTTTAGGGTTTTGTCACGGAATAGCCAAAGGGGGAGATTGTAAGGTTGAATTTATTCAACCATCTAATTGGCTTTATTCCGTGCCAAATTTGCTTGTAATTCAGCATTTAGTAACCCTGTATTTAGGTGGGATTGTTGTAAGGGTAGTGAGTGAGATAGTGTGAAGATTGCTCAAGAGTGTGCAAGAAAACAGAGTGTCGCGGCTGGGACTCGCGGCTGGACTCGCGGCTTCAACCCGCCAGAAGATGCACACGTGCCAAGCATGCTGGAAGATGAACAGTCATGCTAGCTGGAGCACTACAGGACAAAACAGGACAACTGGCCATACGGTTAACTCGCGACTGGAACTCGCGACTTAGTCAAGCCGCGAGGTCAAGCCGCGAGCCACCCCTGTTTTGGAAAAACCTGACGTTTCGCATTCCACTCCTCTTCAGTATAAATACCCTTTTAACCCACGATTGAAAGAGAGCTTCCAGAGAGAATTTTGAGAGAGAAACCCTAAAGAAAAACCAGATTGTTTCACCCACAATCTCTACCTTAGAGTCTCATCAAATTCCCTCACTCTCTTCCTCTCCATTGTCAAATCCTTGAGAGGCCTTTATACCAAACCTGGTTCTCACCATTATCATCCCTGTGAGACAGTCGTTTGGAGTTCTGGGAAGCAGTTAGGAAGGAGCCAATATTCATTAGTTGATGCTACGGTGTAGTAGCGGAATCCGGAAAGCTAGAAAAGAAAAAGGTTCGGCGCAACCTCGTTGGAGCAAGAAGCTTGGAGGGCTTAGGTGCATTGGGTAGATTAGGCTTGGAGGGTCTATTGCTGTCCTTGTATCCCAACTGTATTTTCTAGTGGATTGATTACCGCTTGGAGGGCGGCGGAGAGGTTTTTCGCCGAGGTCTTCGGTTTCCTCTTCGATAACATATCTGGTGTTATTGCTGTGTTTGCATCTTCCTTCCTCTCTATCTCTGTCTTTACATTATCTGCTGTGGTTTATTTTGTTAAGACTTAGATAGTTGTTTAATCAATTCCATGTTATAGCATATGTTAAGTTTCCGCACACTAGTTGTTTAACATATTGCTTGTATTGATTGAATTGGTTTTTGGGGGTCTAAACGTTCAAAAGTGTTTTTGTACACGTTTTTGAACTTTCATTTATGAAATTGGATTTCATAAATATATCAATAACTTAAAAGATTAAACTGAGTACTCAAGGATTAAGATGTAGTAATTTTCAAAGTGGCAGTCTACATTCATGACTTTGTATTACTATGAATATTTATGATGGGATTGCATATATAATAAAGTCTTGGGATATAATTTATTAATAAGGCCTAGAGTGCAATTATATTTATATAATAGTATTAAATATAATTAATGGTAACTTTGGACTTGTCAAGAGTTGACAGAAATGCCCAAGGCCCATTGGAGCTAGTGTCTTATTAGTCCCTTTTGGTCCCACTCCAAGCCACACACTAAAGCCCAATAGGCCAGCCCAATTAGATAATCAGTTAGTTATAAAGAGAGAAACATACAAAATTTTATTTTAAGGGAGACATCATTGTGAAATGGTGTGTATGTGTGAGTGAAGCCACTCGATTATTCTCCCTTGGAAACTGATTGAGAGAACACACTTCTTGGGCGTAAAGTGGAATTGGAGTGAAGATTAAAAGTGTTCTCAAGTACTTCTAATATTTTGTTTTGAATTTCACCGCAACAAGGTATGCTATCTTGTTCTTAAATTCTAAAATTTACATAGTGCATGTTATCAATCATGAATGAAATAGATCCATGTTTGTTGCTTCCGCTGTGTGTTTTGTATGAGATACAAAACCAGATTTAATTGGAGTAGATTTAATTGGAGTGAAGATTAAAAGTGTTCTCAAGTACTTCTAATCTTTTGTTTTGAATTTCACCGCAACAAGGTACACTATCTTGTTCTTAAATTCTAAAATTTACATAGTGCATGTTATCAATCATGAATGAAATAGATCCATGTTTGTTGCTTTCGCTGTGTGTTTTGTATGAGATACAAAACCAGATTTTCCAACAATTGGTATTAGAGCTAGGTTTTCATATCATGTTTGTATAACATGTGATTGAGTTTTAGAATTTAATAAAACCGTTATCTTTGTGTTTTCAAATTTCTGCATAAAGTTATTGTTCCATAAACCCTGTGTGCATTGACCAATATATGCGATATATTGTTTTGCATGGTTCCAAGAGGACACGGCTGTAACTTTTGTTTTGTGCCGTATGTTTTTGGTGTTTGTATTCATCAAGGACACCATCTACACATCTTGCGAATGGGTTTACTTTTGTTATGCACGACTTGGATATTATTGGCAGTTGTGAGTAGTTTTTGAATGAAATTGAAATAACCGTCATGTGCATGTATTTAGTTATTGCACCGCTTGGCCATCTTATAAGCATAAGACAATTTAATATTAATTGCCTTGATGGCCATCTTGCATGTATTAATAGTTTATAAAGGATTCATCCACAATATATATATATATATATATATATGGATTCATAAGCATTCGGATTATTGATATAAGGTAGTGATACAATGTTTCTAGCATGTGTTATATGCCTTGGATGTCTTGGATCCGTATATTAAAGTGTGTTTCATATGTTGCAATTTATATGGAGATACATGGATATATATGCTATCTTGTTAATGCTAGGATTATGAAATTTATTCCTAATGAGATTAGGATTATGTTTTCAAGGTTTCTAGCATTATTATGGTTCTTGATCTTAAAAACCTTTAATCTAAAATATCTAGTGGGAGAGAGATACAAGGGTTGGATCTCACGGCCTCCATTATCGGTTCATAGTAGTGTGGGGTAAGCACCTCATCTTGGCGTATATGCCTTGCGATCCCAAAGGAGGGTGTTTACTTTATAGTACTATAAGATTGAACTTACCCGTTTAAAGTAGTGAGGACAAGCACCTTGTCTTGGCGTATATGCCCTGCGATCCCAAAGGAGGGTGTTTTGTTCCATGGTGCTACAAGTTTAAACACTATAGAAGGAGATGAAATGTGGCTACACATGATTCTAGATAATGGTGTACACTAGACTAAGTGTAATGTTAACCTCCCAAAGGAACTATGTCATTATTACTTAGAGGCTAAAGGTAATACGACATATTATTAGTGTTTGATAAGAGTTATCATGATAGCACTAATAATGAGAATAGTTCTCAATCAATCATAGTGTTTATAATATACTTGCTACCAAGGAATTATAGACATGGGATTGGGTTGTCGTTGCATATTTTTTATTATGGTTTTATTAAGGTTCCATACTATATGTTTATATGCTAAATTGATAATGTCTAGTTTACTTATTATATTCATGTTTGTTATTTTCAGATTTAAAATCATGGCATCATTTAGCCCACTTGTTGCTATTCTTAATCAAAACAAATTGACTGGATCCAACTATGTTGATTGGAAAAGAAATTTGGATATTGTTCTTATTGCTGAAGAGCATAAATATGTGCTTACTCAACATGTACTCAAGGATTAAGATATAGTAATCTTCATAGTGGCAGTCTACATTCATGACTTTATATTACTACAAATATTTGATGAAGGGGTTGCATGTATAATAAAGTCTTGGGATATAATTTATTAATAAGGCCTAGAGTGCAATTATATTTATATAGTGGTATTAAATATAATTAATGGTAACTTTGGACTTATCAAGAGTTGACAGAAAAAGCCCAAGGCCCATTGGAGCTAGTGTCTTATTGGTCCCTTTTGGTCCCACTCCAAGCCACACACTAAAGCCTAATTGGAAAGGCCTAATAGGCCAGCCCAATTAGACAATCATTTAGTTATAAAGGGAGAAACATACAAAATTTTATTTTAAGAGAGACATCATTGTGAAATGGTGTGTATGTGTGAGTGAAGCCACTCGATTATTCTCCCTTGGAAACTGATTAAGAGACCACACTTCTTGGGCGTAAAGTGGAATTGGAGTGAAGATTAAAAGTGTTCCCAAGTACTTCTAATCTTTCGTTTTGAATTTCACTGCACCAAGGTGCGCTATCTTGTTCTTAAATTCTGAAATTTACATAGTGCATGTTATCAATCATGAATGAAATAGATCCATGTTTGTTACTTCCACTGTGTATTTTATATGAGATACAAAACCATAATTTCCAACATACACATCTCGAGGTAGATTAGGTTTCTTACATGTTTTAGCACAAGCAAGGGAAATGAACAAAACAAAGGGCACAAAATATATTATGTACATACAAAACAACATTTTAATACTTAAGAAAAACAAGAAACATCAAGAGAGCAAGAATCAAGGAGGAGAGTGTGGATCACGGAAGGATCTACATCTCCTTCTCATAGCACTTACAGTGTTGTTGTTTTTGATGGGCCCCTTGGTTGAAATTGAATACCATAGTTGTATGTGTGGGAGAATAGGTTGAACTACTTGATTTAGGGTGGATTGGGATGCCCTAAATGATTGTGTTTGCAAGCTTGAACCAACTAGAATTCTAATATAGGTGAGAAAGCGACTACCTTCAAATGAAAAGATCTGAAGATCAATCTAATTCTTAACCTTTCTACCCTTCTAGCCTTAAAACTCTAGGTTTAGGTATTCTAGCAGAATTTTGGCAGAGTTTCAGTAAGGTTTAATTTTCTGACCCTTTGGATGTTAGAAATGGGGTTATATATAGGGAAAAAGGGTAGTTAGGGATTGATGACATGTTTGGGCAGCCAGTTGATCATGCTGGTTGCCCTAGAATCTCATCAAAATCGAAATGAAGTAACTTTAGGCTTTCTATCCAGAAAGTGCGTATGCCACAGATTAGGTGCGTACACATCATATACTTGGCGTATGCACTCTTTGTAAGTCTAGGCCAATTAGGACAAATTGTCTTTTGGGCTTTGGTCTTCTTACCTATTTTCACAATTGGGCTTGGGCTTGGATTGTAATGAGTCATTCTTAGCCCTGTCATCCACATTGGGTTCCACACACAATGTTGATCATTTTAGTAGCGATTTGATTTCTTGTCATTGGGGTCGGGGGGCTTGGATATAGGTCGGAACAAAGTAGGGCGTCTACAGGTAGTGACAGAAGGACTACATCAAATAATTTTTAAAATTGAAGGATTGAATTGATTGAAAAATTGAAGTTACATGATTGAATTAAATTTTGGGCAAAGTTAGAGGGTAAAAGTTAAAATTTAGCCAAAAAACATTATTATTGGTCCTTTATTTCATTTTGGGATGTCTCAAAATGTAGTCATCTTTGAAAAGTTAATAAATAAATTTCCTAACTTACCATTTATTTAAAAAGTCATTACCATTCTTATATGAGAAATGTTAACGGATGCCCTAAGAGCATTGGTTTATAAAATATTTTTAGAAAATTTTATGGGAAAAAAAAAAAAAAAACAACTGACTGTTTAAATAGCTTTTAGGGTAAACTACATATTTGGCCCATATCCTTTACAACATATTTCTATTTGGTCCTTAATATTTTAATTGTGTCGATTTGGTCCTTAACCTTTTATTGTTGTGTCAATTTAGTTCTTGTTGTTATATCTTGGATGAAAATTGATGACATGTCAAATGGCCAATATAAAATTTTATTGTATTGTCACATCAATGAAAGCTGATTTTTTTTTTTTTTTTTTTTTTTTGGCCATTAGACGTGTCATCAATTTTCATCCAAAAATTAACAGTAAGGACAAAATTGACACGATACTGAAAGGTTAGAGACCAAATTGATACAATTAAAGGGTTAGAGATCAAATTGAAATATGGTGTATAGGATAGGGACCAAATATGTAGTTTACCCTAGCTTTTATATGTCTCATGAAATGGTATTTTAAAACTTTCTTAAAATAGTCCATTAATTAAAAATTGCTCTAAGGACACCCGATAATAGTAACCTTCTTTTATTAGAGTTTAAATCAATAGGGGTAGTTCTTTAAACTTGTACCCTTTCAACTAGAAGACGATGCTTTAATGATGTTCCGTTAAAAGTTTAGCTTTCTAAACATGATCAACAATATTGGATAGAGGTAATATTTATTGAGAAAAGTTAACGAATGCCCTAAAGATATTGATTTATGAAATATTTTTAGAAACTTTTTATGGAAAAAGAAAAAAATTAATTAATTTTTTTGATGTCTTTTTATATATATTTCCCATAAAAATAGTATTAAAAATTTCTTAAAATAGTTAATTAACAATTGTTCTCAGAGCATCCGCTAACAGGACCTATGTTCATTTGTTGTCATCTGACTTTTCTATCCCCCTGGCAAACATACTTGAAGGAAAATAAAAAGTTTTCTTCTGCTTTCTTTTCAATATTCACGTTACTTTTCATTGTTTCATTTTCCTTCCACTGTATCAAACAGATGACATTGAATTCTGGACAACAAGAATATCAGAATTGATTATACAACCATGTAAATAAATTATAAAAAAAAAAAAAAAAAACCAGTTATCAAGATTCTAGAGTCATTAAAAAGTAAATCATACCAGTTTGGATTGGAGGGAAAAATACAGAAAAAATATTTTTATTGATGTTTTTTTTTTTTTTTTTTTTAGAGAAACAAAATGTACAAAGGAGAGAATGATAATTTGAATGTACATCAAAGTTGTCCACATGGACCTCATATAGGAGAGGGCACAGAGGGTAGTATATTTAATGGTATATATAAGGAAAATACAGAGATCACACTTTCCAAATTTATTTATTTATTTATCTTACATATTTATTTTATTTTATTTATAAAAAAAACAAGTTCTTAAGGTGGCAACTCAAAAGCTTCAATTACTCTCCTTTTTCCTTCTTGCCTATAAAATACTTCCATATACTCCTTGAAACTATATTTTCGATACTTTGGAGGGTGCTCTTCATCAATCAAATCCTCAATTGGACCGATCACAGTGTCATAATTTGGGTTGTAGAACATTCCTAATGACAATCGCGGCAACAACTTGTTGGTGACAGCCCTATGTCTAACACTCTGGAACTTTCCATTGCTAAGAACCTACACAAAAGTTAAAACATAAGTAAAAATAATAATTTTTAAAATTAAATTTACAGTCCACTGACAAATTAACTACCAGTTAAGTAGACATATATATGTGCTTGATTTGTACTAAAAACTAGTAATTTGGTAAATAATTTTTTTTTTCTTCCTTTGTTAAATCATCAGAGTTATTTGTCCTGATAATCGAAAATAACACTATCCACTAGAGCATGATAGACCCTCTTTGCTTGTGCAAGCCTATAAGTCTAAAGATATAACAAATTCCACAACTGATTGAGGTGGTAATTTGTTGATGGTAGATAATAAAATAGCTGTCATAACCTTTTGTATGGTAATGCTGTTTGAGCAGTCACTTCTAGGTGCTTTTGGTGAAGAAACCGCGAAATGGATTTGCGTTGGTGCTATTGACATAACTCAGCTATCTGTGGCTGGTACATCATTTTTGTCTATTTCCAATATATATATTTCTTTAAAGATTTTTTTTTTTTTGTTGAAGATATATTGCTTTAAATAAATATTGTTTGTTGTTGATGCTATGTCACAATGTATTGAACGATGGATTGATGTTACAGGTTATCTGCTAGGGGCTGGTAAACAGCATACTATGCTTTAGCATTACTTGCGTTGATAATACCACAAGTCATTTTTCAGGTAAAGCACTTACAAAGGTTCTCCACCGTAGAAGTTAAGGTTCAACATTGAATATTTAGAGACTTTTCTTTTGTTGTGGTTGAGTATTTGGAGTATTTAGTACTTTCCTTTTATTGTAGCCGCATTTTTTTAACTGCAGCTATTAAAATGCAGCTATTGGTCTTAGCCTATAGCTGCATTTAAAAAAATGCAGCTATAGACCTATTGGACCTATAATTGCGATGTATAGGTCATGCATATAAACGTGGCTATAGACCAAATGAGACTATAGCCGCGTTTCAATACAATTCCAAACTCTTGGTTTTAATTATAATCCTAAATTTTAAATACTTAGAAGAATAGAGAAAAAAATTATTGAATTCTATATTCTTTTTAAAAGCAATCAAGAAAAATGAGTGTGAATATAGTATATTGCTATACTCTAAATATTTATAGATTGACAAAATATTATAGCTTACATTTATGGTATATTTTGTATAACAATTTCATTAGTTTATAACTGTTTATTTATTTATTATTAAAATTTATTAAAATTTTTCAAATTAGCTTTTCTTTTAATGTTTCTCCTCCTAAACTAAAACCATAACTCTGTCACTGGTTATAGTCCTCATTTGGTTATCCATTTGGCCTTTTTTATAATAAAATTTTAATTAGTTTTTTTTTTTAATTTAATAGTTGGCTTCTATTAAAATATAATTTTTATGCTAATTAATCTTGTATATGTAGAGTTATACACTGCCATATATACTATAGCTGAAATGTGTATATTCTTAGTACACATAATGTGTAACTATCACGGACAACCTTTAAAGGAAAAACTGAAAAATAGTACGGCTACCTGAATTTGATCAGCCAGATTGATGACGAATGCATTGGGCACAGGATCAACGGGTAACCATTTCCCATCTTTGATCACTTGGAGGCCAGTCACTCCCTCCACTTGTAGGAGTACCGCTATTGAACCAAGATCATTGTGTTCAGGCAACCCAATTGTGAGCTCGGGGTCTGGACATGGTGGATAGTAATTTGCTTGACAGTTAAGGCGAGGCCTCTCACCTATCCTCCTCTTTAAACAATCATTCTCTAGGCCAAGCCCTCGGGATATCAAGCTCAAAAGTCTATCAAACAACTCTCCAATCTTCCTTGCATACTCAGCAAAAACTTCTCTACATATATAACAATCAAACAAAAGAAAACATGAATCACCCAAAAAGTTATTGAGTTAATTTATAATTATATATGCAATCAATCAAATATAGGCTAGCTTTGGTAGAGGAAAAACAAAAAGTTTGTAAATGAGCCAGCTGAGATACCGATACTGAGGAGGATTTGTGGGTAACAAATGAGTAAAATCTTCAGTATGATGCCAAGGGTGTGAGAAGGTCTCACTCCACATTTTCACCTTTTCTATGCCTTCATACTTTTGGACCTTTTGGTAATAGTTGAGCGCTTTCGCTTGCTTGGTATGATCTTTTGTAACATATTGTGCCCTAACCACAGACAACGTTTTTTGGCATAATTCTTTGGGGACTCCATGGTTGATAATATGAAAGAGACCATATTCCTCACAAGCTTGTGATATTTTTGAAACTAACGGGGATGGCCCTTGACCATCATCAATATTATTGTCATTTAAGTCGATAATGGGAATTGAGGCAGAAGGAAGTACGTTTAAGAGGTTTGGCCTCTTGTTCACTGGGAGAACGAAATTAGGAGAAAGTGAGAGAGGTGTGTTATTGGCTAATTGAAAGGGTGTCATCTCCATGAAAAGATAAGAGAGGAGCTCTGGTTGAAGCAAAGAGTTGATCAAGACTGCCTTATATAGCTATATTATACCAAGAAACGTGTTTTTGTGATCTCTATGTGAACAGAATGATATTTTGGACAAGGAATAATTGATTTTGATTTTATTAATGATATATGGCTCTGGATAAAAGTTCCTTTAGTCCCATGTTTTTCCTGGCGTTTTAGACTCCCATTAATTAATAACATTAGACTTCCACTAAACTTACTGTACAAAGGTAGTATCCATTTGGAATGTCATATATTATTTTTCTCTCCTTCTCTCATCCATTCACTCATTTCTATTGAAAAAATAAAAACGAAAAAAAAGAGAAATAGAAGTAGCTAGGAAACCAGGGGCCCAGCCACATATTTTGTTGGGGGGCTTCTGTTATACAATATATAATTATCAAATACTTTAAAGATTTGGCTTATAAAACAGGATTATTGGTCTCTCCAATTATTTGAGTCCAACCACCCCTTCCTTCCCCACCACCCCCCCCCCCCCCAAAAAAAAAAATTCTCCAAAAATAAAAACAATTGTTTGATTTAGTCCATTGGTGCTCTTCCAAAAAATAATAATAATAATAAAAAATAAATAAATAAAATTTGCCAATTGGGTTATTAAAAAATAAACAAATTTGTCAATTGGCCTATTAATAATAGATAGTGTTTGTTTTCTAAATTTCATTTTTTATTGCAAAATTTACACTTGTATTTATTAAAGTTTTGAATCATTCATATCTTTGAAGACTTTCATGATTCCATTGAATTCTTTTATTCACATTGTAGATCATTCTGTAATTTTAATTAAAATGAAAATTGTTAGAATTCAATATAAAGATGGTAAAATGATAGTTTTTAGACCCCTTAAACAATTGATTAAACCTAGGTAATTAGCCAAGTTGTTACTTAGTCCAATTAAACAAGTCTAGGTTATCACAATATAAAATATCAAATCATGCAAAACAACGGAAAATAAATAACACAAGATATGATCACCCAGGAAACCAAACGGTAAAATCCTGGGGAGGATTTGACCTAGCTATCCTCAAGATAAACTTGAATCCACTATCTTGAAAGAATCGAAGTTCATTCAATAAGACTTACAAGCCCCCACGCTCGACTTCTTATTGTTACCAACCAGTAGAACTTACTGACACGACCACGTGCAAGCTTCGAATCCACGGACTCCTTCTTTCTTGGATTCACCACCAGCTACAAGCACACCCGCTTGTGTTTTCTTTAAGCTTCAATGGCAGCAACTGAATTGATCATCAAGGTGTAGATAAATCTTCTCCTTGAAAACCCTAAGTTTGTGTAAAGGAAAGCTCCTCTAGATCTCACAAGAGATTTACACAAACCGCAAATATGAGCAACACTAAAACGTGGCTAGGGTTTGCCTTTTATACTTAGGACACCCTAAAAACGTTTTAAAACAACTAGGGTTGAGTTGGACGAATTTGCAGAAAAGCAATCTGCCCGAGCTTCAATCGATCGAGCCAGGCCGAAAGGCACAATGCTTCCTGCTTTAACTCGATTCCAACTTTACATAAAATCACAACTTTGATCTAGACTTAAACACTTCTAAACACATTGTTTTGATCATGGTTTGCCAACAATACACATTAGAGTTCTAAATACATAAAATCCTAAACTTTAGAACCTAACATAAAAGATGACTTTTGTTTTTTAATTTTAATTTTTGATGAATGATCCTCATTGAGCACAAATTTATAATTATAGGAGATACTTCATTTTGTATTTGTTGATATTTTTGTACATGTCTAATATCAAACCCAAACAATATTTTTCATTGGAGTTTAGAAGATGATAAGTTCAAAGGTGATAACTTTGTATACAATATATTTATGAGTTATGGCTTACTCTAGTATATAAATATTAAGTGTATATTTAGCAACAAAAAAAAAAAAAAAAATTAAAGTATATATATACACACACACTTAACTAACTCTTTACTAAAGGCCAAGGGTCTTGTAGCGAAATTGACACCTTTTAATGCACAAAATTTATAGGAGTCTTAATTGGGGGGAGGGGGGGGGGGGAATGGTTCAAGTTGCGTGCTTAGCAGCATATTATAATTATTTATCAAGAAAACTCTTTACTAAAACTGTCAGGCCTAATGAATAATAAATTCTCATTAAACCCATCTCAAGGGGATGTTTTATGTCCCTATAAAGATATTATGGGTTCCGTCTTAAAATGTGTGTTCTACTACACTATATGTGATTGTCCAAAGTACTGAAGTTTTAATCATGCAAGATCTCATTCCAATATACATCAAAGAAATCAACATTTTATGTGTGAGTTCACCGTCCTCTTAGGATTGGGAGTCTATGAAAATAACAATAGTGAGATTTATTTGTTTAGGTAATTGTAGTTAGGCGAACAATAAATAACACAATGATCTAGTTTAGTGTACCTTAAAAAACACTTAAGACACCAACATATCAATCATGATAAGTCTTCACTTTCCTTGATCATGATAGATTATCATGATTGATATATATTACTCTTCACATATGAAATGCACAATTTTATCACTAATTAAGAACTAGGATTTACGAGTTTTCAAAACATTTGTGATTTAGATCTTTTGTATGCGAATCTTATTCACATAGACTACAGTATAATGTCCAAATATTTATGCAAAAATTAATCTCATAAAATAAAATAAATTTTATTATTTAGGGTCATGCTAATGAGTGGCTTTAAAACACTGGTTAAGAATTCACTTTAGGAAAGTTTTGACATCACTTTTATGGGAAATGAAAAAGTTATCAAAACATTAATAGTTTTTTTTTTTTTTTCCCTATAAAAACTTTCTTTAACTAGATTCTTAATCAGTGCCCTAAGAGCACTCATTAGCATTTCTCAATTATTTATAAGACAATGCCATTCAATTGGATTTTAGGGCAGTAGTCCTAACATCAAGAACATTGTATTGTAGACGGCATGCAAACCCAAAGTGATTATTATGAGTTTATGACCACTAAAAAAAATACAAAGCACCTATATAGACGGATCAAGACCACGTTCCTAATTCTACAACTCAAAAGAATCCTTTACCTACCTCCGCGCTCCTTTTTGCCTGTAGATATCATCCATAAACTCCTTGTAACTATAGTTACGATACATTGGTGGGTGTTCCTCATTTCTCAAATACTCAAATGGACCAATCACAGTCTCATTATTTGTTGCATAGTGTTGTTACTTAGAATAATAATTTATAAATAAATAATTTTTATCATCATCATTTAAATAATAACATTTCACATAAATTAGAATTCAGTATAAAATCAGAGAACAGTCGGTAATGATAGTTGTGGCAACTGCTTGCTGGTTACGGCCCTGTGAACTGAAAAAACCAAGCTATTCTAGAGAGAAAAGTCTAGTTTCAATGTATCTTGAAAACTGTATTATTGATTTGCCCTAATAAAATTACAAGTAATGAGATATTTATACATGGAGATTTCCCTAACAAACTCTAACCAACTCAGCGGGAAACACTCTTGGAATAACAGACTCTCTAACTACTCAATCAACACAGGACACGTGGCATCTCTACCCTACCAGAATTGGCACTCATCACTCCTCACTAAACTACATGTCGTGTGACTCAATGGCTGCACTACCAGAGTGCATTCTACAGAACAATCATCCACTACTCTTATCTACACTAAGCCCATTGTGGCTTTACATCCCCCCTCAAGCTAAGGGGAGGAACTCCCATTAGATTGGTGAGCAAAGCATGAAACCGAGGAGTGGGAAGAGCATTAATAAATAAATCAGCCAACTAATAATGAGTAGAGATGAACTTAACAAGTATGTCCCTATTAACAACCTTTTCATGAATAAAATGATAATCCACCTCTATGTATTTTGACCGAGCATGAAAAACAGGAATAGAAGCCAAAGAAAGGGCAGAGACATTATCACACCATAAAAATAGGGGGCTGACACAAAAAAACCCCTAAATCCTTCAAAAGCATCCTTAACCAATAGAGCTCAGCTGCAGTAATAGCAAGTGCTCTATATTCAGCCTCAAACTCCTAGAGACAGTTGCTTTTTGACTGACCAAGTAATTGGAGAATTGCCTAAGAAAACCACCATGCCTGTGATAGACCTTCTATCAATAGGGTCCCTTGCCCAATCTGCATCACTATAGGTAGATAAGGCAAGAGAACCTTTCTGAAAATGAATACCTAGATGCAAGGACCCCTTGATATATCTCAAAATTCGTTTGGCAACAACAAGATGATGAGAAGTAGGGTGACTCATAAACTGACAAGCCTGTTGGATAGCATATGAAAGATCAGGCCTAGTAAAAGTCATGTATTGAAGGGCTCCAACCAAACTTCTGTAGGCAGTAGGATAAGTCAACAAAGGACTATTGGCAGGAACCAAATGATGAGAAGAAGAGCAAGGATTGGAGCATGGTTTACAATCAAGCATATTGAACTTGATGAGAAGATCCTTAGCATACTTTGACTGATGATCAAAGATACCAATAGGAGTATACTCAAACTGCAAACCAAGAAAATAACTCAATGGTCCAAGATCCTTAAGAGCAAAAGCTGCACTGAGCTGATGAGTAATGTCTGAAACAAAGGAAGAATTGCTACCAGTAATGATGATATTATCAACATAGAGAAGAAGATAAACCACACAAGAAGAGTGAATGAGGATAAACAAGTTACTGTCAGCCCCAGAAACATGAAACCCAAGATAGAACAACTAAGTGGTAAAGCTATCAAACCAAGTGCTTAGGGCTTGCTTAAGACCATAAATTGCCTTATGAAGAAGACACACATGATTAGGCCTTGAATGATCTCTATAGCCAGGAGGCTGGGCCATGTACACTTGTTCTTGCAAAACACCATGTAAATAGGCATTAAAAACATCTAATTGCCTCAAAGACCAACCAAATTGAACAGCCAAAGCCAATATAATCTTGACAATTGTGGGCTTAACCACAAGGCTAAAAGTCTCCTCATAATCTAAGCCATATTGTTGAAGATAACCTTTGGTAACCAACCTTGCCTTGTATCTAGCTAGACTACCATCACTATTCCTCTTGATTTTAAAACCCCACTTACATCCTACCACATTCTTACCAGAGGGCAAAGGTACCAAAGACCAAGTCTTCTACTGCAGCAAACTATTGAACTCAGAATCTATGGCCTCAACCCAATGTTTGTGTTTGGAAGCCACAGAATATGAAGAAGGTTCATTGGTAGTATAATTAGTAGCAACAACAAGAGCTTTGGGCTTAAATATACCATTTTTGGATCTAGTCACCACAGGATGGACATTGGTAGTAGGGGTATCAACCACAGGAACAATAGAAGTATCAAAAGAAGGAAGAGAGGAAGAAGGAACAGAATGAGAATCCAAAGAGGGAAGGGGAAGGAGAGGAAGGGCAAGCAAAGAAGGAACATCATAAGTAGGGCTATCAGACACTAGAGAAAAGGATGTAGAAACAGCAAGGAAGGAGGACGCACCAGGTAAAGAAGATTCAACAGGTAAAGAAAGTAAGGAAGCTAACCAAACATTAGCAGAGGGAGTGACAGAAGGAGACACAGAAGGGGCTGAAGTAGAAGAGACTGAAGAGTATGAAAGAAAAGTAGACTCATGAAATATAGCATGACTAGAAATGTAAATCCTACTAGAAGCTTAGATGTTGCTTATTAGAAGGGTAGGACCTGAGCAAAGGGTAACATGCACAACCAAAAGATTTTAAAGCCTGCAAGGGTGGTTTCTTATGAAAAAGTTTTTCCCAAGGTGAGACAAAATTCAAGACGGAAGATGGAATCCTATTAATCAAGGAAATGGCAGTGTTGAAGGCATAGGACCAAAAGGACAAAGGAAGTTGAGATTGATGAAGCATAGCAAGACCACTCTTAACTATATGCCTATGTTTCCTCTCAGCAACACCATTCTGGTGAGGTGTATATGGACAAGAGAACTGATGCTGAATTCCATGAGACAAACAAAAAGACTTGAATTTATGATTATCATACTCACCACCCCTATTAGACCTCAAAACCTTAATAGTAGTGTTAAATTGATTCCCAACAAGAGCTTTAAAATGAAAAAAAAAAAAAAAAAAAAAAAAAAAAAAAAAAAAAAAAAAAAAAAAAAACAACAACAACAACAACAACATTGAACACATCAAATTTATGTCTAAGTAAAAACATCCATGTGAAACGAGCAAAATCATCCACAAAAATGACATAAAACCTGTGTCCAAGTTCATAAACAATAGGAGTAGGGCTCCATACATTAGAATGAACTAATTCTAAAGGAAAAGAGGAATTTGGTACATATTTAGATACAGAATGTTTGTGCATTTTAGCACTTAAACAACCTAGACATTGGGAACAAATGTCACTATTTACAAGAACATGAACAAATTGAAAATCAGATAAAGCAGAATGAAGAATCTTGGAGTAAGGATGACCAAGCCTCTTATGCCAAAGTAAAGCATGATTAGACATAGCAACAAAGCCAGCAGAGTTGACAGATGAAGAAGAAAGATTTGATAGTTAAGGAATAGGATAAACCCCATCTTTACTCAATCCTTTGTAAAGAATTTTCCACGTAGGTAAATCCTGAATTAAGAACTTGTATACATCAAAATAACAAAAAGTATTATTTTGAAGGCACAATTTATGAACAGAAAGTAAGTTTGATGCAAGTTGAGGAACACAAAGAATATTATCAAGTTTGAAAGCATGAGAGGGAGTAGCTAGTTTACCATTGCCAATATGAGTGACTGGTAATTCTTGCCCATTGCCAACTGTGACTGATTCATTACCAACAGTAGGTTGTGGATGAAGAGAGAGTTGAGCCAAATCAGGAGTAACATGATCAAAAGCTCCAATATCAGTGAGCCACTGTGAATTTTGAGTAGAATTAGCAACAGCAGCCATAGAACTTGCAGCCATTGAAGCAAGTTTGACAAGTAGGCCTCTGATTTTGCGAGGGTTGTGAGCCAAACTTAGACTGAAACCGTGAAGATATAGGACCACTTGGAGATCCAAAGAATGAAGCTTGACCATTGCCAAAAGATCCATAAACTTGACCACCACTACAAGGACTAAAATTCCCATGAAACTGAGCATTACCATTACCTCTACCATTACCACAACCTCCGTTACCATTGTTCCTGCCTTTGCCACGATTATTGGAATTGTTGAAACTGTTAATAAAGTGATTCATAGACATATCTAATGATGTAGATTCCTTGTAAACAGAACGTTTCTTGATGGATCTTTCTTCAGAATTCAATAGAATGTTTTGATAGGCCAAAAACAAATTGACCTCTTGTGATGAATTAATTGATTAATTAACCAAGTTTATTAATTAATCAAATTAACATGCAAATGCATGGTAGCACAAACAAATCACTAATAAACTAAGTATGCAGCGGAAAATAAGTTGACACGATGATTTGTTTAAGAATGGGGAAAACCAACACGGCAAAAACCCCACCAGGTGATTTTAAGTTCATCACTCCCAAGAATCCACTATTATCACAACAAGCGGTTACAAGTAAAGGAATCTCAGTACCTTATACCAACATACAGCTAAACCCTTACCCCAATACCCAATTAGACTGGTTCCGTAGTGACAATCTCTCCTTTTGAATGCACGGCTCCCAGTACGTGACTAACCAATTGCGTGGATCCTAATACGCGACTTCTATCACCAACTAGAGAAGGTTGTTGGCTACAAAGTTCTTTAGTTCATCCAAACAATGAAGATCGAGAAGCTCTTTGGTTACAAAACTCTACGGTGCACAAATATAGCAGCTTCTTCACAAGAAAAATGAACTAGGGCAAATTCTGTCTTCAATCACAATTTGCTTGAACAAACTTTGCTCAACACTTGTGCAACTTGTGTCCACTTTGACGGCCCTTAAAATAGTCCTTTTATATGTTTAGGGTTGTGAGAAAAGAAAACTCAAACATACAATCACGGATTGGAATCAAAACAGAACTAAAATTCTGTTTTTCATAAACCTCAACAGATGCCTATCTGTCGAGTTGTTGTCAAGTTACGAGCTTCAACAGCTCTTCAAGGCTCGATAGATGGTTAGTTATCGAGCTTTAATGAACAACACTTTCTACACTTGAATCTTGGACAGACTTGCATGAATTTAACACTTGATCTTGAAACAAGTGAATCACATATGTTCTAACATGTTCAATTCTTCAAGACTAAACACATCATTCCTAGTCTTGATTGCAGAGCAAAACACATCATACTCAGGCGGAAGTGCCTCAAGTGCTAGATGAATCAGGTCTTCTTCATCAACACAAACAGCAACAACACTCAATTTGTCACGAATTTCCTTAATGGCTTAGTTCCTTTCTTGAGACTCATCAACTCATCCCACAAACCAAGAATATAAGAGCGAGAAATAGAGGCAAAACGTTTCTCAAGAATCTTCCGTACTCCTCTCCCTGATTTTTGCCTCACTGTAAGAGCAAGAATTGGTGGAGACAGAGTAGAATAGAGAAACTTAAATAGTGCTTGTTCACAATTCTTCTAGTGAACATATTCAGGATTTGCTTCAATGGTATAATTCCCTGAGCTATCCTTCATGAACGGATCAGGAGCTCCATTGGAGTCTTCGATGAAGTTAATCAAAGAATAGGCCTCGAAGATTACTTCGATCTGGTGCCTCCAAACCAAGTAGTTATTGTAGTCTAGCTTTTTAGTCACCATATTCGCCATAATAGAGAGAAGCAACAGTGATGGATTGATGCTATGATTAGAAGCAGTGGTACTTGTAGAACTTTAATAAGCAGAGGTTGAACTCAAAGAAGCAAAGGACGCCATTAATGGCTCTGATACCATGAAAAACCAAGCTATTCTAGAAAGAAAAGTGTAGATTCAATGTATCTTGAAAACTGTATTATTGATTCACCCTAATAAAATTACATGGAGATTTCCCTAACAAACTCTAACTAACTAAGCGGGAAACACTCTTGGAATAGCAGACTTTCTAACCACTGAATCATCACAAGGCACGTGGCATCTCTACCCTACCAAAATTGACACTCATCACTCCTCACTAAACTACATGTCGTGTGACTCAATGGTTGCACTACTAGAGTGCATTCTACAGAACAATCATCCACTATTCTTATCTGCACTAAGCCTACTGTGGCTTTACATGAACCACACACTTGTACTTTCCATTACTCAAAAACCTATACAAACTACAAAGTGAAAACATGACCAGAAAGAGTCAACAATATTCGAGTTCAATTTTAAATTAAGTACTATAGACAGAGTCAACAAGAAAATACGTCAACCATACTGATACCAACAGAAAAAGCCACCCAGCTTCATAAGAGAATGTCAAACGTATAGACAATTAACTATATAATGGTTATCCATTTAGCGAAAACACAACACTAGTTGGCTTATAGTGGGCATCCATTTGGCATTTATTTATTATCATTATTATTTAAGTTAGGACTACATAAAATAATAGTTAAAAATAGTTAAAATTGGAGGATTGAATTGAACACAAAAATTGAGATCACATGACTGAATTGAACTTTGGACAAAGTTATGGAGTGCAATTTGTAATTTAGCAAAAAAATAAAATTTATTGTCTATCTTTTATTTTGTTTTAGGATGTTCCAAAATGTTGTTCTCTGTGAAAAGTTAATAAATAAATTTATTACCTTACCTATTACTTTATAAGTCATGTTAACAGGTGCACATAGAGAAATTGCTAATAAACTATTTTAGGAAAGTTATGATACCACTTTTATGGAAAATAAAAAAAGATCTCAAAACAAAAAGTTCATAAAAAACCTTTCCTAAAATGGTTTATAAAAAAATGGTTCATAAAAAAATGCCCATAAGAGCATCCTTTAGCTTTTCTATTACTTTATTTAAAAAGTCATTACCATTCTTTTATTAGAGTTTTAATCAATAGGGGTAGTTTTGGAAACTTTTATTTTTATTTTTTAAATTAAAAGACAATGCCTTAAGTTATATATTCTCTTAAAAAGTTCACATACAAGCTGAACTTCGACGCGGCCGTCTTCTCCGATACATGCTCCTCTGGATTCGGTGCCGTTATTCGCAACAACTTGGGGGAGGTTATGGCTGCTATGTCAGCCAAAGGGCTAGGGGTGGTGGACAGCGAGGAGGCCAAGGTGCTGGCCTGTCGGAGAGCACTGGAGTTCGCCGTTGATGCTGGGTTCGTGGGGCTGATGGTTGAAGGTGAAAACTCCACGATCATAAGGTGCATCTCTTCACTACGGGCTTTACGGTCCAGGCTGGGGAATATTTATGCAGACATCCACGTCTTAGCTGCTGGTTCCAGTTGTAAGTCATTCAGTTTTGTTAATCGTGAAGCTAACTCTGTAGCACATTCACTAGCTAAATATGCTAAGTCTACTATTGAGGATATTTTCTGGATGAAGGAGATTCCACCTCCTGCCAGTGAGGCTATGTATTTGGACTCATTATCTCTAAATGAATGAAAGTCTTTTGGTCCAGTTTCAAAAAAAAAAAAAAAAAACAAAATGGGACGGAAGTAGTATACATTTTCCATCATCCATCTTTTTTATCCCTCTACTAAACATACTTGAAGGAAAATAATAAAATACTTTCTACTTCTTCCTTTTCTATTCTCACATTACTTTTCATTGTCTCATTTTCAGAGAAGTCAATACCATATTATTGGGGAAATGTATCATATTGGCCATTAAATTGGTACAGATACTCTTCTAAAATGTATCAGATAAAATACCGGGTTGTAACAAGGATATTTTGAGTATTTCAGTTGGTATAATATATATATATATATATATTTTTTTTTTAAGTTAAAATTTTTTAAATAATTATTGAAAAACTTTTTATTTAAGATAACATATTGGGTTAATGTACTTAAGTTAATATTAGGCTTATAAAATATGTGGATTTTTGATGTAGAACAGATACGCCTTCCTAGAGAAGTGAGAGTGCTAGAAATCATGGGGCAAGATCAAGGGGCAGCTTTAGAACTTATCAGGACAACGATGTGGGAATTGCATGAAAATTGAATGATTGAAGTCTAAAGGGAAATGGTTTTCTGATCAAGACTCGTTTACGTGGTTCGCCCTAATTTGGGCAAATTCCTCCATTAAGGCCTGAGAAATAGTAATTTTATCATTTTTAATAATATTTTTTTTCCTTAATAAATTTTAGCTTAAAAGTCAAAATAAAGTTCGGTTTGTTATGGGATGTCTTTCATAGTCAGTAGTTTCAATTTTAGCAATTATCTTAATTTTTCTATTTTTGGTTAAAATTACTATTTTGCCACTTAATTATATGATTAGTGCGAGTTAAAGTTTTCTGAGTATTTTCCTAGTTGTCCTAGATTTATTTATTTACTATTTAAACTCATTTTATCCTCCAAGGCAATTCAGCTTTAAGATTAATAAAAATTCATTCTTTTTGTTAATTTTTTTTTCTTGGTAGATTCTACGAACCTATCACCTTGTAGATTGAAAGAACTCCTTATGGATTTGAGGTTTTCATTCAGAAGCAACTTGGTTAGTTTCTTTTCCATTTATAAAATAACTTTTTTTTTTTTTTTTTTTGGTAGCTTCCACAACATCAATTTTAAATTTTATTTTTATAAACAAAAAAAATCAATAAATTTATACTTTGTTAGGTTCTAAAGACTTAGGATTTTATGTATTTAGAACTCTAATGTGTATTGTTGGCAAACCATGATCAAAACAAGATGTTTAGTCGTGTTTAGACTTGCTCAAAGTTGGTTCATTTATGTAAAGTTGGAACAAGTTGATGCAGAAATTATTTATGCTTCTCGGCCTGGGTTGATCGATCGAAGCTTAGGCTCGATCAATCAAAAATCGGGTTAGATGCGTTTTCTGCAGAATTCCAACTCAGCCCTAGTTTGTTTTAAAACGTTTATGGGCTGAGTTGGAACATAGTTTTTGTTCGTCCCAATTTTCCCTGATATTTTAGTACTACTAGTCCCATTGGTGATTTTGCTAGTCCCATGTAAAAATATTCAAAATTGCAGTACTTCACTAAGGGAGTATTCTGATGGAATAAAATTCCATTGGCATTATCACCACTGAGACAATGGAATTTCACCCAACATTATTCCAGCGTGGTAGTAAAAGCATCCTTATCGGATATTGCAAAAAAAAAAAACGAAAAAAGTAATTTTAACACACCAAAATTCTACTTTATTATTTTACTATATCATTTTACAACATCTCATTTATCAGATATTTTATCATTCAATTCTATACATTAAAATAATATTTACTACACATTAAAATAATATATTATCTCCTCCCTATCATCACCATTAACAACAACAACGGCACATCCACCACTACCGCAACAACGACCACCAACAGCAACAACACCGACCAGCCACCACCGACACAAACCCACATCCACCAACACCACCTTAAAAAATAATAAATAAATAAAATAAAATAAAATAAAAAACACAACCAGAGAGATCGGCCTCCCTATCATCACCATCAACAACAACAATGGCACATCCACCACTACTGCAACAACGGCCACCAACAGCAACAACACTGGCCAGCCACCACTGACACAAACCCACATCCACCAACGCCACCTCAAATTAAATTAAAAAAAAAAAAAAAAAAACACAACCAAAGAGATCAGCCTCCCTATCATCACCGTCAACAACAACAATGGCACATCCACCACTGCCGCAACAACGGCCACCAACAGCAACAACACTAGCTAGCCACCACCGGAACAAACCCACATCCACCAACACCACCTTAAAAAAAAAAAAAAAAAAAAAAAAAAAAAAACACACACACACACACACACACACAACCAGAGAGATCGGCACAACCACAAATTTCAAACCTATCAGCACCATCCCAAATCTCAAATCCACAGCACCATCCCAAAATCCCAAATCACGGCAAGATGGTGTCAAGCGAGATCAGAAAGACCTAGACAGCGAGATACGGCGGAGTTTTGGCCCTTCTCATCTTGGACGTCGGCGATGACGATGGCTTGTGCGCCGTGAGCGGCGAACTCGCGAGCCGTGTCCTCACCCATGCCCACTTGCGCCTCCGGTGATAATGGCCACCTTGCCTCGGAGCTTAATTATTGTTTGAAGATGTGGAGTGTGTTCTTTCTCTGTTGAGGGAGGAGCTGGAATCTAATGTGAAAAGAGAGAGAAAAAATCAATTAAAGAAGTGAGAGGAGAGGGAAAGTCGAATAAAAAACATTATTTTGGTTTTAGCATTTGTGTTCGTACTGTTGCAAATTTGCAACGGTACAGACACAAATGCCAAACATTTGCAACATTTAAAACATATGCTGTGAGGTGTGTTTTGGTGTTTAGTGTGCCAAATATTTGACATTTGACACATTTGGCACATCTACTGTGGATGCTCTAAGTTCTTCTTTTTATCCTCTATTTCTCCTTTATAAATGACCAAGATCTGGATAGTTTCTTGTATTAGACACCACTGTTATATTCCCTCTTGTCCCACCATTAATTTTTTTTTGGTGAAAGTCCCACCATTAATTTTGCCCCCCATCTTTTGAGATTATTGATTCCATAAATATGCCAAGCTTGCCCCACTTTTTTTGTTGGTCCTAGAGGAGATAAAAGTCTCACTGAGGTGGGGTTTCTTTAACCTCGAAAGCGACAAGAATATAATGACTTAAAAAATTCGGGGTCTATTTACGGACACTCATATTACCAAGTTTCATGAAAAGTGATACTGATACTGGGACACCCTCTTGAAAAGGTTCTACTATGTGAACAAATATAACTGTTTGGATCGAGGGATCATGCTAATTCACTAGGAAAACTAAGTACATTTTAATTTCATATATAGTTAGGGGAGTACAAATTGAAAATTGGAATTTAAATTATGAAGATCTCTATTTCATACATTAAAAAGTACTGATTGACCTATAAAACAATTGAAACTAATTTTTAATATTTATTAAAGCCAAAAAAAATTTAGATGATATTTACATATTAATTTATGTCAAAGTTTATACTTCAGTTCAAACAAGCTCACTTTCATTACACCAACATTGGGAAGTAAATTTTGCACTAGGACAAGGAAGAAATGATTTTCCTGCATATGGTGATATCTCAGGTTAGAGTACCAAAGGTGCTCTTATATGTTCCCCTTGTAACTATGATAGTCAGTCTCGTTGGTTGAAATATGGAAAGAAATTTAGTTACATTGGACATAGGCGTTTCTTGGATAGTAATCATAAATTCTGTAAGAAAAAACAATCATTTGATGGGCATGTTGATATAGGATCAGCTTCTATTACGGTATCCAGAGGGCAAATCATGTTACAAACGGATATTGTAGTCGATCATGTGTTTTGGAAGAAAACAGTTAATTTGCCCAATAAAAGAAAAGGAGGGGAGGAAGCCTTAACTGTGAGGAAGAGAAGTATATTTTTCACCTTAACGTATTGGGAGGATCATGTGTTGCGTCACAATCTTGACGTAGTGCATATTGAAAAGAATGTAGTCGATAATATAATCGGCACATTGTTGAACTTGGATGACAAGACAAAGCATAACTTGAAAGCACGTCAAGACTTAAAGGATATGGGTATAAGAAGTGAACTTCACTTGGAAAAGGTTGAGAATGATAAGACATGTATGCCACATGCCTGCTACCATATGAATGCCAGTGAAAATGATGGTTTTTTGCAAGTTTTGAAGGATGTAAGAGTGCCAGATGGATATTCTTCAAACATCTCACGTTGCGTTAAACTCAAAGAATGCAAGATTAGTGGGATGAAGAGTCATGATAATCACATCTTAATGCAGCAACTTTTTCCAATAGCAATACGCGGATAATTGCCCCCCGAAGTGAGTAGGCCTTTAATTGGCTAATCTTGTTTCTTTAGGGAGATATGTTCCAAAGTACTAAATATGGATGAACTTGAGGCTCTTGAGAAGAGAATTGCAGTGACATTGTGTGAGTTGGAAATGATATTCCCTCCCTCTTTCTTTACAGTGATGGTACATTTAGTCATGCATTTGGCTAACGAAGCCAAAGTTGCTGACCCAGTTCATTATCGTTAGATGTATCCCATAGAGAGGTAACACGTATAGTAACTTTGTCTATCTAATTAATTGTTTTTCACACCAATTTCCCGTTGTTGATCTTGGGTTTTCCAATAGGTATTTGTCAAGACATAAGTCTTACGTGCATAATAAAACTTATTCAGAAGGCTCTATTGCAGAAGAGTATATAGCAAAGGAATGCTTAGCATTTTGCTCACGCTATTTTAAATCTGTTGAAACTGCATTCAATCGGCTTGTAAGGAATGTTGAGGAATTCATGGGTGCGGTGGTGAGCATTATACTAGATTCAAATTCATGGATCCAAGTACATCGTTATTTGCTATTCAATTGTGTAGAAATCATCCCATTTCGCGAGTAAGTAATGTGTCATTACATATCCTTTCATGGCATTCAAGTACAATATTCTAACTTAACACTAACATGTTTGTTTACATAGTGTACACATAGCGGAGATCAAGGCTGATTTCCCTTTTCATGTAACCGATGATGTTATTCAAAAGCAGCACATGGAGAAATTCTGCGGCTGGTTTAGGAACTATGTAAGTAAAGCATATATATAAAACTTGGTTGTTTATAATAGGTGATATCAATGTCTATATATAAAACTTGGTTGTAACACTTAGATAGCATACTTATAATAAACATCATTGTCTATATTAGGTGATGTCAATGGATGCATCTGAAAAAAAGAAACTCTCTGATAAAGTCATATGGCATGCTCGATATCCAGATAATGAAGCAAAACAGTTCAAGCGTTATGTTATAAATGGTGTGAAGTTTCGCACCAAAAACTCTAAGGCAACTAGGAAAATTCAAAATAGTGGAATTTGTGTTGTTACTGAAGGTGGTGTTACTTATTATAGTGTACTAATCAATATTATTGAGTTGAACTACTCTGATAAGTATTAATATGTACTATTCAAATGTCAATGGGTTGACGTTATTAGTGGGAGAGGATGCAAACAAAATGAGTTTGGATTTCCCCTTGTCAATTTTTCACGATTGATACACATGGGTGGTCGATTGATTAATGAGCCTTGTGTATTAGCATCTCAAGCTTCACAAGTGTTTTATGTGGAAGATGTGAGACATAAAGATTGGGCGGTGGTGGTCAGAACAAAACCTAGGGAGGTGTTTGACATTGGTATTAATACTTCACATGATGATGATGATGACGATGATGAAGTGGGTACCTATCATGAGAATGTCCCTTACAATATAACTACTGTTGATGCATGTGATGATGCAAATGACAACCATGCTTGGGCTCGAGTTAATGAAGAAGGAACCATTTATGATACATCGTTGATCAGTGTGGATGAATTGCTTGAACAAGACTTTATTGATGATAAAGAGCTTAGCAATGATGTTTATGAGTCTAATGATGATGAGTCCAATGATGACGAGTCTAGTGATAATGAGTCTTAGAGTTTCAAAACCTCTCCCTGGTTAGTTTCTTCTCCTTGAAATTGTTTGAAATTATCTCCCATCTAATTGCTGAACTGGCTGAATTGTATGTTTACTTTGCAACTCATTCTTGCAATCTTTGCATCTATGGAACCATGAATTTTGGATAGATGGTAATAGGAAAATATAGATGGTAATTGGGTCATTTTCATAGTTAGTCTATAGTACGAGGTTACTACCTAAAGCTATGATAGGGTGTTGAATTGAAGACTAAATATTTGCCATCTATATATGGTATTTGCTCATTTTTACTATTTTATTGTAGATTTTACAAAAAGAAATCAGCTTTGTTATCCGTTTTCTTACAAATTATGGTATGGGTTTTGTGTTATAATTTTCCAAGCCTTTTTGGTTGACCAATTTTGATTTCTTGTTGGAAAAAAAGAAGTGTAAATTGATCATAATTTTTTTTTATCAAATTGATTTCTTTGGGTTCCTCGTATCATGTGATTTCTATGAATTTATTTTGTTGTTATGAGCTATTATATCTGAAAGGCATGCTTGCTGCTTCCTCTCTTTTTAGTTTTTCTTATGCTCTGTTTTTGGCCTTTTCTAGCATAGTTTTTTGTTGCATACTATTGTGCAAAATCTAAGTGACTGGTGTCATTTAATTAAATTTTTGGAAGAACTCTATCTTTGATATATGGCTCTACATTTCAAAGGATCATCTTTCTTAAGTATGAGGAAGGGTATGGACACCGAGGTGAAAGATCATCATTTTTAGCAGAAATAGAAGTTACAGCGTCCCAAGTAGGGGACACAACACACAAGTACATGCACAGTATTCTCTATCAAGGTTTTATATGTTTGAAAACTATGTTAGGTTATGCATTGATGTTAGGATTGACAGTTCATGATCTTGCTATTTTTGTCAACTTAATTTATCGGTGAACTGAATCATACTGATTATTGAACCATTTCTTATGTTAACATCTGACTTATATGTGTTGGGTTTAGGTATCTGCAATAGTAGCATGTTTGTTGGGACTTGAATGAGCAGGAAAAATCAGGATATTTGCAGGAGATGTGGTTCCCCGAAAAAAGCCTGATCCGATAAACTTTTCATCCTCTTAGTATTAATATAGTAAGGTTGTGTCTGGCCACCATCTAAATTTATTATCATTTGGTTTTACTTTCTCTACATTTAAAGTTGTAACTCCATCTATTATTGCGAAGTAATCACAAAGTGAGAATGGAAATTCTGTATGGCCTAAATTTGTATATCGTTCATGTCCTTAAATGCAACAACATGATCAATATTTACAGTTCCAGAAACATAAGACACTTCCTCTACTTTCCATGTATACAAGATGCTCATGTGTGATTGTATCAACTTGTGATCGTCTAATCATTTTGAGTTCATTTAGTGTGTGTGGTTAATGGGTGTCTTTGTTAGGCACTAAACTGTATCTATTCTTTCTGGTAGGCCATCTACATATTAGCAGCCAGCACTCTAGGAGTTAATCCTTCAAGGTATTTCATCCCAAGGGCCTAAGTTATATCTAATTCTAAGATGCTTGCATTTGTTTGGAACTCATATAATGGTTATTTTCTACAGTTGTGTTGTGGTGGAGGACAGCGCCATTGGCCTTGCAGAGGCCAAAGCTACTGGAATTGAGCAACTTTTTTATTGTATCTTGTGTCTTATAACTGGAACTTCTCAAGATTAAACTATTTGGGCAACTATTCAATTAAACAAAACGTACATATTGTATATTAAACTATTTGAGCAACTATTCAATTAACTAGACAATGTTATATGTAAATTGATAATATATTTTGATGTTAATATTACGTTAGTTTGGAGACATTTGTGGTGTTGTTAATTAGTTACATTTGTGATATTGTGTTAATTAGTTACAGGTTCTTTGTAATAAGTTTGTAAAAAAAAAAAAAAAAAAAAATAGTGGTTTTAATATAGGCTGGAAAAAAAAAAAAAAAAAAAAAAAAAAACCTCTATAGCAGCGGTCAAAAAGCGCTGCTAAAGGCGCATATTATGATTTAAATGATTCCCTATAGCGGCATTTTTCCCGCCACTAAAACATTTACACATATAGCGGTGTTTCTACCCGCCGCTAAAAGTTCAATAAGCTCGTTTTAATTCGTTCCCCATAGTGGCGCTTAATGCTAGCCGCTACAGCTTGCCACAATAGCGGCGGACATAACCCACCGCTAAAAGTCAATAGACACGAATTCTGACAGCATATGGTGGCGGTTTTCTACCCACTGCAAAAAACCAAAAACGCCACTAAAAGGTGTTTTTTAGGATTTTGCAACGGTTTTGGCCCATCGCAATAGGCCAGTTTTTTTTTGTAGTGTTTGTTTTTATATCCTCTTGGGCCGATAAATAATAAGCATTGGCATAAGTGATTGCCAAATATAATATATATTATTTATTTTGTTATCTTAAAAGATTATTAAACTATTTGATTAATTAATAATAAAGTGAAGCTCTTTAGAGAATACAAGTGGCGTCATTTTGTGGGTTCCAGTTAGTGCAACTCATAAAGTCTCTGATAGTTGAATAAGAAATTTGGAGTTCAATCCTCTCCCACACCAAAAATTGATCGGTGTCTTAGTTTGATGATTGTCGGGGACATTTTGCAACAAGGGCTGAAAATGTGAGAACGGCCCAAATCTCCCATTGGGTTCTTTAGAGGTGTTTATTATGGAGAATCAAGTCCAAAATTCCAAATATATAATGAAAAAAAGGCTAATGGTGCTTTGATAAGAGAGAATCAAAATGCTAATAACAAAAGTGAAGAAAAAACATAAAAACATAACAGGTCTGAAACTTTGACCCACAATCACCGAGAAGAGGAAATTGAAAAAGGTTGTGAGGAAGAGAGGGAAGGTTCCCTTGTACCCATATTTCCACCCCTAAGGTTGTGAGAATGTTTCCTAGCTTAGTGGGTTTTTACTCTCAAATTTCAGCTCTATGGGGAAAACGTGGTTCAACAGGTCTGAAACTTTGACCCACAGTCACCGAGAAGAAGAAATTGAGGGAGGTTGTGAGGAAGAGAGGAAAGGTTCCCCTGTACCCATATTTCCACCCCCAAGCTTCAGAATTGTGAGATTGTTAACTGGCTGCATAGGCTTTTGCTCTAAAATTTCAAGTATGTGGGTAGAACGCCGTTAGTTGATTTTGAATCTGATTGAGGCATATTGTATTGAACTTAGGGTGCTCTAAGTGATTTTTTTGGTCAATAGAAGAGGCTTTGAACCCTAAGGTATAAATCAAAGAAGTTACGGTCAGATTTTATTTAATTGGGTAAGAGGGATGCCTTGCTTTTTGCATAATTTGGGAAATAAAGTAGCCTAAATTCATGGGCTGATGTTTCCTAGACATGACAGGTCCTTGGAGATTGCATTTGGTTGTTGCAGCAGACAAGGCCAGCCACTTAGGGTCAACTATGTGTTTTAGGCAAAAAATGGTATAGCGGAAAAGTTGGGCCACAGTCACCCAGAGCATAAAAGCTGTTTTGGGATGGAAATTTCGGGTACAAGATCTTCTCCATGAGTCTGAGGTGCTACCAGTATCCCTTGCCCACTTGGTAGCAAGCATGGGCTGGGCTCATGCAAAAAGTCCAAAAGGAACCAACCCATACCCTCCAAATCAGACTTCCTTAATTTCTCCCATAAGTCACATGGGTTTGGGCCATGCTTAAAATAATATAATATAATATAATACATGAATTGAGCCCACAATGAAGTCGGGCTTGGCTGAATCAGGTTTGTTAAAAATGTGTCTCGAAAATGGATATCAACAATAATAAAGAGCTATTTTCAGGAGTAGATGCCATAGATTGTGAAACTCTCTAAAAAAAAATGGCACCATTTTATTGTTCATAAAGTCCATTATCAATTAGTGTAAAGCCAAAGGAGATTGCAGATCTATTCGAATGAGGCCATGTGAAAATCACATGGGCAATTATATGTGAGCGGTTATTAATAGCGTACAAATATAGTAGAACTTGTGACACGTTTATGTGATAACTGAAATTATGCGTTACCACTAATGGTCTAGTATAAAAGGGATCAGCTTTCTTATTCAAGACATGCAGACATCATTTGTTAAATTAGACTTATCCCTGATCAAACGAATGTTTATTTTCCTACTTGTAAATGTGTCATCGCCTTGCATCATTGCATGAACTCTATCTAGGAGAAGGCTCTTGTAACTTAATCAATAGGCTTGTTAATTCAAGCTTTGTATTTTGTAATTAATCGTGATTTTGTATCTGTGATCTCAATATTATCACCTTTTGGTGCGAAGTCTTGTTTTGCTTAAGATCACTTAGTGCGAGCAACCGGGAAAACTAATTTATACTCCAAACAAGTCTGTTTTTATAAACTGCTTCATCAGGAAAATTTTGTGCTAGACAATGCTGTTATATCTCCCTCTTGGCCCACAATTAATTTTGTGCTTGTTCAATAGTTGTTTGATATTGTAATATACTATATATAATGAATCAATATGTGGTATTTATATGTGAGCAGAAAGATATTGTGGACCAGAAGAATCTAAAGAAATTGATCTTGATTTTATTAATTAATGATATGACTTTGTATAGAAGTTTCTTTAGTCCCATCTTTCACTCTCTCTCTCTCTCTCTCTCTCTTCCTTCCTTTATTTCTATTGGACAAAAAAAAAAAAACAAGGGACGACGCAGCCACATAAATGATTGGGGGTTTCTGTTATTCCATATATAATTATCAAAAACTTTAAAGATTTGGCTTATAGAAAAAAATTATTTCACTTAGTCCATTGGTGCTCTTTAAAAAAATTAATTTGTCAATTGGTCTATTAATTATAAAAATAAGGTATAGAGATAAGATAGTTTTTGTTTTCTAAATTTCTTTTTTATTATAAAATTTACACTTGCATTTATTAAAGGTTTGGATCATTCATATCTTTGAAGACTTTCATGATTCTATTGAATTCTTTTATTCACTTTGGTAGACAATGTTGTAATTTTTATTAAAATGAAAATTTTAATAATTCCCTATAAAGATGGTAAAAGATGAAGTTTTTTCTATGAAATATTCTCATTAAGCACAAAATTTATAGGAGATTTAAGTTTTTTTTTTTTTTGGTTTTTGTTATCTTTGTACATGTCTAATATATCAAACTAGACAACTTTTTTCATTGAAGTTCATAAAATGATAAGCTCAAAGTTGATAATTTTATATATAATATTTATGATATGACTTATTCTAGTACTTAATTATTAAAGTTTATATATAATATGTGTGAGTGTGTGTGTTTGTGTGTGAGTTAGTCTTGACTATATACACGGCAAGTGGATTGCTGTAATAGAAAATGATGTACTTATTAGCTGAACTCAACCCAAAGTTTTCTTCTTTTCTTCTCTTTTTTATTTTATTTTTTTTATTTTTTTTTTTGACCAATTTGAAATCATACACATGATGTATGAGACTCAAACTCTGAGTCATGGTTATTCATTATTTGCAAGGAGATCATCTTTCTGGCATAGTAGCATGGTATTGGTAGTAAGGCCTTTGCCTTATATCCACTTGGGTAGATAAATAATAAGTATTAGAATACGTGATTGCCAAATCTAATATACATTAATAAATTTATATTATTTACCTTTAATGATTATTAAATTGAATGATTAATTACTAATAAAGTGAAGCCTTTATGAGAATATCAGTACGTGGTGACATTTTATTGATCGTTAAGTCCATTATCAGTTAGTGTAAAACTAAAGGGTGTAGATCTATTCAAATGAGGGCACGTGAGAATCACATGGGCAATTATATGCGAGTGGTTATTAATAGACAGCAAATATAAAAGAACTTGTGACGTGTATGTGATAACTACGTCAAGTATAAAAGGGATTAGTTTTTCTATTCAAGACACGCACAAACGGACAGTTAGCTTCATGCTTTTAAATGTGTCATCTCCTTGCATAAACTTTATCTCGCATTGCATGAATTTTATCTAGGAGTAGGCTCTTTGTATCCATGTTCTCAACATTATTATTTCTCAAAGAAAAAAAAAAAGTTCTCAACATTATCAATAAGAATATCTATTTTGTTCCTTATTTTTTGGTTGATGGGTGCGTTTAAGTCCTATTAAATTAGGCAGTGATTGAGTCCAGCCCTTTTTGATGCGAAGTCTAGTTTTGCTTAAGACAACTTATTGCGAGCAACTGTGAAAACTAGTTTGTACTCCAAACACCTCTATTTTATAAACTGCTTCATCAAGAAAGTTTTGTGCTAGACAATATTGTTATGTCCCTCCTCTTGGCTCACCCTTAATTCTTTTCTCCAATCTTTTGGCCTTCCTTAAACTTGGCTACTTTGGTTCTTCTAGGTGCCACATAATTACTCCGATACCTTTTCTTTCTTTTTCTTTTTTTACTCTTTTTGTGGATAATTTGATAATTGAGAGATAGAAGATTTGAATTTAGATAAATATCTCATTTAGAAATACTAAAAAGTGTTAACCAATTGAGTTATAAAACTCTAACGCCATGACTCCAGTGCTGCCCCTAACAAAATTTTGCTTGTTCAATAATTGTTTGACATGGTAATATTATATATATATATGATAAATCATTATATGGTATCGTGGTATCTACTTGAAATAATATCTCTCAGCCAAAAATGGACAAAATTTAGTTATAAAATTAGTTGTAACTAAAGATTACAACATTACTCAATATTTTTTTATTGGAGGTGAATTTTGAGAAATCCACTATTGGATTACAACTTCTTCTTATATCCTCCATACTTGCAAAGTTTCTAGAAAATTAAATATCGATCAATAGTTATGTCATCAATAAATTGTTTAAATTGTAAGTTTTTGTAATTTAAAATTATGTATAAAATATAAGCTTATAGATCGTATCGTAATTAATATCCAATTGACACAAATTTTGACATATGTATTAAGAGTGTAAAGAATATACAATTCAACGGTTAGATTTTCAAAATATGTAGTAATGTTTATTTTATTGAGTAAGGTTGTACCTTTAAACTACAACTAATTTTGTAACTAAATTTTATCTAATAATAAATAAATATGAAACATTTCAAACTATTATTATATATATATTTTTTTATTATTATTTTTTTTATGAGTTAAAAGCGATAGAGATGTATATATTTATAATAATTTAGTGTGTACAATGAGAACGAGAAACGAAGGAAAATCCCTAACCAAATGGAGGGGTCCTTATTCTCCTTTGCATATGCGGCCATCATCTGTGCCACATTATTAAATTATTATTTTTTTTTTTTTTTTAATTTTTTTATGAGTTAAAAGCGATAGAGATGTATTTATTTATAATAATTTAGTGCATGTGTACAATGAGAACGAGAAACGAAGGAAAATCCCTAACCAAATGGAGGGGTCCTTATTCTCCTTTGCATAAGCGGCCATCATCTGTGCACATTATTAAATTATCTAGGGAAAGGAAACTTTCTGACGAAGAGGAACCAAGATTTTGGACATGCTCTAGCAGCTCGTTTAATTCCAACGGACACTTCTCTTTTGCATTTAGCAGAACTATCAACTGGGAGTTTGAGCATTCAATTTGAGAACTTTATGTCGGTTCAGTGTTTTACACAATTGCAAGCCTTTGACCTTTCTAATATTCCATATATATAATTTGCAAGGGTAATTATTGTGTACTCCCAGAGTACCATAGATGTGTACTCTTCCCTTTTACATAACTGTGAGTCTTACTAATTAAATTTATGGTGGGACCCACAATTCATGTGAGATGAGGAAGTACATATTAGTACTCCCGAAGTATCCAATAATCTTCAAAATTAATTAACTTAGTCACTCATTATGAACAAGCTCAATTAGGATTAATTAAATATAAAATTCTCATTAATTAAAAAAAAAAAAAAAAAGGATGATGAATACCCATGCATGAAATGAAACGTAAGGAACATTTGGTATTTCAAAATTGATAATAATAAATTGATTGTTTATTTTTATAAATAAGTAAGTATACACTCAATTACACATGACCATATCATGTGAAATCATCAATAAATGCAATGAAGTAGGAACATATTTCTCTTTCTTTCACATTCATTGGGATATATCGTTTTTTTTCTCTCTCGATCTCTTTACAAAGGGAGTTTTCATTTGGAATGACATTTTTTTTTTCTCTCTTTCTGTGTTCCTTTCTTTCTTTTCTATTAAAAAGAAAAAGAATGAATGAATGTAGGAAACCAGGAGCGCAGCCACATATATGATTAGGGGGTTATATATAATGATCAACTACTTTAAAGATTTGGCTTATAAAATAGGAGTTGACCCCTCCTATTATTTGAGCTGACAACACCCCCCACCCCCCCCCCCCCCCCCCCCAAAAAAAAAAAAAATTTGTTTCTAAACATAATTATTTGAGCTAGTACATAGGTGTTCTTTAAAAAAAAATGGTAAACTGCAAATTAAACCCCTAAAGTTTGGGAGTGATTGAATTTTACATCTTGAAATTTCAGAATTTAGATTTTACTTCCTGAAGTTTGGTGATGTTTGGATTTTACACCCTGACGTTTCAAAATTTGAATTTTATCCCCTATATTTTAGAAATGTTTGGATTTTACTCCCTAAAGTTTTGAAGTGTTTAAATTTTATACTCTAAAGTTTTAGAATTTGGGAGTATAAAACCCAAACAACCCTAAACTTTAGGGGATAAAATCCAAGTTCTGAAGCGTAGAGTGTAAAATCCAAACACACCAAATTTTAGGGGGGTAAAATCCAAATTCTGAAACTTCAGGATGTAAAATCTAATCACTCCTAAACTTTAGGGGTGTAATTTACAATTTACCCTAAAAAAATTGTCAATTGGTCTATTAATTATAGAAATAAGGTAGAGGGTTAAGGTAGTTTTTGTTTTCTAAAATTGATTTTTACACTTGGTTTTTATTAAAGTTTTTTGGATTATTCATATCTTTGAAAACTTTCATTATTTCATTAAAAATTGATTA